>NC_133008.1:9981361-10284391 GCF_048564905.1 Vicugna pacos | reverse complement strand
GTGAAAATAATCATGACACAAAAGGCCAGAGAGTGATGAGAAACGATGGAGGCTCGGAGGTTGCCACTTCTTGCTTCTGCTTCTCTTTGGGACGTGGTGCTTGTGACTCCGGTGCACCAGCGCCGTGGCCTTGGCATCCACCTCCTGCACATTTCAAGTAGGAAGATCTGGGTTCCCGCATTAGGCTGGATAAGCCAGCTCTGACTTGGGAGTGAGGAGATAAAGCTAGGGAGTGAAGAATGAAGTCCATGGCTGAAGGCAGTTCCTGGAACTGGACTGTCATCAGAGTGAGGGCCAAATTCAAGGGGACAGCTCTTGAACTTGGCCCAGACAGAGCGGTGGAACTGGCTCTACACAGAATGGACTGTGTCTGAAGACAGTGGGCAAGCCTGGCGCATCAGAGGATGAGTTCAGAGTTCGCTGAGCATCCCCAAAGCTCCATGTCTATTTTGCAAGCACCCAGGATCTTTCCCGTGGTGTATGACCCAATTGTTTTTCCCTTTTTATTCTCCTGGACAATTATTATTGAATGCATAAAATTTTAAAAATTTATGAATATCCTTTCAACATGAAAGATTAAAATAATACAGAACAATATAGATTAAAATGAGAACTTTCTCCACACCCCCTCCCCATTCCTGTTTCTTCCCCAAAAGTATACACTGTAAACAGTTTCACATCCATCTCCTGGACTCTTTTCTATGCATTTACATTCAAACATGTACAAATGTACTTGCATCTTATATTAGAAATGGAATTACTGTATGCATATGGTTCTGTGACTTAACCATTTTTCAGGTTACAATGTGTATTGGAAATCCTTCTGTGTCAGTAAGTACCACTTACATTACTTTTTAATGATTATAGTCCCTCAATTTTTTCCAACTGGGAATAAAATATTGAGTTGGTCGCATGTTTATCATAAAGTGAATTCTTAAATGTGTATAGTTTCATTTATAAAATTTCTATTTTATTCTATTCATTGATCGTCTATTTCTGAGCCACAAAACACACTGTTTTATATACTGTAGCTTTATAGTATGGTTTTTTATGTGGTATACAGCAAATTTTGTATCAGTGTTCATTTTGGAATTTTCCTAGTAATTTTTATGCTTTTTAATGTCAAGTCTACTTATTTACATTTCCTGAAAAATCATGCTCAAATTATGACTGGGATGACATTGAATGTGAGGATCATGTGGAGAGAATTGACAGCTTTACAGTCCATCTTCCCATCCAGGATTAAGGCATGTCTCTCCATTATTCAGCACTTCTCACTGTTGTTAACATTCATTCCATAAAGTTTAATAACTTTCTTCATTTAGGTCTTACACAGTTCGTATTAGGGTTATTTCTAGCTTTTGTATGTATGGGTTTTTTTTTTTGTTGTTGTGAATGAAAATGTTAATTCTGTTCTATAATTGACTATTACGTAGTAAAGGAAATTATTCATATTTTTAATGTTTTGTAGATATCTACCTATTTCGCCTTTACTGATGTCTCTTACTAGTTCTGTTCTTTTCCTGAGCTGATTTTCTGGGGCTATGACAATATTGCTTACAAATAATGACAATTTTCTTTCTTTGAAGTTTTATTCCTCTATTTTTTCCTTATTGCATCGGCAGGATGTTGAGTAAAAGGTTACATAGCAGGGCGATACAGACAGCATCCTGACCTTGCTCAGGTCCTAAGAGGGACTACTTCTCTAGTTCACCAGCATGTCTGATGTTTGGTAAATATCAACTCTCAAGTTATGGCTTTATTTCAGCAGAAACAGGTGTTTAATTTTACCATGTGCTTTTGAAACGTCTATTGAAAAATCATATATTTTTTATTCTCTGATCTTTTAAGGTGCCAGAATATATTTATTGTTCTGACACTGAATAGTAAAATATCCTTGCATTATGATTTTAATATACCTGTATATTTGCTCTGCTAATATTTTTTCAGCATGCTTATATCTATGTTTCAGAGCGAATATGGCCCACTATTTCCTTTTTCAGTTTTGATGTCACGGTTTTGTTCAGAGCCAAAGGAAAAATGACTTCCACCTTATTCTATGCTCTAGAACAGTTTATGTGTCACAGATAACATCGACCTTTGAAAAAATGGTGAAACTCACCATAAATCACTCGAGTTTATTTCCTTTTTAAGAAGTGGTCCTTTGGTTACCTTCTTAATTTGTTCTTTATTGATTTATTTACATTTTCTACCTCTTCTCGAATCAATTTTGATAATTTATATTCTCCCAAGAAGTTTTTCATTTCATCTGGATGCTTACATTCATTGAAATTAAGTTGTACCTCCCATTTCCTAAACACATTTTTCGTACCACTCTTGTCTGTAGTTCCTTGTCATCTCTTGTTTCCATAGTTATTTTTTAATATCTTCTCTCTGATTTTCCTGATAAGCATTGCCAGAAAGTTGTCTATTATACTGGTCTTTTCAAAGGAGCCTCTTCGGCTGCATTGATCAAATCTACTGATTTTGTTCTGTTCCTATTCTATTTTATGAATTTCTGCTATCATCTTTCTTCATTGCTTATTTTAGTTCAGAGAGTGAGTTATTTTGTTCTTTTCTGCCTTTTTGAGATGCATGCTAAGTCCTTTTCTTGTCAATCTTTGTGGTTTTCTAATAAATGCATTTAAGACCATCGATTTTTCTTTTAGTGGGTGGACTGGCTGAAGATGTTAATGATGTACATCCTTAATAAGACAAGGTGCTGTTAACCCTCGGGCTCGCCTGGTAACCACGCTGTGAGCCCGGCCATTGGTTCAGCATCAGCTCAGGCCTCACAATTCATGTTCTGACAACTCTGAAGAGATTTTCAAATTGAAAAGTAGCCCATCCTGGCACCATCCCTTGTTGGTTTAGCTTAAAACAACTTTTAATCACATTTGCACGCTCTCTTGTTGCCACTGTCCATCTGTGCATGTGGGTGTGCACGTGTACCAGTTAATCATCGAAAAGTTCCTGAGTATCTACCACGTGCTCAAATTACTGTGATGAACCAGATGTAGTCTCTGTCTTCAAAGTGCTTGCCATCTAGCCACATAGACGGATACGTAAGTACGAGATTTCAGTATGTGAAGTAAGTACTATGAGTCTAAATATTTCAAGGGCTGAGAAAAAGGATGGACTTAAATCTGCACGGAGGTGGATGGGACCAGAAATCAGGGAAGCTCTCACAGGAGACCCGCCTCAGGCTGAAGCTGGGTGTTCAACCAGGACTTTATGTGGCTCGTAGGGAAGGGTTCTATTCCAGGCAGAGGAATCAACCAACCAACATACTGGAGGGGCAGTCGTGGACCCATCATGGGGGTCCCTGAGGCTGATGCTAAGGAGCTTGGACATTATCCTGTGCTGTCTAAATAGAGGTGGGACAACATGGTCAGACTGTATTTCTGTAGACTCTGGCCTCAGTGAAGAGGGGACTGGGATGGAGAGATGGAAGTTGGGAGACCGGAACAGAGGAGGCTCACGTCGCCCTGCTGGAGGATGGTATGGGAGTGGATTCCAGAGACGCCTGGGGGTCTGGGCAGCTCCCAGGTTTGTGTCGGCACACCTGGGTGGTGGCGGAGAGCAAGTGAGATCTCCAGCATCCCTTCCCTGCTCCCACAGGGCACCAGGCTCTTAAATCTGGGGCTGACGACCTGAGCACTGTTTCCCAGGCACACCCAGCGCTGAGCAGGGCGCTGAGATGGGCTCGCATCCCTGCCCTTCCCCTTATGGGTTCAGTGACCCGAGATGGGCTGTTGGTCTTCCTCAGCCTCAGCTTCCTCACCCCTAAAAGTGGTGGTGGGCAGGGTTCGATGTGATGGAGCATGAGAAGTCCCTATTGTTAGCGTCTCGCTGCTCTCCTTGCAACTGCGCATCTATTTCCCAGTTCCTTGGCAGGGCACTGGAGTACATTTTATTACTTTCGCTTTTTCCCTTAGAAGAGAAAAGCTTTCGTTGGTTTGATGTAATGAAATGGCTTGTATATTTTATTTAAGAGGAAAGACAAAAAAAAAGAAAGAAAGAAAGAAAGAAAAAAACCTGCTACAAAAAGAGCTTCCGCCCCACGGAGCAGCCCTCTTAGCTGCTGCCGAAGCCTGACATCCTCCCTTTGTTTGCCGCCTCCCCCTCACAACCTAATGACATTCCCGAAGGTGGCAAAGGAGAGCTTCCGGTTGCCATGGGAACCGGGTGCCAGCAAGAATGGGAGAATTCTAGCTCTTGAAGGCTGCGGATTTATTCCCCGTTGCTCAGGGAGCAGGGCTGGCTGCGGGGACTGGGGGCGGGGCGGTGGAGAGGCTGCTTTAGGCCCTGCCTTGGCGAAGGAGGCACTGGGAGACAGAAGCTGTTGTCTGGGAGGACCGGGGAACCTCTTGGGAGCAAACTCTGTCCCCTTTCCTCTGAATCACATCCAAACTCACATATAAGCAGGAGAGAGGGGAGGAGCAGGGAGGAGTGAAGGAATGAGAGAATTCTTTCTCCCTACAGCCCTGCACCCATACCTGGCTCTTCTGGGTTCCCAGCTCCCTGCAGGGACTTTGCCAGCAGCTGGTCTGCGATGCCATCATCCCCACCATCTCCAGTTATCCTGTCACCACCGAGCCTCTTCACAGATGGCAAAGCCCTTCCAAATGTGTCATTCACCAGCTCTTCACAGATGCACCCTGCAGAGGGAGGCGGGGGTCTTGTGCCCACTGCACAGACGCACACATGGGGGCTCGGAGAGGCCGTGCCCGAGAGGGCACAGGGGAACCCTTCGTCCCGAGGTATGTCTCCCAGGAGACATCATTCTCCAGGGCAGAGAGAGGGCCCCCAGGGGAGGGTGGGGAAAGGCGTGTGGGAGGGTGTATGGTTAATGAGGAAGCCTCCATAGTGAGAGAGGTTTAGAAGGAGGTAAATCGCCTTCTACATCCACCACCCTGTGCAGACGCCCCTTGCCCGGGGCTGCTGCCCTCTCCTCCTGGGCTGTCTGCCCTGCTGTGCCCTCATCCAGGCTGTCATCCCCACCTCCTCAACCCTCGCAAGGCTCAGAGCCCACCTAAAGGAGTTCCACGGGCGGCCACAGAGAGGTTCAAATTCTGGGTCACAACCCAGTAGTTACTGTGAAATTCACTTGGTATAAGAGATCAGCATTTTAAAATAGTTTGGAGTAGAATAGAAAATACAAGATTTTAAAAGATTATCCAGGTCAGTATTATTTACTGAGACCACTATTTCTGCTCTATTAAGACATGAATGCGTGTGTCCATGGTCCCGTCTCCCAGCTCCTGGTGGTTTGCCGGCCGTCTTCGTTGTGCCTTGGATTCAAGAAACATCACCCAGTCTCTGGCTCCATCTTCCACGTGGCATTCTCCCTGCATGTACGTCTGTGTCCAAATTTCCCCTTTTAATAAGGATACCAGTCATACACCTGTAACCACCCTATTTTCAAATAAGGTCACACTCTGAGGTCTTGGGAGTTAAGGCTTCAACACACATAATGGGCAGAGAAAAATAGCTCAGTGGTAGAGGGCATGCTTAGCATGCATGAAGTCCTAGGTTCAATCCCTGGTACCTCCATCAAAAAATAAAATAATACAAACTATCAGGTACAAAACAAGCTACAAGGGTATATTATACCACATGGGGGAATATAGCCAATATTTTATAATACCTATAAATGGAGTATAATCTTTAGAAATTGTTAATCACTATATTGTGTACCTGTATCATATAATATTATACATCAACTATCATTCAATTTAAGAAATAAGATATTGTAAAATAAATACATAAATAAATAAAGTTAAAAAATAGAAAATATAAAATAAAGTAAAAATTA
Organism: Vicugna pacos; assembly: GCF_048564905.1. Classification (NCBI taxonomy): domain Eukaryota; kingdom Metazoa; phylum Chordata; class Mammalia; order Artiodactyla; family Camelidae; genus Vicugna; species Vicugna pacos. The sequence continues at coordinate 10,278,573 of NC_133008.1, read as the reverse complement.
AAAAAAAAAGAGCCTTCAACATATAAGTTTTTATGGGACACCATTCAACCCAGAATGCATGGTAACACTTCATTGCGAAGGAGACAGGGAAATGTGATTCAGCTGTGCTCCCAGGAAAACAAGGAAACTGATTTGGAAAGCTGGCTGTTTCCATGACACCATGGAAGGTTTGAAGCAGAGGAGTGACCCTATCTGAGCCTCGGGAGACCGGGCACTCCTTAAGGGCAGGGGCTTGTGGGGAACTGTCCCTGAATCTCCCTGCCGCAACCAGTCGCCCTGGGTTTGGATGGGTGCTCCGTGAGTGTCTGCTGAACTGTCCTGGATTCCGAGTTTACTGGTAGGAAGGGAGCAGGTGGTACAAAGTTAGAAGCTGGGGATTTACAAGCTGAGCGGTTAAAATGATGTGGAAACTAACGTTGTTATGTATGTGTGCTCATGTGCTTTCTGATTCTGGCTGGAAACCCAAGCCAATTCTGCCGACTCTGACCGAAGCCAAAAGGAAACAGCTAGAGGATGAAAAGAAAATTCGCTCTGCAGATTTACTTTTGGTGTCTCCCTTGATAAGGCGTCCCCAGACAAGGACAAGGGGATTTGGGTTTAGGGCAGATAAACATTTCACTTCAATTTCCTACCGCGTATAGACCTACTGGCCCCCATCCTGCGAGCACAGAGTCACGAGGAAAGGAAGACTTTTCATCTGGCTGGGGGACCAGAACCCACTGGCGGAGAGTGGGTCTGTTTCCTATTCTTACAAGAAGTAAGTCCAGGATGGGTATCCGTGAAAGATCCGGCACTCACTTCCTACCCGGGAAGCCCTCATTCAAATCAGACAGGTGGCTCTGATGACCCTGGGGACCCTCCAAATGTCCAGCTGAAAGTCTGCATTCTCCACAATGGATAACAATAATGCCATTTTGTGGGGATCTCATCTGTGCCAGAAGCTGGGCTAAGTATATGCCGACTGGCTGAGTCTCGAAAATAGCATTGTTGTCATTTTCTCCATTCCGAAACGGAGCAGGACCCTATGGGGCCTTCCCAGGACAGACCCCCACCCATCCCCACAACACCACCATGTCCTCTGCCTGCCTCTTGTCTACAGAAAAACTTCAGTCAAAGAATAAGTTTAATCAGAGAAATAAGAAAATGCAGAAACAAAACGAAATACTCAAGCAAAACAAAATAATAATACTTTAGTCATTAGACGAATTCAAGGACCTTTATTTCCTCCTCAAGGGCGACAGATAATAGAGATAATATTCCGAGCCATGTCCTTTGAGCTGTTTTGTAGATACTGAAACTTCCAGCAAGGGGAAGCTGCCTCCTTTGTTTATTTTATAATTATATTTTTTATCGACGTGTAGTTGATTTACAATGTTAGTTTCAGGTGTACAGCAAATTGCTTCAGTTACACATATACAGACATATGTATACACTTTCAGATGCTTTTTCATTGTAGGTTATTACAAGATATTGTATAGAGTTCCCTGTGCTGTACAGTTGGTCCTTGTTGTTAATCTGTTTTATATATAGTAATGCGTACCTTTTCATCATAAACTCCTAATTTATCCCTCCCCCTCTTTCCCCTTTGGCAGCCACAGTTTGTTTTCTATGTCTGTGTGTCTATTTCTGGTTTGTAAGTACAATTTGTATCTTTTTATAGATTCCACATATAAGTGATATCATATGATATTTGTCTTTATCTGACTTACTTCACTTAACGTGATAATCTCTAAGTGCATCCATGTTGCTGCAAATGGCATTATTTCATTCTTTTTTAGGGAAGCTGCCTCTCTCAGAGGGGACCTGGGCCCCCAGTTTATCAGAGGCCCCACTGAGCCCTGCTGTTTCACATCTGGCAAGTTGTACTAGTCACACCTCCAGTTTGGTCCCTGAGGGAACTGGGATTTAGGGCTTAAATTGCAACAACAATAATGAATGCATTTTGAAATTGGCATATTAAATGGGCATAGCTGGCAAAAAAAACAGGTGCATCTTGGGAGGTAGGTTGAAGCCACATCGACTGGTAACTGGTCAGGAACAAACACCAGTGTGAATAATTAGTGACTTTTTTTCAGCGCATCAATCCCCGTGGGCTGGACCCCCCATGACCTTAGGTTCCCAAGAACAACACACCATGGGATGGTTGGAGAAATGCGAATACTGTGCAAAGGTGAATGGGCGGCCGGGGTGCCATGGGAAATCGCCTTGGTCATTTGTCCAATTCTGTTTACGGTCTGAGTGATTCTGTGCAGAGTCTTGCAAGGAAGAATTAAAAGAACTGAGTGGAAATGTTCTTGCACCATAAACTGCCTTTCTTGTCCCAAAGGCAAGAGGAGTGAGGCCGTAAAAGTGCTGTTCTGTCCAGGTCTGCAGGTAAATTTCAGTCCCTGAATAAACATTCCTTCTTTCATCAGAAGGGATGGTTTAAAAAAAAGTGTCCTTTCAAAGAGCTGTGACTGTACTGTGTGCTCATCTCTTCTTACCACAACCCTTTGAAGTAGGGGTTCTGAGCCTCATTTTTCAGAGGAGGCAATTGAGGCTCAGAGAGGGCAAGTTACTCGCCCAAGATCACACAGCAGGGAGGCCACGTAGCATGGATGGAAACATACTCGTTGATGGGGTGGAGATGGAGCCTTTGCCCTGCTACCTGACCCTAAGCACAGGGTTTTTTCCATGATCCTATGATAACCACCTCCCACGGGTAGATGAGAAAGCTGAGCCCGAAGTGGCCAGGCGCCTGGATCCAAGCTGAACACCTAACAGATGCTAAGGTTAGAATTCAAACCCCACTTACGTGTCTCTTGAAGACTTTCTTAATCCCTATCGCCATTTGTTGAATTACCATTTATGCAGCTACTACCGCGCATTAGGTACTGTTTTAGGTGCTGGGGAAGCTCACACACATCCCTGCCGTCATAGAACTCATGTCTAGTGTGGGGAATTAGCATTAATAAGTGAGTTGTGAAGTATACATGTGTTTTGGGATTTGCAAGTACTAACTACCTACCATGTATAAAATAGACAAACAACAAGAGCTTACTGTCCAGCACAGGGAACTGTATTCAATACCTTATAATAGCCTATAAAGGAAAAAGACTATGAAAAGGAATACACACACACACACACACACACACATTCATGAGTCACTGTGCTGTACACCAGAAATTAACAGAACGTTGTAAATTGACTATACTTCAATTATATATATATTGAGAGGGCCTATGGGGGTGTCACACGACATGAACCTGAGAATAGCCTTTAGGAGCTAAGAGCAACCTCCAGGCAGCAGTCAGCAAGGAGATGGAGGAGGAGGAGGGGATGGATGAGGGGATGGAGGGGGGGGATGGAGGAGGAGATGGAGGACTGGATGGAGGAGGGGATGAAGGAGGAAGAGGGGATGGAGGAGGGGGTGGAGGAGGAGGAGGGGATGGAGGAGGGGATGGAGGAGGAGAAGAGAGTATATGAATTTCTGGGAGAAGAGAGGTTTCAGGTAAAGTGAGCAACAAGTGAAGAAAACAACAGAGATACCAAGTTTGTCAGGTACAGTTAGTGTCTTCCCGCTCAGCCCACTGGCCCTTGCTGCTGCATCAGGCCCCAGCTATTGTGGGTAATTTCTTTCTCAGGCTCAGTGGCCACCTGCCCCGAGATCCAGCTGGCGTGTGGGCTGCGGGCAGGTTCAGAGCCAGCCTGGCAGCAATGCTGTGAGCTGGTGGGCGTGGGGTGGGAGGGAGGAGGGCACACAGGTGCCCGTAGGCAGGGCAAGGGTCACATCTTAATTCCTGGCTTCAGGCTTTGCCCACACCCCTCTCCCAGGCAGTGAGCACAGGCATCTGTCTGTGGACATTAAACTCCGAGGGTGTGGGGCTATCCTGGTACCCACGGCGGGTTCCGAGTTGACTCTCACAGCCAGTGTCCTCCTCCCAGCCAGGATGAGATCAGGCCTTTTTGCGCAATTAAGATGTTCAGGAAGACATCGTTTGCCTTGAGGGCAATCTCAGCATTTCCTCCTCCTCCTCCTGGCTCAGCCCTGCTCCCTGCTTCTTCCTTTGTCAAGAGGGAGGCAGCCGAAGTGGGCACCTCCTCTTCTGAGTCCTTGAGCCACACCTGCAAGGAAGCCCCATAGGCATTGCTGAAGGGACCACTGTAGCACCCCCTCCAAACTCCACAGCCCACAGCACACCGAGCCTGTTACTATAGATGAGCTATGCTTTGTTTCTGAGGTGGAAATGAACAAGAGGAGAATTCCTGAGTCTGAAAGAAATTTGAGATTCACATAGAATCTCAGTTTTCCAGGGTCTTGGCTGAGTCTCTTCTGGAATTTTGCCCAGCATGGCTTCATTATGCCGACGCCATTCAGCTGCAGCCTGCAGTGGGGATGAGGGCGGCTGGTCCGCCCACAGAGATGACAGGACTCCAGGAAGGAGGCGGCCAGGATCACTGGTTCCAGGAGGGTTTCTAAAGAGCAGTTTGTTAATTCGGAAACTCAGCCTCCCCTACTGAAAGTTCTTGAATGAGAACTTACTGCCTACAAAATAAAGTTCAAACTCTTTGGTGTGGCCCTCTCAAAGCCCTTTGTACAGGGACTCTGGGTCCCCTTTCTGCCTCTCTCCACCCTAATCCCTCATTCTGTGGTCAAGCAATACTGGGCCTACCTAATCCCATGTCAGTGTTGTTGTCCATGTTACTCCCATCACCTAGAGATCAGCCCAAAAATTCATATTCATCCTTTAAGTTCTACCTCAAATGTCCTTTCCTCTATGAAGCTTTCCTGGCCTTCAAATGGTGAGGCCCTGTGCTGTGTGTTCCTACTGCATGGGATAGTAATGACTCAAACTTCTAGTACTCACTGGGAATCTTTCAGTTGCAAGTATTCGAAGCTTGACTCTGACTGGCTTGAACACAAGGAGATCCACCTTCAGGCATGGCTTGATCCAGGTGCTAAGCAAGCTCAATGAGAAATTGCTTTATTGGGTTATTAGGCTCATTCCCACATAGCTACCAGTAACTGTGACCTTATATTTCACCAGCTAAGCAATGACTTCAAGAAAGGGAAATTCTTTTCCCCAAAAGTTCCAGAAAAAAATCCCAGGACTGGTGCTTGCTGGCCTGGCTCAGTCGGGTGCCTGAACTGACCCAACTACTATGACTTCAACTGACCAAGCCAAGATCACATGGCTACCCTGGGAGGATATGGGCAGCGCTACCAATCCACAAGGTCTGAGCACTGGGGAAAAGGTTGCTTCTTCAAAGGGAAATCAAGGACTGTGACCTAAGAGAAAATGATTGGATGCTGGACAGAAAACGACAGCACCAATAACAAGTACAACTCGGTATCCATCCGAGTCCATCTCCCCCATCAGGCTGTGAATACCTTGGGAGGGTGCCCGAGTCCAGGTGAGTTAATAACAGAGGGCAAAAATTAGTGTTCATAGAGAGAGGGGCACTGCAGAGAGTGTCTCCAATCATAGGTTTCCCAGGGACCCTGGGTCTACCATGACTGACCTGTGTGACTTCAGGCAAGTTACACAACCTCTCTGCGCCTATTTCTTCATCTGTTAAAATGATGAAATACCAGCTAACATGGGGTTGTTATGGAAAGAAAAACGAGGTAACATGTATTGAAATTCTTTACAAATGCTAAAGCAATAGTCTCTTTTTTCTCTCCTCCAGAATGTCTAGGGGGCTAGCACCAGCTGTGTGACTTTCCAGACGAGAGACCTGTGGTGGAATCTTTTAATTTCACTCATTCACATGTTCATTTAGGAATTTATTCATTCAAATGTTGACAGTCTGTGCAGGATGGTGTCATAGGCATTGGGGATGCAGAGGTGAGTCCAAGTGGCACCGTGCCTGTCCCCAAGTCTCTCCAGGGGATGATACTTGCCATATGAGGACAAGAAGAGAACCCGAGGCCGACTGGCCAGGTGTAGGCGGTGGGGTGAAGATGTGCGGGCCACTTCAGCTAGACGGTCAGAGGAAGGACCTTTGAGCTGACGGACAAGATGAAGGAGGCAGGCGATGAGGAGTCAGAGCAGGGAGTTCCACATTGAGGAACAAGTGTCAGAGCCCCGAGACAGTTCAGGTTCGGTGTGTTCGGGGGGCTGGGGAGGGGGTCAGATGGGTGACCTGGGCAAGAGCTGGGTCACGTGGCCCCAGTGGGAAGAGATTTTGGCTTCTGTTGTCAAGGAATGGTAGCCATTAGAGTGTTTTAACCTAAGGAGTGATGATCAGATTTATGTGTTGACACTTTCATTAATTTTTTTCCCAAAGTCCTGTCACTTTGCTTCATCCGTCCCTCACAGACCTCCCCCCCCCCCCCCCCCGCTGAGGTCGCTTCAGGATTATGGCTCCCGTTTTACTGATGGAAACCAGAGCAGACAGGAGGTGCCAGAGACACAGGAGGAGGAGCAGCGAGAGCCCTGTGCCCTCATCTCTGCCTCTTCGCAGGGGACCGACGGTTCATGAAATGCTTTTCACAGATGTCACCTCATCTTAATCTTCAGGCAACTGAGGAACCAGAGGAGGAGCAGATCAACACCTTGCAGCTCCCAGGCACACCGGACTGTCGGACCCTGCCAAGCCTTTGCCCTGATGTGCACACGGTTCACTCGTCTATTAATTTCAGACCCCGCTCCCCGCCCGCCACCAGTGCCTGCTGCCAGCAGGGTCCCAGCCGGGTGAGTTGGGACCCTCCCAGCAGCCTCGTTAACCTTGCTTCTCCCGCTGCTCTGACACCCTGTGCTGTACGTAGAGGAGGAAGATGCTTTCCCTTGCCCTCTTAGGGTCCCCGCCTGGGTCTGGAAATTAAACTGACAAAGGCAGATCAGCAGGAGAAAATGGATGCAGAAATTCACAGGGGGAATGAAGACCTGAAGATGTGACCAGAGCGGGAAGTTTTATACCTTTTTGATAAAGAAACAATGGAAGACTTGCCAGGACAGAGGGGTCTGGGCTCGGGGTCAAAAGTGGTGAAGAAGGAACTAGGGTGAGAAGGGTGAATTTGACACGGTTTATTGATACTGCTCAGCTGCAGATCCCCTGTCTCCAGTGGAACAAATGTCTACCTTTTGCATGGGAGTTTCATGACCTGTTTCAGGGAAGGACAGGGGGTGGGGGGAGGTCAGAGTGACCTGCCTGCTCTGCTGTTTTCTCAAACTTCAGCTTAAGGTATTCAGTATACCAAGGCGCCATGTTTTGGGGCGTCGTGTCCTGAACCCCATCATGTACAATGCAGTGTTTTTACCCCCATCCCTTCAGGTGGCCTCGGGTTATCCCTGTGGGCCCAGTGCAATTCCAGAGGGGGACAGCGTGATGACAGAGCGGAGATGGGAGTGGTGAGGCTCCTTGCCGTGGATGGAGGGCAGCTTCTAGAAGCTGCAGGTGGCAAGGTCAGATTCTCCCCTGGAGACTGCAGGAGGAGCCAGCCCTGCCAACACCTTGGTTTCAGCCCCATAAGACTGACTTTGGACTTCTGATCTCCAGAACTGTAAAAGAATATATCTGTGTTGTTTTAAGCAGCCAGGCTGATAGTAATTTCTTACAGAAGGAAATGAATCCGCTCACCATGCCTTTTGTTCTCGAAGTGGCCCTTTTGTAGGAAAATGGTCGTACGATGGTACGAAAAATGGTTTTACAATTCACCAAAAGGTCAGGAACAAAGTCCTATGGTTCTTCTAAAACATCTATTTTTCTGTTAACCCTAACGCTTTGTGTTTCCAGCCCATGGCTGGAGAACCAGCAGCCAACTCCGGACTGAGCCTGCGTCCCCACCACGCCTAGCGCACCAGAGGTTCAAGCCACAGCCATCACCTGCTTGGACTGGCCTGGGGAGGATCCTTTCCTTTGCAGAAACCACATGCCAAAAAAACAAAAGCCAAAAATGACATGGAATTGGGTGATCTGTGGGAGACCCAGGGGCTCGGCAGCAGCCCCGTCCGTCCCCTGACCATTCTCAGAGCATCGGTGGGGACCCATCTCAGCTGGTCTCCAAGCCCAGGTGCCAGGCCCCAGAGGATGCTGGGAAGTTGGCAAGATGAGGGTGAGGTCTGCAGAACCCTCCTAGCTGGAAAAAGCTGCCTGGGCCACAGCCGTCTTTCCCTTCATGTCCACTATTTCTGCTCTAAGCGTCCTTTTGTTTAAAGGAACATATCCTCTCCTGTTTCCATGGCAGGGATTTGTGATGGCTGCTACTGTTTTTGAGAGAGAAGCCCCAGAGGGGAGGGAGGAGTCAGAGAGCTACACCTGTTCCCTCCAATGGATATTTGCTTTAACGGCACAGGTTAGTCTGCTGGCGAGGTTGGCGGACTAGGCTGGAGTCGTGTGTGTGTGTGTGTGTGTGTGTGTGTGTGTGTTTGTGTGTGTGTGTGTGTGTGTGTGTGTGTGTTTCCAGGCAGAACCACTCCAGAGCTTGAAAGGGCACCCCCTGGAGTCTGGGACACATTCCAGCATCACTGGCGGAGGAGGCCCCCCAGCTCCTCCTGCCCCCTCTTGTTTCCAGGATGAGTTTGAGCATCTCCAAGAGTGATTCCTGGCACTTGAAAGGAATCACGAGAGACCCTTGCTCGGCAGGGCCCTGCCGCAGAGGGGCTCCCGCTGAGGGATGGCCTTTCCGTGCTGAGGGTGAGAAGACAGCTCCCCGCCATGCCCAGAGGGAAACATCTTGCCTGGCTTCCAGAGGGGATGTTCTGGAAAGCCACAGCTGAAGCAAATACGTCCCCTAGGTTGGTATCAACATAATAGGGACAAGAGACACCCCTTCCCCACTTGAGACAATAGTCACTGCAGGGGAAGCGAGCAGGTGTCAGGCACAGCTGGTTCTAGACTAGCATGCTATCAACTGCTTTTCCTTAAACGCACGCGCACGCACGCACGAAACCAAAGTGAATTCTGTGAAGTGTGGGGCTTTTGTTCTGCTGAGCCCGTCATGGGTGTGGGCTTGGAATTTAGGGAGTAGGGCTGAGGGTGAATTCTTCTGTCTAACGGAGGGAGAAAGCTAGGAATCCCTGAGCATTTGGGTAGGGAGGAGATGGGAAACCGTCAGTGGAAAAGGAGAGAAGAGAAAGAAGACATAAAAACGGCAGAATGCTGCCTGGGATTTGATCTGACTCCTTTCCGTGGCCTAAAGGCGGTCAGTAAAATCCACAAAAATGCAAGACGTAATGTCCTGACATTCTGGTTGGGGCAGGCCAATCTGGGAAGAATTTCCAAGGCTGTTTCTCTCTCATAAACGGGAAGGCCGCTGGTGCTGGCTTGTCAATTTCAGGATGGCAGGGCCAAGGTCACTGTGATTAAAGCTCTTGGCAGCTTGAAGGCTGCTGGGAACTGTAGTTCTTAGCTGGTGCTTTGCCAGATCCCACAGCCAGGGTTCCTTCCTGGGCGGACGGGGAGAGTGGAGGTGGCAGGAGCCCAGCCGTCCCTGCCACCCTGGAGGAGGAGCTGTGTCTGGTCTGGGGGACACGTGGTGGCATGTGGGCGTGCCATGGGTGAAGCGGACCCAGGAAGGGCAAGAGGCCAGATAAGAGAGACCCTTAGAGAGTCTGCAGACATCCAGGGAAGACTCTGGATTTCAGTTCAAGTCAGTTTTCCCCAGGATTTGTGCAGCATGGAAGACCACCAAGACATGGTTACCCAGGTGTGGCTTTGCACAAATCACTTTTCCCCTCTCCAAGCCTCAGTTTTCTCATCTTTAAAATGGGGTGATAATCCTCACCCAATGAGATTGTTTGTTGTGAGGCTTAAACACGGTGATGAAAGCCAGTGTTTAGTCCAGTGTCTGGTGTCTAGTAAACAGTGGATGCCCATCCCTGGACTTGGCTTTCCAGGCCCAGTGTATATTCCTTGTTGCCTCCCCTCATCCTGGAGGAGAGAAAGGGTCGTGGTCCAGTGCCCCTCCCAAAGTCTGGCTGCTTGGTCTATGTGACATCTCGTCTCAGGTGCTGATAAACTTGCTATGAAATGCATTGGCGAAGCAGTTGCTGCTGCCTTCAGTTGCTGCACTGCTGGACCCATGCATGTGCTGCATCCCACTGCTGGAATGCTTTTCCCAAAGTTCTTGATCTGAGAAACACCCAATTTTCCAGAGCCCAAGTAAATGTCACCTCCTCCGTGAAGCCCTCCTTGACCACCTCCCCTTCCTCATGGGACTGAATTGGAAGCACCTCTTCCTTCCTCGTGGTCTGTACAGAGACCTTAGATCATACCACCTCTGCCTTCACCTTCCCAATTCCTCCTCCTGTCCTTCAAAAGGACATAAATTGCAGAAGTTTTACCAAAGGAGGGTGTCTGTGTCCAGAACCAAGCCCCACCCCTTGTCTTTTGCTTTTCCCACTTGTTCCTTCACTCGTCACACTCCCTCCCTCCTACACACAGCATCAGTGGACTTCATATGAAAACATGGAAAGTAACATACATCCCAAAGCCACATAAACCGCATTGCAAAAGTTTGAGAGACCACTTTTGAGTCAAGATGTCCGTCCTTAAGCCATGTTTATGCCAAATAACAAGTTTCAGGTCAGATCCCGGGGCTTTTTAACTCCACCTGAATACAGATGGCATCTCCTTAGTCTAATGGTCTCAGAAAGTCCTTGTCACTGACTCCATTACGGAATAGGGTGATTCTGCCTTGTTCCAGACCGAGGGTCCCCTCAACCCCCTAAGAGTCAGACCGATCCTCCCTCACCTCAAGATGCCACGCTCCGATGCCTAAAGGCAGCTGAGTGTCCCCATCACGCTCCAGTTTACTCCCACGAGGCCCTGGAAGCATCAATTATTCAAATGAACACTCCAAGGGGTATATTTAGCACTCGCTGTGTGCCAGGCAAGTAAGTGTTAATAACTACCACTTATTCAGAGTTTATTATAACTTTTCAAAGCCCTCAAAATAGTAACTTATTTTCTACATTGGGAAAAAAAAAACTGACAATGAATGATTTGTCCAAGATCCCCCATTAGAAATACCAGGATAGAGATGCGAATCCAGGCCACTGGGCTCTTGAACACAGGGGCCAATGACTGAGCTGTGACACATTCTTTAGTTCTCATAAGGGCAATGGGAGGTAGGATGTGTGTGGAGAGGGGAACAGCTTCAAGAGCGGCCACAGCTAGGAAACCCTGAACAGGGCTTCAAGCCCAGGTCTGCCTGAGGCCAGGCCAGCACCCTTTCCTGGCCCCCTCTGACTTGGCCTCAGCCTCTGCCAGCCGCCCGCCGATGGCCGTGGGCTCACCCATCCATACGAGACCCATCTGCTCTTCTGTCTGGGAGCAGCACAGACAAACTGCTCATTTCCCCAAGACTGATCGCTTTTGTCTAACATCTGGTACTCAGAGAGCAACACATCTGTTTTCCAGAAGGGCTTTGCACTCTGATAAGAGTTCCTTATCCTTGCAACCTCCCCTTCTTCAGAGCTGGTTGAAAGGATGCAGAGGCCCCCCAGGACCCCTCGTTTCAGAAAAGAGCCCATTTCATAGCAGAGGGAGCTGACACCAAGCAGGGGAGCTGGCCAAGCCAGAACTCATCCCTCCGGCTTTTATCTAGGACCATCTCCTCCCACCACCAAATGTCTTACTTTGCTTATTTGTGTATTGGCCACCAAATCAGAGAAACGCAGAGTCTAGCACACAGCACAGCACAGTGTAACTGTGGAATAATTATCAGATGAATGAATGACCCCAGCTTCCACGCATCAGACGTGAACAGAACACCTGCTCTTTGTCTGACCTTGTGCGAGGCATGGGGAGGGGTGCAGCCAGGAGCTCGCTGTCCGGGAACAGCCAGGAGTTCAAATTCTAGAAAAGAAAGACAAGGAGACGCTTGCCACCTGGCGCAGTAAATAAGTAGGCGGGATGGAAGTCGCACAGGCTACAGTGAATCAGCCAGCAGTCTGAGGAACGGGCCGCGTGTCTGGTCCGTCGCACGGAAGGGAGATTTATGAATCACTCTGACTGCTTGCCAATTAGTGCTGACCTCTGCTTGGTCTGTGACCCTCTCGCTTGAAATACTGCCCTTAAGTAGTATATTCTGTGGAAGAAACAGTCCTCTTCCCAACTTCAGAGGGAGAGATCGAACGGAGCCCCAAGATCTGTCTTGGCTCTTTCCTTGCTAACTGGGGCCCTCCAAGGACATCTAAGACAGAAGTCCATCAGACCTCACTGTGGGGTTGTGTTTGGGGCTGGATCCTAGATCGTCCTGGGTGCCGAGGTAGTCGCTTTGCCCTGGACGCAGCTGCAGACAGGTAGGTCTGTAATGGGCCTTGAAGGAGAAAGACAAGCCTCCTGCTTGTCAGGGAGGCCCAGGCAGCACATTTGTTTTGTTTGGTAACCTTGACTCCAGACTGCTGGGCTGACGTGGGAGTTCCTGCCTTCAGGGTGGGGCTGCCTCCGCTGGAAACCCGTGATGGGCTCCAGGATGCAGGGCGGAGACAAAGCTGACAAAGGGATGTACTGGGTTGTGCCCAGAGGACACTTGGCTCCTCCAAACTCATTTCCAGGGCAATGGAGACTTCTTCCAATCCTGGCTACTGGGTACCTGTTTATCAGACCCAGGAAAGGCAGACCTGAATTCAAATCCTGTCTCTTCCTCTCTAGCAGCTGTGGGGCAGTGGAGGGGTCTTGGTCAAGTCCCTTTCCCCTTGAAACCTCTGTCAAATCATTTATGGCATGGGGTTATAATGAGGCCACTTTTCTGTAAGGCGAAAGGGCAGAAGCTATCAAAATTTAATCAGAAATTACACACTCCCAAAGCACACAGATGCGCACATGCTTACGCAGAAGGTGTTCATCCAGGCGTCATTTTGTAATGGTGGGGAACGGAAGCAATGAATGTTCAAAACATTGCTCACAGTTTTGTTGTTTCCAAGTTATGGATTACGGCACAGCTGTTAGAAAGAACAAGGTGGACTTCCAGGTTCTGACAAGGAAAGGTCTCTAAGGTGTATGATGGGCTGGGAAAAGCTGGTCTCAGGTCAATATATGTAATTTGACTTCATGATGAAAACAAAATAAAAGCTCCCAAACCCAACGAGTTAGGAAGTCAGGTGTGTAAGGACATATGAAGGGGAGCCTTCTGCCTGCTTCTGTTCCGTCCCAAAGATGCACAGATCGGGGCTATCTTTGGTCCCCATCAAACCTTCCTTCGTCTTCTGCAGCCTACCTCGCGTCCCAAGAAGTGGGGCTCATGAGCGTCCTGGGAGGTTGGAGGTGGTGGGCTGTGTAGGAGAGTCAGATGGGGGCCAGCTCAGATATCCATGGACGTTGTGAGGGCTGTGGGTGATATGCCCTCCCCTGGCTTGTCAATGGCTAACCCAGCCTCTTGGCACTGCCAACCAATGGCACCCACGGCTACGGACACTGGACCATCCTGGGTGCAGAGCAAGCCCCAGTTAAATGTGGGCGGGTGATCTCCCAGGCTGACCCAGCTTCTGCCAGTGGCTCCTGAATTGGCTTCCCGTCCCGGGATCTCTCTGAACCTTAGGCCGCTGTCTTCCTTGTTTATCACCTTCCCATCCTCTGCCGTGTCCCCATTGACGCAGAAACTTCGTCAGTGGGAAGACAGACTCTGACCATTCATCTCCATTTGTTATGTTTTTGTAGTTGGATATTGCCCTTAGAAATTCAAAAGCCAAGAATTGGATATATTTTTTGTCTGTTCCATGATCTGTTCTGGGATCAGATGGTATGAATAGGGGATGGTCACCCTATACCAGAAAAGAGAAGGGGCACTCAGATTACAGAAACAGAATTTTATTACTACGACTGCTGGAGGTTTGCCATGTGCAGAGTGAAGTGCATGTATCTTTTGCCCCCTCTTGGTGACCCCAGCAGAGTGGCTCCCTCCGCCTGCTCTCTGCAGGTTTCATCTAAGAGGCACTTGGGTTTCGTCCTCCATTCACTGATCATCATTTGATGTAGTCAGTTCCCAGCATTCGAACAACACTCTCAGTCCTGCTCTCACTAATTAAGATACATTGCCTGGGACATTCGGACGCTGTCAGAAAACGCGGCTCCCCGCTGCTGGCTAGGGAGGGAGAAGTGAGTCAAATCCTGCAGCCTGGCTGTGGCGTTTTCTTCCCCAGCTCCGCAGTTCCTTCACTTCCCCCCAGCTCCTTCTTTTACATCCACACCTGGCCTCTCCCGCTCCACACACCAGTACTTCTTACCCAGAAGAGCCGAGACATCTTTTTAAAATAGCCCCCACATCACGTGACTTCCACTGAAATCCCTTCAGCAGCCCTGGCAGCTCAGGACAAAGATTAGAATCTTCGACTGGCCTCCGGGGCCTGCACGGCTGGCTCCTGCTGGCTTCTCCCAAGTCAACTCCCCTCCGCACCCCTGCTCCTCGCTTTCCCTCTATCTGCAGGCATCTCCACGAGGGGTTTCTTGGTAAAAGGACCTGGGAGACCCTCCCTGCTTTGGGACCAGCACCACCCCACCTCCCGACGCAAGTGATCCTTTCTTTCTGCAGTTGCCAAAATTTTCCTAAAGCATTTAAAGCCAACAGAGAATTGTTTGAATGGAGCACTGGGACTGGGGTGAATGGCTTTTGATGTGTTCTTATGATGGTGGCAGGTTGCTTGTGCTCCGGCCACCACCTAACCTTGGTGAAAAAGAGAACTGTTCACCAGCTGGGCCCTTGCATGGGGGACCTGATGGCATCTCGGCTGATGGGCCGTGGCTCCTGGCTCCCTGAGGACCACAGGCTGCCACAGAGCCCTCTGGCCCCTCGGAGTGAGGACTCCTCTCTTTGGCTGGGAGGCCTCTCTTTGCTCCCCAGGAGGTCTGGGAAGCTGGGTGGCTGCGTAAAGCTTGCTGTTGTGCCTGTGGGTCAAGGCCATTAGCTCCAAGGAGACCCAGAAGATTAGTCCTGGATCAGACAAGACCTGGACCAGGGTTCCCTCCTCCTTGGAAGTTTTTCACACCCAACCCCCTTTCCCTGGGGAACGCCAACTCCACTCTTCCCATGAGTAGCACCATCCACTTTGCTTTTGGGGCCCTGATCCCAGTTTGCAATTATGCCATCATCCAGTCACCCGTGGTCATTCCACACACGTCCGCCTCACTCACTGGGCTCCATGCATCCTGAGGGCAGGCTCCGTGTCGGACTTACGTCAAACAACCAGCAACAAAACCCGCAGAAGGCTGCAGGCAAGAGAAGGGTTTATCTGAGGTCTTAAGAATTGCAACTTGGGAGACACAGATTCGAGTAAAACCAGAAGAGCATTCCAGAGACGACCAAGAGTCAGGGACTTTCAAAGGCAAAAGCCATGAGGCTATGCTCTGACACAAGCAAAGAAATATTTGTCTTTAAAGGATGAGTGGTCACGAGTTATTTTAGGGTATGGGTCCCCTAAGTATCTTCAGTTTCTGGAACATTAGGGAGACATTCTAGATGCCAGCATTAAGACAAAAGTTCAGATTCCAGCGTGGGCTGAGATGTGCAGAAGTCACACTTCCTCAGTGGCCGCCTGGCTCCATTTTAGAAACGTCTCTTAGCCATACCGACTCCATTTTGACGTTCCTTTCACTCTTGCCAAAAGCACTTGGTACGCTGGTCATTAGCCCAGAGCCTGGCACACAGGAGGGATCCATTCAATATCTGTGGGTTGAATGAGCGAATGAATCACTGACCAAATGCGTCGCGGATGGCTGAGTGACCTCTACCTCTCCAAGCCTCAGTCCCTCCATCTGCCAAATGGACCGGACGGATGGTTATCATGAGCATTTGGTAGGGTAACATCCCAGATCCCAAGCTTCCAGACAAATTGGCCAAATCAAACATTAGACCACGCTGAGACTTGTCTTTGTCTGTGCCAGTGGCTGTAACAGAATTCCAGAGACTTGGTGGCTTACAGACAACAGACATTCATTTCTCACAGCTCTAGAATCTGGAAGTCTGAAATCAGGGGGTGAACACGATAGGGTTTTGTGAGAGCCGCCTCTGCGTTGCAGACTGCCGACTGGCTGTGTCCTCACATGGGAAAGAGGACAAGTGACTTCCTTGGGGTCCCTTTTCTAAGGGCACTAACCCCATTTGTGGGGGTGTTGTCCAACCCAAGTTGGTGTGCCTGATGCACGGTGAGGCCAAAAAACCCAACACATGGGAGTTTGGATCAGAGAAACGTTTATTGCAGGGCTGAGCAAGGAGAAAGAATAGATCGCGCTCAAAAAAACCTGATAGGTTGCAGGGAAGTTTTTAAAGGCAAATTTCGGGGGAGAGCTGCAGAGTGTGTGACTCCCTTCTGATTGGCTGGTGGTGGGGCCCCAGGGTGGTGTTCCAAGAATCTCAGTCATCGGCCTGCTGGTTCCGGCCAGCCTGGGGTCCACGTGCTTGTGCTCAGCCTGAAGTTCGCACCCTCCACCTTGGTGGGGGCCCTGGACCCCGCAGAAGAACTCAGGGATCTGGATCAAGTTGCTACGCCTGTGCCCTGAGGAGGAAGCAGGACCCTGCCCCATCCCCGCACAACTGTCCCCTGACTGCTTTGCCGTTGTTTCTGCGTGCCCTCACCCCCCTAACTAGTGACTGTTCGAATCTGCCCTTTGGAGCTCAGGGAAGGTGTAGGAGGCTGGAGCCTTTTTCCTACAGATGAGAAGCGGGGTGGTGGGGGTGCAGAAAGGCTTTTGTACCCGGGAGGGCCCTGTGGGGTCCCGCTTGGTTTTACGGGGCCCCATCCTCATCACCTCTCAACTTCCAAAGTCCCCACCTCTTAATACCATCGTGTTGGGAGTTAGGTCTCCACTTATGAATGTTGGGGGATCACACACATTCAGTCCACAACAAACCCTGTGTTCTACCCCAAGAACGGTTTGCTTTCTCCCTCTACCTTCCTTCCCCGACCCCTGGGTTGCACATCCTACTTCTGGGAGTCCCCAGACAAGAATCTGCTTTTCTGTTCACCTGCGACAAGTTAAACTCTCTAAAATGTGACTTATCAGGTTGAGTTAGCTGCTGGGCGAGCCTGTCTTTTTAATATAACTGGACTGGCCACTCGCTGTAAAATTAAGATTAAGCACCGACTATATGCCTATGTTTACAGTATTTATTTAATTCAATAAATTCAGTATTCATTTAATCTTCACATCCACCCATAAGGATATTATTATTTCCAGTGTTTATAGGAAACAGGTTTGCAGGGACCAGGGGATGCGCCCAGGGTTGCATGGCTGGTGAGCTCCCAGGGCGGAATTCCGACCCAGGTCTGCCAGCTCTGAGCCTGCATTTGGCCACGCTGCCCTTTGAAGGCTGGGATTGCATCTTATTCATCTCTGCCTCCTCGATTCCTGTAAAGGGTAGTGTCTTGTCCCTGTTGGATGACACAGCCTGCCTGCCGGATGCACTTTATCATCCAAGAATGATAGGCAAGGCAAGAGATTTCTGGGCACAGCCAGGACATCAGAGCTCCATGAGGCCTCGGGAAGAGGCGACCTCCTCAGCAGGGTCCCAACACACGGCTGCCCGGTCCCCCTGTGGGATGACCCTGGACTTCTGCAGCCAATGTGGCCCCTCTGCTGAGTCCTCAATTCCTCCCTTTGCGACTGTGGTCACTTACTCTGTTTACCCAAGCGTTGTTATACCCTGGTCTAAAATGGGAACGACTTTGGGTTAATGAGCGGGATGTTTTTAAAGCAGCTGACGAATTATAGGTCCTGAAAATGCAAGTTCCTTTTCCTGATCTTAACGTGGCCATTTTTTTTTTTTTGCACATAAAGAAGAGCTGCATTAATATTAAAGCTCTTATTATTCCGGTGCAAATCTCTGCAGCTCTGCCAGCCGGTCCTGCTGCTGCGACCCCCTCGCCCCCACGTGGCTGTATTTGGCGGAGCTGACACAGGCTTGCTCTGGGCTCGGATCTCACCCTGGCGCCCACTCAGCCCCTCCACGGCCTGAGCATCTCAGTTGTCTGCTTTGTCCTGTAGGCCTTGTAAGGTGTGGGAGGGAAGCTCTTAATTACGGACAGTCGAGATTTCTTAAAAATGCTGAAGCCCCCAAATAACCAAGCAGAGAACCTCTGTCCTCATGCACCCAGCCAGCTCTTTCCTTTTCAGCCTCAGGGATGTGGCGCCCCCGAGCCCCACCTGAGTCACCTCCATCACAGCACCAAAGGTGGGTGACCCAGGGCCCCCCAGGGTCGGTGACCCAGGGGCTCCCCAGGTCTCTCATTCAGGAGGTTAACAGGCTGAGAAACCAGCTTTCTTCACCCAAAGAGCCTACATCAACCTTCTAACGAGAAATCATGGCCACAGGTCCTGCCCCATTAGGCCTCCCGTTCCAGCCGCCCTGTTGCGGGTGTGACGGGGACTTGCTGGGGCGCTGTGCCTCTGTGTCATTTTCCAGCCCAGAGAGCAGGGTTGGGGAAAAGCAAGTGTCTTTGCAGGCCTTTCTGGCAAAGATCCTGTGCCAGGCCAGGAGTGGGTGCGATGCTGCCCCTGCCTCGGCAGCTAGGAGCAAAGTCAGTGCAGAGAACCATCCTTTATCCACCCCTTTCCATGTGTCAGAGGCTATGATCCAAAAAGCCTCCAAAAGCAAGGCTGGCAATAATGATACCAGGCAAAAGATGAGAACGTACGCTCTGTGAGAGCTGGGACCCTCCTTGTCCCCCAGAGCCCCACCCAGCACCCAGCCCGCTGCAAGTGCTCAGGGAATGTGGGCCACCGAGCAGAAATGGTCCTGATGGAGCACCCAGGGGGAGCCAGGCCTCTCGCTGGGCCTTCCATTGAATCTATCTGACAAATGCCATATGAAACAAGTAATGTTACCCTTATGTTACAGAAGGGGAACCAGAGAAACAGAGAGGTTGGTCCAGCCGCCAGGGTCACACAGCTTACGGTTGGTCAGATCACAATTCTCTGCCCAGCCCCGCAGCCTCCTACTCAGCCTCACTGAAAAATGCCTGTCACTCACTCTCTGTGGGTTAAGTTATAACAGGTCCAGGTCATGGTGGGAATGCCAGGGATGGAAGGGTTAATTCTGTCCAGTTTGGGGAGAGCAGTCAGGGGTGGGGGATAGCAAAGGAGTGACATTTGATCTGTGTTCCTCCTCTGTACTTAGCTTTCCCTTTGCTGGCACTGGTTTAATTTAAATTCACTAAATGAGAATAAAAATTAATTGGATGTATTTGAGAAACTATTAAAAGGCTCAAATCTTGCTTGGAAGAATGTCCCAAATCGGGCCAGTAGCCTGACGGTAAGCATTTTCTTTGAAATTGTATATATGTTAAATAGGTAATTTCTGTGTATAGAACAGACTTTAAAATATCACCCTTTCCCCCTTTCCTGCCCTTGCCCCACGCCCTGGCCATCCTGTCTTTCTTCCCAGAAAGTAACCAATATTACCTGTTATTTCTGTCTGTGACCCCTTCCCTAGGCATACAAGCGTGTACACATAGATTCAGTTCTCACACAAGCGGTGGTATATTTTGTACTCTGTTCTATGCTGGACTTTTATTTCTGCTTTTTGGCTCACGTTAAAAAAAGTGTCTTTTTCTTTTTAAAAATTGCATTCTACTGGGTGGCCCTTCCACAATTTATTTTAACGATTTCCTATTAACAGGAACTGAGGTTGTTAGAATCTTTTGATATCCTAATAATAAAATATAGAACTTTGCACCCACAGTGTTTCCCAACGGTGCGACGGTGGAGTTGCAAGATAAATACTTAAAAAGTGCAGTTTCTGGATGCATTTGGAGTGTGCATTTGTGGAGCTGACAGGTACAGCCCAGTTTCATTCTCTAGGGCGTGTATCATTTTAGACTCCCAGCAAGCCGTGAATGTGTTTTTTTCCCCCGCGGCCTCATCAGCACAGAATGCTATCTAACTTCTTGATCTTTGTCAATTTGATTGGTGAAAAGTAGCTTTTCTAAGCAGTTTTAATTTTCCTGTCTCTTACTGTAAGGTCGAGTATGTGTTTACCTCTTTTGGAACAACCTGAGCTGCGTTTTCTGCAGATGTCGCTTTTATTTGATGGCTAGATGTGGAGAGGCTGCAGCTAGAGATGGAGTGCCATCCATTTGGACCGTTGCATTTTCTGTGCTTCTCAGTGGATGCTGTCAGACTCTGCTCATAACTCATCAGTGAAACAGTCCCTGAAGATCAACAGCGGGGCTTAGCTTTGCCAGGGAGGCTGTAGGTTGTGGACTGGAGAACACTGGCTCGCACACCCCATCTCAGCTCCTTCACTGTCATGGGTTGAATTGTATCTCCCCCAAAATTCATATGTTGAAGTCCTAACTTTGAGTATCTCAGGGTGAGACTGTATTTGAAGACAGGGCATTTAAAGAATTAAATTAACATAAGGTCTTTAGGGTGGGCCCTAATCCAACATGTCTGGTGTCCTCGTAAAAGGGGACATTTGGTCTATCAACATGATGGATAAAGATGTGGGGGTGTGTATACACACACACACACATACCAAATGGAACACTACTCAGCCATAAAAAAGGATAAAATAACGTCATTTGCAGCAACATGGATGGACCTGGAGACTGTCATTCTAAGTGAAGTAAGCCAGAAAGAGAAAGAAAAATACCATATGACATTGCTTATATGTGGAATTTTTTTTAAAAAAGGACACAAACTATCTACAAAACAGAAACAGACTCACAGACACAGAGATCAAATTTATGGTCACCAAGCGGTAAAGGGGGCAGGAAGGGATAAATTGGGAATTCAAAATTTGTACCTCTTGAGAAGTGATGGAAATGTTGGCTCTCTTGATTGTGTTGGTGGTACCATTGGTGTAGACATCTATCAAAATTCATCAAATTTTGCACCTGAAATATGTGTAGTTTACTGTACAGGAACCATACCACAATAAAGATGTTTAAAAAAAAGGGACATTTGGGTACAAAGATATGTATAGAAAGAACACAGCATGAGGAGACAGGGAGAAGACAGCTGTCTACGAGCCAGGGAGAGAGGTACATCTGGAATAGATTTTCCTCCACAAACTACAGAAGGAAAACAGCCTTCTGACCCCCTGATTTTGGATTTAGAGCCTCTGGAACTGCAAGAAAATCAGCTCCTCTTGTTTTAAGCCACCGAGTCTACGGGACTTGGCTAGAGCATCCCTAACAAAATTGCACAGCCGGCAACCGGCAGGAGGGCTGGGCAGGGTGCATCAACTCTCAGCGGCTGTTTCTTCATCTAAAAACTGGGACGTGAGGACCCATCCCCCACAGATGACTACAAGGACGGGGCTCACGTCAGTGGCTTGGGGCTTCCAGTGTGAGAGATGGCGCACACCTGCTCCCTGGAAGACCCAGAAGATCTCAGTTTGGATCCTGAGAAGGAATTGACTTTAGCCACCAAAGAGATTATTCCGGTGTCTCATATACCCAAGGCCAAGGCCATGCAGCAGAACGTATGTTCTGAGGTTTGGGTTCTCTCTCACTTCTGCCACCAACTGGAGGCCTCTTTCTGGGTCTCAGTTTTCTCATCTGTACAATGGGCAGAGGAGTGGATACACTGATCTCTAAGGACATGCTGACTCTTATATTCTGTAATTTGCTTTGAAAAAAATAATCAGATAAATATTTTTATTCTCTGCCAATAATGCCATTAAAAAAAAAGGCCACAAACATTTCTATGCTGATGTTTCACTGGAAAGAGCTTTGACTTGGAGGAATGACCTGGAAAGGGAAGCCGATAAATTGATTTATCTGTATAGATAAACCACTCTGTCTCAAAACATTAAAAAAATCAACCACTTACCTCTAGCCGCTGCCCTTACTACAATTGTCTCTGAATTCTAGTACCTGGTGGGTGGATTAAGTGATGGCAATATTTCTCTCAAGGCTTGCATGGCTGAAAATGTTGAATTCAGTTCAACAAACATGGACAAGGCAACTAGTGGGGACCAGGGGCCATTTGGACCTAGCTCAGAGGCACACAAGGTCCTGGCCCTGCCCAGTGACAACCACAGCCCAGAGGCTTTGTTCCCCAAGATGCCATCATGAAAACATCTGTTTCATAGGACAGGGGGGATTCGAGGTGACAGTGTGCACACAGGAACTGGCTCATAGTAAGAGCTCAGTACAGGTGCTCATTTTCCATGTCACTTCTTCACCGGTGACTGTCTTAAGATCAAGGCTCCAGCACATCCTCTTGAGAGTAAGAAGATCAAATTAGTGTCTGGAGCTTGCTGCTTCCATTTCTGGCCTGGTCTGTGAGTCATCAATTTTCCAGCAGCCAGGGACCAGAGCAGAGCCAGGCGAGGCCAGACAGAGCATCCCAGCGTGGGGACAACATGTCTGTCACCTGGGCATTTGTCACACTGTGGGGGCGGAAGGAGTGAACAGATCCTGTCCCCTCGGACACTTCCCCCTCTCTGGGCCTCAAGAGTCCCCTCGGGAAACAGGCCTCTGCCGGGGCTAATATTTTGGGATTCCAGCTCTTCTCAGTGAAAGGTTTACGAAGGTTTTCTTCTTAAAATTTTAATCGTGGTAAAATACCCCTAACATGGAATTTACCATCTTCGCTAATTTGAAGTGTACAGTTTAGTGGCATTAAGTACATTCACATCACGGTGCCATCACCACCATCCAGCCACCGCGTGCTTTTCACCTTGCAAAACTAAAACCCTCAACACTAATTCCTCTCTCACCCCTCCTCCAGCCTCTGACAACCACCTTTCTACTTTTCATCTCTATGAGTCTGACTACTTTAGACACCTCATGTGAGTGGAATCATACAGTATTTATCCTTTTGTGACTGGCTTATTTCATTTAGCATAATGTCTCCAAGGTTCATCCAAGTTGTAGCATGTATCAAAGTGTCCTTTTTTCTTAAGGCTGAAAAATATTCTTTTGTATGGATAGACTTCATTTTCTTTATTCATTCATCTGTCAATGGGCATTTGGGTTGCTTCCACCTTTCGATTTTTGTGAATAATGCTGCTATGAGCAGGGGTGTTCAAATATTTCTTCCTGACCCTGCTTTCAATTCTTCTGGGTAGGTAGTTTCCCTTGGTATCCATGGGGGATTGATTCCAGGACCCCGCCAGATGCAGATGCAGGTCTATGGATATGAAGGGCCAACTCGACACCCAGAATCATCTGGTGATTGTAGTTTTTAATTTTTGAGGAACCACCAGACTGTTTTCCACAGCTGTTGCATCATTTTACATTCCCACCAGCAGCACGCAAGTGTTACAATTTCTCCACATCCTCGCCAGCACTTGTTATTTTGTTTTTAACAGAAGCCCTCTAATAGGTGTGAGATGGAGATGTAGATATCTTTTATTATTTTTTTGAAGTCTAGTTAGTTTACAATGTTGCATCAGTTTCTAGCACACAGCATAATGTTTCAGTCATAGACACACATATATATTCCTTTTCATGTTCTTTTTCATTATAGGTTATTACAAGATATTGAGTATAGCTCCCTGTGCTATACAGTAGGACATTGTTGTTTATCTGTTTTATGTATAGTAGTTAGTATCTGCAAATCCCAATCTCCCAGTTTGTCCCTCCCCACTCCCTTTCCCCCTGATGTAGACATCTTTTATTAGTGAACACTAGCATATCTTTTGCATACGAATCTTAGGCCACTAACTTAAGCATTAGGTGAACATGACTTTCTCTGTCATCCTGTATCAAGTTATCTAATGTGTCCCTGGAGTTACCATTCTGGTAAGTGATGGAGAGGTCATTGCAGCTAACACAGCTGCACGTCCTTGCACTGACATGGTAATGTTGTATCCAGGTTGAGCGGGCAAGTCATGTGGGTGATGAAGTGCTTATCTGGTCCTCACTGGTGGCCTGTGTTGGCACCTGCTGGGACATCCTTGCTTCCACTGTTGATGATGTGAGTTCCTGCCAAGTCATCATGTCGGTCAGTGTTCAAGTTGCTGAGGATAGAATCCACTCTGGTAGTTTAAGCAGAGCGGGATTAATCAGAAAGTTGTCATGTCACAGAATCCTTGGGAGGGCCTGGGAACAGAGTTAGGTGTCTCACATCCAGGGACAATACAGCCAGGAGACATGTTCACCATCTCCAGACTCACATAGTGGAAAAACACTGTAGCCGAAGCTGCCTGCTGCTCGGGACACTGGTGTGGGGACCCGACACTGGTAACCTCATCACAGCTGCCCCAGAGGCAGCAGGCCTGCCCCCAGTCCTCCTCACCACTGGATACATCCTCCACCAGAGATCTTCCTTTGTGCCCTGCCATCTAAATGTCATCTGGGGAAAGTGGGGTGCAGTTTGCAAGCCTGATTTGTAATAGAGTTAGAACGGTTCTCAGAGAGTTGAAATAGGCAATGAGAGAACAGACTGCGGCCACCATTACCCACTATTCCTGATTAAAAGCCTTTTCTGCATCTTTGAGCTGCTCCGGGGCACCCCACAGATGCTGTCTGTCCAGGCATACCCCATGACTTCTTCCCTCTGGGGGCTGCTACCTCCCAGGGCTCTGCCTGGCAAATTGGTGGTGCCCACTGCCATCAGATCAGGGTTCCCATCCTCTTCCCTACTCTGGACAGAATCCACAGACAACTTTTAAGGGACCTGCTGGCATCTAACCTCTCCTCTCTTCTGCCCACCATCTCCTCCCATCCCAGGGTAATCTCCATCTGGTTTTATTGGTGGGGAGCATCTGTATCTATGGATTCTTCCAAGTTTATTGTATTTTCTGGAACTTTTGCATGCTCCCCAGAAGACCCTCACTCCTGACACTAAAAGGCTGCTCTTCTGCAGTCTTTCTCAGGGGTGATGAGCGCAGAATTCTGTACTTGGCTGTTTGGATAAGCCAGGGGATCAGGGCTACAAGGAAATGCAGGGACAAGAAAAATCCCATTTAATCCTTCAGCAGATTATTCTGCCAGGTTGCTCTGTGCTCTCCCCATGCGTCTGGTCGATCGCCAGCACAGTCCGTGTAGGATGATAACTCACAAAGGAGGAAGGAAGGGTTGGAACACACCCTCGGCAGTGCAGGGCAGGGGCCAGGTGGTTGTGCATGTTGTATCTAATCCTCACCACCCCCCTGCAGGGCAGCTGTCATCACCTTACATTAAAGATGGGGAAAGACTCATCTCACAGAGAAGACACAGTAACAGGGCAGGAGTTGGAATCCGCTACCTCATGTCAGTCTAATTCCACATCTGGAGCTTCTGCCGAGAGCTCTCTTTGTGAATTTGCTTGTTTTGAACCTTCTGACATAAAGCAAGAATTCATTTCTCAAACCGTCTCTGCCTTGTCGAAGTGGGAATCCAAGCCTGCTACACATTTAGAGTCTGAAGTCTAAATTTCTCTTTGAATTCTTTAGATAATTCTGATTCGTGCTCATGCTCCTGGCAGTGGGAGGCAGGAGCGTAATTAGAACTGTGAAATCTGAAGAGAAAAGATAACCCTCTCTTCCCCTCCTGGGTCTAAGTTTGGTATTCTCGCCAGTTGTCAAAACAACGGGTCATTGGGGGAGGAGCAGGAGAGCCGTGGGATGCACCTGTGCAGAGGATGCTCTTCTGGCATCTTGGATGCGTTTCTGTGTTCCTCATACATCGATGACTGCCAGCTCATCGGCATCCCTTGGTGGCGCGGTGGCCAGGGCCAGTGCTCCTCACACCTGGCTCTCCTTCCCTTCCAGAGCACGGGACACTGCGCTTTCAGCCCATGCCCTTGGCCAGGTCACTACGACTGGTCCTAGACAATGAAATGTGAATGGAAGTGACTGTCACTTCTGGGCCAGGATACCGAAAAGCTCGTGGGTCCTTCCCCCGTCTCTTTCCTCCTGGACTGAGGCAGATATGGGAGAGACTTTGTGTTAAGATGGAAAAGACCCAAGCTCGCAGCCACCAGAACTGCTGGGTTGCAAGTTGTTTTCCCTCGAGAGACACCCAGACTTCGCTGGACTTTGCCAAAAGCGTAAAACAGATTTCTGCTGTGTTAAGTCTCTGAGATGTGGGGGACTGTGAATTACATCAGTGGTACCCAGCATCTCTGGACTAATACTGCCAGCCAAAGCAAGGTTTCTTTAAGGTTTTAGGGAAAGCCTGCATGAAGTCCAGCCCCAGCCATCCAGATCCCAGCCTAGGGGCAGGCAGGAATCTCTGCCTTCCCAGCTAATGCCTGAGAAGGACTAGAAGGCAACTTCTTGAGGCAGGGAAACATTAGTTGACGTTTTTGGTCCTCGTGGCAGGTCTGACACCTGGCCCCCCAAAGACGTCCACATTTTAATCTCTGAATCCTATGAGTGTTACCTCCTATGAGGAAAGTGTTCTGCAGGTATGGTTAAGGATTGCGAGAAGGAGAGATGGTCCCGGTGATCCTGACAGACTCTCCATGCCCCTGAGGAAAGGGATGCAGGGGAGTCAGAATCAGAGGAGAAGACTCGGTGATGCTGGAGGCAGAGGTTGGAAGATGCACTCTGAAGACGGAGGGAAGGGACCCCAGCCCAGGAATGCCAGCAGCCACTAGAAGCTGGGAAAGGCAAAGAAATAAATGCATTCTCCCCTCAGACTCTCCGGAAGGAACCAGTCCAGCTGACACTTTGTCTTTGGCCGAGCGAGATCGAGTTCATCCTTCACAATTATGGTTTTTTTTTAAAGAAATTAATTAATTAATTAATTAATTTTGGTGGGGGGTAATTAGGTTTATTTAGTATTTATTTATTCTTGGAGGAGGTACTGGGGATTGAACTCACGAATTCATGCATGCCAATCATGCACTCTACCACTTGAGCTATACCCTCCCCCTATTATGTTTTTTTTAATGTGCTTTTTTATTGATTTTTTAAAAATTTTTTTGAAGTATAGTCAGTTTGCAATGTTGTTTCAGTTTCTGTGTACAGCATAATAGTTCAGTCATATAAATACATGCATATATTCCTTTTCATATTCTTTTTCATTATAAGTTACTGCAAGATACTGAGTATAGTTCCTTGTGCTATACAGTATAAACTTGTTGTTTATCTATTTTATACATTGTAGTTAGTATCTGCAAATCTCGAACTCCCAGTTCATCCCTTCCCAGCCTGGGCCACTAAGTAGCAGTCATTTACCCAGCAGGGTCCCCCAGACAGCAAATGCCTTCATTACGGAGTCAACCCGATGATGGAATCCAGGCAGTTTTTGGTGACTTCTGATTAATTTTTAAGCTGCAACAACCTGGAAATAAGCCACAAATCTCAGATCAATGGAATGAGAATGTTGTAATGGAAAGACTATAAGGATTGACCGTGACAGTGAGGCAGAGGGAAGAGAGGACGTCAGGGGCTCAGGGACAAGAGGACGTTGGTAAGACTGTAGGCCCCGGAGGTGGGTGGAGGATTGTTGGCTTTGGGGTCCTGGACGGAGTGAGCTGAGAAGCCAGGGGTGGGTGAGGAAGATGAAGTGTTTGAAAGGGAAATTTTGGAAGGGTTATGTTTACAGTTCTTGGTGATGCAAAGGCCGAGGTGTGCTCCTGGGAGCAAGTCGCTGAGACAAGGTAATGCATGAGCTAGGGGAGGGGCTCTGAGGTCAGGGACATGAGACTAGAGTGTTCTAGAATCACCTACATGGGTTTTGAAACCACTGAAGGTTATGAAAGAAGAGATGTCGTGCAGAGAGATTGCAAGCGATCCGATGGAGGTGGGGGAGTGATGTAGATGATGCAACACTGGCACATTGGATGCTATATTGTCCAGTGACATGGCAGGGAAACTGGGTTGGTCCCAGGCAGGAGGACGCAAGATCTTGAGGAACAAGGTGGACCTTTACCAGCCTCCAGGTGCAGAGGCATGGGGGGCGAGAGCAAGAACAGCCTGCCCTGGTGAGGGCTGCAGGAGTCCTAACGTGATCAAGGTGAGAGGCATGACGGCATTAGTCCCAAGGTCGGGATGTGGAGGCTGTCGGTGCCGGGATGCAGGAGGCAGAGTCTTACCAAGGGCAGGGACTCTGAGCGTCAGCTCTGGATATGAATCTTGTATTAAGAGAGAGACATCCCCCTTCTCCCAGGGAACGGACTCCCCTGGCCCCTGCAGATGGCTACCTCCAGAGAAGGGCATGGAAAATCCATGCTGGCTCCCTCTGGGAACTGAGTCCTGCCTGACCCCGAACCCCAGGACTCCTTCCCTCCTCACACCAGCTTCCCAGTGAATTAACCCTGGTTTTTATCTCAGGCTATGCATCCACTTAGTGATTCACTTACTTAAAAGTATATTAACTTTTACCCAAGAGTTGGGTCCTAATTTTTTTCCCCCAAGGCTCTATGTGTTGAGGTTTCTCATTTTCATTCTTTCATGAAGAGGACTGGATATAACTGCCAAATAGAAGCTAAGAGAAGCTTCTGGGTCCCTCAGTTAGGGAACAGAAAATGTCAATAGCTGAATCGACCAGTGACTCCAGACTAAAATTTTCACTTGTCTAAAGACAGAGTATCTTTGTGATCCTTCTTCCAGTCCTTGGAACTCTGCTGATTTGCCTTGGAGAGGAGTACCTTGAAAATAATAGCAGCTATTTATTGAAAACTAACAGGAGAGGTCTAAGCTAGTGTTTATTCAAATTCATTCTCTTCTTCGCCAGTAATGGAGTTGGAACTGGGTACATGGCTGCCCGAGAGTCTCTGTGCACAGCCCTTCTGAATGTTGGTATTTGGGGATCTGAAGATGTTGGGGATGCTTGATCCAAGCTCTTCCATTGGCTGGTACCCAGAGGAGGTGGGATCTTAGCTCCAGCCATGCAGTCAACCATCCAGAGTGCCCGCGACCTGGTCCCTGGATTACATGACAGAAGCAGAGGTGCTCTGTCATTTCAGGACTCTTCTGGAAAAAGAAACTAACTCGCGTGTTCTTTAAGACAGTGAAATGTTTCGACATCTTTCTTACAGGGTCACGTCGCTCTCGCCGGCACCACCAGCTAGGCCATGTGCTGGCCATCTGACGTGCAACACTTACTAGCGCTGGGAGATCGGATTAATATTTCTATTTTATAGACGAGGAAACAGGTTGTGGGGAGGGAACCTGCCTGTCCAAGGTCTCAGGGCGACTTGAGTGGTGCAGGCTGTTTCTGAAAGCCAGGCTCCTGTTCCTCTAAGTAATTTTGTAACAACACTTTTGTTGTTGTGGCTACTTCTGCTCGCAACTACCTTCAAAGGAAAATGAAAAGGAAAGAAAAAGAAAAGGAATGGATTCTGTTAAATGAAGCAAGAACTGGATTGAAGTGACATGGATCCTTTAGATGAAGCAGAAGCTGGAGAGAAGTGAATTATTCCACTTAACGGAGGGAGAAGATTTTCGAGTTTTCAAAGCAGTTCAGGAGGAAAAGAAAATGATAGGAGTGTGCAGAAGGTGTGGGGAAGAGGTGTCAGCAGAAATTCTCCATGGGCGGTAAGATGGAGGGGGTGGGGCGGAAAGGATGTCGGCAAGGACCTTGCTCTGTTCCAAGCAGAGCTCCCCATCTTGAATAAAGTCTCCTGCACCCACGAAATAGGTGCTGATAAATATTTATTAAATAAATGAATAGGTGAACAAACCAACCAAAATCATGAAGACTTCACAAATGCACATCAAGAAAGATAGCTTGAGGGTTAGGCAAATTTCCAGGTGATAAACCTTGAAGGTGTCATTTTCAATAAGTGAGCAAGAGTGGAAACCCATGAAAATGCTATTCCCAAATGTAGATAAATCTTCCTACAGTTGCACCCTAATCCCTTATGCCTCAATAATATGAAGATAGAATGAGAGCAATGGAATTGAAACTGACACCGAGTCCCTCTGCATAGACAGCCACCAGCCGCTGACTTTACCTTGCAGATGGGTTTCTGCCTAGAGTGACTACCCTGGAAACTGCGAGTCCCCAGGCGGGAGCAGAGGGGGAGGGGCTTGATGCTTAAGGGACGCACCACTGCAGAAGGATAGACGTGTTTCAGGACAGAAATTAATGAAATTCATTCACTGGTTCAACCACAGCAGTGTATAAGATGTTTGTAACCCACACACTTGTGGTGCGTGCAGGCTGGTGGGGAAGATGACAAGCAATTATAAAAATAAATGTAAACATTAAAGGACTTACTTTGTAGAAAGAAATCATAAATGTCTGAAGAAGAATGGAGACAATGTCTGCATTCAGGGGCACCAGCAAGTTTCCTTGAGGGAAATGGACAGGCCCACATTGTGGCTTTATGGGCCCTAGGCACTGCCACCTTCTGGGTCTCTTCCTCCATTAAAAAAAAAAATACACACACACACACACACACATGCATAGAAATTTTTTATGACTGTATTGGTATGTTGGTATAAAAATTGATATAATTCAGAATGGATTGATAATTACGTATTCATTATCATATCCATTTTGTTCTTATTTTAAAATACATTAAAATGAAATCTTTTTTCTCCACAAGTTTATGGTGGACTATTTGACAAATATAATTTTATATATTTGAAGTATACAATGTGATTATTTGATATACATGGTGGAATGGCTACCGAGATCAAGATAACTGGCTCATGGGTCACCTCACATAGTTAACTCATTTTTTTTTTTTTTTTTGGTGGTGGTAAGAATGCTTAAGATCTAATCTCAGTAACTTTCAGGAAACAATCCTGTATGGTTGACTACAGTCACCACGGTGTACATGAGATCCTTAGAGCTTAAGCTTCTTACAACTGAAAGTTTATACCCTTCGACCTACATCCATCCATTCCACGCCCCCCCCCCTCAGCCTCTGATAACCATTCTATTGTTTGTTTCTAGAAAATTGGTTCATTTTCTTTTGGTCTTTCTCCATCTGGCTTATTTCACTCAGGGTAACGCCCTCCAGGTCCCTCAAGGAGGGGTTTGATTTGATGGAGCTGAATCCCACTCCATGATTTAGCCACTGTGCACCCTGGCTATGCTACAGGATCCCTGAGAGCTCTGGTCTGAGTACTGACCGGCTCGCGGAGCACACAGGGAGAGGAAGGGCGAGAGCTGTAGCAGGAACCTTTCCCAGTTGCCCTCCTGGGCACTGCTCCTCCCCCAGCCCCTTTCCAGGCCCCTCAGAGAGGAGGGGCAGCTGGTCCCTGAGAATCAGGGCCCGCCCTGGAGCTGAGGGGCCCTGTGCCTCCCAGGTCAGCCCACAGCACACGCACATCCTGGCTTGAGCCCATGAGTACCTGCTCCTCTTTCTGCCCACAGGAGGCTGCAAGGGTGCATGTACTTGGGGGCCGGGCTCTCATTTTCTCTGCGATTCAGCTCCAGCTCGTGCTGGCCCAAGATTTAGATTTGCAAGTGGGAAATTCTCCAGTTTCTGCTGGGGAAGAGGCTTATGAAGGCCTCCCACCTAAGCTGCATGTTTCAGCCCAGGTTTTGCCAGAAAGCTCTGCTCTCGGGGAGGTGGGTCTTGGGAGCTGTTGGTATCAGACCGCTGCGTGGTTAATTAAGCACTTCTTGCTTCCAGCTCAGTTCTTGCTCCATGCACACTGCTCTCTTGCTTTAGAATCCTGCAGCGGGGAAGGTGACAGCAGGGCTGGACTGAAGTGTTCCCGGACCTCTGCCCTGATGCCACCTGGGGGCCAACAGATCATCTCTCACCTCGGGCAGGAACTGCTTCGCTATTGCTACCAGCCTTGTCTTCAACCTCCTCACTTTGACCTCTCTTTGCAGACTGATCTGTCTTAACCACCACCGTCTACACAGGGTCCAGAGCACAGTAGGTGCTCCAGATGCTGGAGGACGGGCAAGACTCAGGTAGAACTACTCTAGTGAGGGGTGGGGACAAATAGGACCCTGTTCTGGAATGTGACCCCATTGGACTATTGCAGGGGAGGGGATGGCCTTACACATCATTAAGGAAGGAGGACTCTGAGCTGTGACATCTGTGCCTCGGATGGGATTCTGTCTCAGAGCCAGGGTGGACCTGGGCTTCCCTTTGTCTTCCAGGATGAAGTCAAACCCCTTTGCTTCATTATCACACTGCAGCTCTTGGCATCTTTTCTGTTCATTGTGAGTTTAATGGACTGAGGGACCCGGGGAGGTCCAGTGAGCCCCAGCGACTCCTGCACGTACTGTAGCTTTATGAAGGAGGACAAGGAGGAAATGGATACAAGAAGGAAGGATGGAGCATTTCTGGACTTTGGCCCCCGTTCTCGCTCCTTGGAGGATTCTGAGATCAGTGAGGCTTGATCCACGCTATTGTAACAGTTGTCATTCATTATGGAGACTTCCGTTTGGCTGGGACAGTTGCGACAAGCTCAGGGATGATGAGACTAGATTGGATGTGCTCCATTTTGCCCCGTGACCACCCTTGGGTGGGTGGCTCTCAGGGCTGAGAGCAGAGACCAGTAAGACTTGAACTTCTTTTGGAGACTCACAAAGTCTCACTCCTTGGCTCCGGTTGACCTTGAACTAAGAACCCGTATATCCAGTCCTACCCAAATATCCACCTGCTCTTTGAAGTTACTATGTGCAGACCTGAATGTCCATCATCCCACCCCCATCATCTTCTCATGGGTTGATGGAATCACCATGTCTGTGGTTGCTCAATTTAGTAACTGGGGAATCTCTGATAGAGGTTCTTCTTCCTCATCTTCTGAGGCAGTGGCGATGTTCTGCATCCCTGCTCCTCCTGGGCACACAGCTTAGATGCAGGCTCCCTTGCAGCTGGGCACAGTCATGTGACTGACTTCTAGCCAATCGGATGTGATCAGAGTGATGTCATCACTTACAAGCGTGGCCCAGGGGAACCCTTTCTCATTTTTCCATTCACTTGCTGGAATAGAAGGAGATGGTGGGAGGGTCTGGGTCCCTGCATGAATGTTATATCTTAAATACTCTCCAATTATAATCTTATCCCAAGGCTTGAATTAAGGTAGAGATAAACATTCTTGAATATGTTCTCTCCTTGGGATCCTTTCTAGCACGGGCTCACCTCAGGTGCCAACCCTGCTCACCAAAGTGTTTTACCAGCCACCTGTCTTCCGTCTCCATTCTCTCTCCAAATCCACCCTGCACCCTGCCTCTGAATTTGATTCTCCTGTGTCCCTCCGCCCCAACTCTTAAAACCCTTCGAGGACTCTCTGGCAGGCAAGACAAGGTCCAGACTCCAGGCTGGCTCCAAATGCTTCACACGGTGCAGACCCATCGACCTCTCCAGCATCGTCTCCAAGGACAGTCCTCGAGGCTCCGTCACACTCAATTACCTCCTGCCTCCGCGTCTAGAATGCCTTTTCCTTCTTGTCCCCTAGACAAGTATGCATATTTTAAAAACCTGTTTAGAAATCGCTTTTCTCTGATGTCCCAAAATAGAAATAATCACTTACTTTTCCTGCCACTTGTCTCCTTGTTTTAGGACACGTCCCCCATGCCATATCGTTTTCTGTGCCGGCTTCTCCTCCGTAGACAATGTGCTTCATTTGTACATCTCAGGTGCCCAGCTTGCTGCCTGACACTAGCAGCGCTCAGCAGAAATTTGCAAGTGAATGAATAGATGCGTGGGAAACAGAGATTCCAGCCTGGGTTGCCTCCTCGGCTCAGTTTTGGCCAAGCCTGGACATCTCTGTGACACTCACAGGATGAGCGGAATAGACATTTAGTGGCTGGAGATAGCCGCCCAGTCATTTGAGTTAACAACGAAACAGGGTGGGATGCTGGTACACTGCTGAGGAAGTGTGCCTTCAAAGGTGTGCTCTTGAGCACCGTTGTCCTGTAGCTGCTCTTGGGTCTGAATTCTTCTCCCCTTCCCCGAAGTTCATCTAAAGAAAGAATTCGAGGTTCATCCTTTCTGCTGGGACCGTATATGGATCGTGGTTTCCCGATCAGACAACACTGAACCTATCTTTTCCAGGCTGACAGACTCAAATGTCCACTGAGGCCACATAGTAACCAGAATGACTGAAGAGGGTCTAGTGTAAGGTAGTAGGGAATGGTGGGGACTGGGGCAAACTGGAGAGGGCAGTATACCCCATTCAAATGGGGGAAACCACCTCTTAGCTCTCTAGCTAATGGCTGCTGTGAAGAAATACAGGCACTGTATTATTAGACTTTCTGATTTCTTCCTCCATTTTGGGGGGTAACTAGGTTTTTATTATTTATTAATTAATGTATTATTTATTATTATTTTTTTAATGGAGATACTGGGGATTGAACCCAGGATCTCGTGCATGCTAAGCATATGCTCTACCACTGAGCTATACCCTCCCCGCCAGACTTCCTGATTTTTTTGGCTGGAAGCTCAAGAAAGCAATTTTTTGAGGGGGTCAAATACCATACTTCGTCAAATTTAAGACATCATCTATTTTAAGTTGCACTGTCATTTTATATACCACTGAGAAAATGCAATTGGCTGGTTATGCTATGACCCAGGTCTTTCTTATCACTTCAGGATTAATTTTATACATACAGAAAGAGCCATTTTAAACTTATTTAGATGCAAAACCTTTATGCCACATCAAGCTTGTGCATATCTGGAAAGGAAATCTCATGCAAAATTAATCAGTTTGAAGTTCCCCTGAAACATCTTCCCGCTTAAAATCTGACTGCTTTGCGTTGCTTCTCCAGCAGTGTGGTTGAAATCTGCGTCTTTCCCACACTGTATCATCCTCTGTGCCTGCTCTGCTCTTGCCTCCAGGATCTTTTGCAAGCTGCTAATACCCATTCTGCAAGCCTTGATAAGCAGACACAGACACTGACAGTTATGGCTTATGCCTTGCCAGCGGCATCTTTAAGATGCATCTTGGTTTCAGGGATGCGAAAATGAGAAAATGGGGAAAAAACCCCAAAGAAATACAGTAACTCCAACCGAAAAACAAACAAGCAGAGGCAGTACTGACATTGCGTGGAAAGAAATAACACATCTCTGGGCCAAATTGGCCAGCAGCTGGTCCTTTGGACGCCCTGATTAGCCTTAGAAAGTCTGTGGGTTCTTAATAAAATGGTATCCTGCCTTCATCCAAGGGTTTCTCCAGCCATTATGATTCACTCTTCAAGGGCAGGCACTTGAGGATGTGGTCATGAAGTCCACTGTCCCCTGGACTTTCAAGTAGCATCCAAAGATGGCTCGCTGGCAAGGGCAAAGAGCCTACTCTGGGCTGGGGCAAGACAGCCCATCGGGAAGATGGGAAGGTTTGGGATCAGAAAGAACTGCGTCTGTGACCTGGTCCTGCCACTTACTCGCAAGGCGATCTTAGACTACTACTTCCTCACGTATGAAATGGGAGGAATAAGCGTACATTCCTTTTAGGTTTATTGTGAGGATTAAATGAAGTCTTGCACGTCAAGCATCTGACATTTACCAGATGCTCAGTAAATGTTAGCCTTGCTCTTCAAACCCAGAAACTAACACAACGTTGTAAATCAACTACACTCCACTAATAAAGCTTTTTCTGTTTGTTTGTTTTTTAAAAAGAATATTTGGCTGAGTAGAGGAGATCCTGGGAGTCAGATCACATGCGATGGGTCTCATTTCTTGTCTTCGGCTGCCATGTGCCTCTCTCTGCCAGGTGTAGGAAACTGAACCCAGTCTCCCCTGATGGTCACGGAATACGCTTTCTCTTTATATCCAAGGGCAGTGTTTCCTTGATATGACAAACTTTGCTCCTGGGATTACTTTGAGGTCCTTGTCCAGGACAGGGGGTGAAGAACCCATTGGAGACAAAGTGCCACCTGGCACTGCCTGACACAGGAGGACACCTTGACATCTAAGAAGATTATTCTGTCCCTCTAGAGACCTGGTCTCACTCTGGGGATGCAGGGGGCTTTGTCCCTGTTCCTGAAGTCCCCTGGCAATCTTCACCCCACTTATAAACCAAGCACCCCATCAGGCAGTAGAATCCCAATGAATGAAACAGGAAGAAATCTGCTGTGTTCAGAGAGGAAGTGGCCCCGTTCTTGGAAGAGACCGAACGGGAGTTTGTCTTCTTAACCACAGAAATCTAATTATCTTCTCCCCAGAAAGTGCACATACAGAGAACACTTTCTCTAATTAATTGGTTCTCCTGCCTGTGCTGGGCCTTTCAGGGGGCCTGAGACGAGGGTTCTGCCTGGGAGGCAGATCAGCGATGTGAGGCTAAGGCCGGCCGAGGCCTTGCATCAGCTGCGCTCAGCGAAGCAGTAATCCCAGGTCGGCTTTGCCGGGATGGCCTCCTGCTCTCTGCTCTAAAACATGAGTTGCCATAAGAAACAACCAAACAACCCAGTCCGAAAATGGGCAGAAGACCTAATCAAGCAATTCTCCAAGGAAGACATACAAATGATCAAAAAGCACATGAAGAAATGCTCAATATCACTAATTATCAGAGAAATGCAAATCAAAACTACAATGAGGTATCACTTCACACCAGTCAGAATGGCCGTCATTCAAAAATCCAAAAATGACAAATGCTGGAGAGGCTGTGGAGAAAGGGGAACCCTCCTACACTGCTGGTGGGAATGCAGTTTGGTGCAGCCACTATGGAAAACAGTGTGGAGATTCCTCAAAAGACTAGGAATAGACTTACCATATGACCCAGGAATCCCACTCCTGGGCTTGTATCCAGAAGGAACCCTACTTCAAAAAGACACCTGCACCCCAATGTTCATAGCAGCACTATTTACAACAGCCAAGACATGGAGACAGCCTAAACATCCATCAATGGATGACTGGATAAAGAAGGTGTGGTATATTTATACAATGGAATACTACTCAGCCATAAAAACTGACAACATAACACCATTTGCAGCAACATGGATGCTCCTGGAGAATGTCATTCTAAGTGAAGTAAGCCAGAAAGAGAAAGAAAAATACCATATGAGATCGCTTATATGTGGAATCTAAAACAAAACAAAACAAAACAAAACACACACACAAACAAAGTATAAATACAGAACAGAAACAGACTCATAGACACAGAACACAAACTTGTGGTTGCCAAGGGGGTGGGGGGTAGGAAGGGACAGACTGGGATTTCAAAATTGTAGATACTGACAGGCATACATAGAATAGATAAACAAGATTATACTGTATAGCACAGGGAAATATATACAAGATCTTATGGTAGCTCACAGAGAAAGGAATGTGACAATGAATATATATATGTTCATGTATAACTGCAAAATTGTGCCCTACACTGGGATTTGACAGAACATTGTAAAATGGTTATAAATCAGTAAAAAATGTTAAAAAAAAAAACCAAACAAATCATAAAACACGAGTTGCCAGCCTTCGGGGGCGGAGGCCCTATCTTCCCCTCTTCCCTGACTTTGTCCTGAGACCTGGGAAAACATCTCCACTCTGGAGGTCACAGGCTGGTGGTCAAGGTTAAGTTACTGGCTTGTTACCGTTGCCCAGCTCGGAAGTACACTTATCTGTCCCTTCCGCTCCTGCAAGCCCCTCCCCTTAGCCCTTCACCTCTGATTTCAGCCCCTGGTTCCGGAGGTGGGAGATGCCTTGGCAACGATTTCTGGTGACCTCTGCTCCTGGAGGAAGTAGCGCATTCAGAACCTCCAAGCCTCATGTGAGCAGGGCCGGAAGGACTCTGGGGAGACAGGGCTGAGCCCCGTGTTGGCGGGCTTCCTGCTAAGAACCAGGAACCCAGCTGGCCCTGGTCCCTGAGGGCCACACTTAATGGCCAGTGAATTGGCTTGATCGCCCATAACACACTTTGGGGAGTCTTTCTGAGAATTCGCAGGGGAACATCTTACATTCTTCTGATGCCCCTTACGCCGTTCCTGCTCCCAGCAGAAGTGACCCCCCCCCTCATTAGCCTCTGTGCCCAAGGCTGCGGCCCCTCCTCCTCCCCCCAGCCCTCTAATCCTGACTGCGCTGTGTTCACAGGCTTGTTCTAAAGGCTTGGGCCAGGTTGGGCTGTCACGAAGGAAGACCTTGGAAGAAGACTAGGAACCAGCTCATCCAGTCACCACTCTTGGATCTTCCTCCTGACCGCCTACTTCGAGTCTCTCCTGGGGCCATTTTCTCCCTAAAACCCAGCCTGCCCCCACATGGCTGGAAACGTCTCTCTCTCTCTCTCTGGGCTCCTCTTCCCTACCTCCTGGCTGCCCAGGGCAGGCTCCTGGTTCTGGTGCAGAAAAAAACGGATGTAGGGGATGAGAAGGGCTGTGTCCCAGGCTTCGGTTGCGCCCCTGGGATGTGACTCGCCAAGTGTGGGTCCTTGGCTTCGCGCAGGAAAGAATTCAAGTGCGAGCCACCATTGAGAAAAGGTAGATTTATTTAGAGAGATACACACTGCATAGAGTTTAAGGCAAGAGAAAGGCAAGGAAAGAGGTGTGGGGGTTGGGTGCTCAGGTTAAAGTAAAAAGGAGGTACACACTCCATAGACAGAGTGCAGGCTGTCTCCAAAGAGGGGGGAGCAGAAAAAAGGGGCCGCTAGGCTCGATGTTGCCAGCTATTATGGGCTCAGTAGCATCACATGCCTACACCTGGGACCATCCCAACTGCCCTGGGGAAGGGGCTGAGATTCCCAGGAACTGGGCCCCCGCCCATTCTTTGGCCTTTTGTGGTCAGCCTTGGGGCTGCCATGGCGCCTGCGGGCAGGTTATTTATCACGCTGCTACAATGAGCATAGAATGAGGGTCAAGGTCTACCAGAAGTCAAACCTCTTAATCCTCAAGACCAGCTGGGAGTTGCCTCTTCCACCGTTTTGGTGTTAAATTGCTGTCATTCCTTGAGTGGCTGTGCCCTGCCCCCTTCCCTGCTGTCTCAGTTCCTGTGACTCGATTATGCAGAGAAACACAGCCTTTCTCCACCTCACACAAGGCTCTGGGCTGCTTTGACTTCAACTCCAAAATAAGAGTCATTGGCCCTGGGCCTTGGCCCGGAAGTCACTTGGAAAGCGTGTTTGTGTTTTGTTTCTACCAGTTCAAATTCTTGGACAGGCTCCTCCTTCGCCACCGAGGCAGAATCCCCCCAGGGAAGCTGAGGGGGCACCACTCCCCCGCACCCCGGGGCCAGGGTGCCAGGCAGAGGTAGGGGCTTGAGTACCAGCCACAGGGCAGAAGCTGGAGGAGAGAAAGAAGATACAAGGTCAAGGATGGCAGAGCCTGGAGAAAAACATCCCAGAACAGGAGCGAGCAGGTAGCTGGGTTTTGCCCCAGAGGCAAGCAGAGCAGATCAGAACAGTGGATTACATTTGAACACAGTAGGGGTTCACCTGGGGGACAAGGTGAGGAGAGACAAAGCACCAAAGACAAGCCGTGTGAAGGCAGAGGGTCTGGAGAAATACGCTTCACAGGAAGGACTGTGTGTGGCTCCACACTGACTCAGCTGTTTGCTGGCCTGGAAAAAATGAAAAAAGAGAAAATCCACAGCCGGGCTTTAAAAGCAGTATCAAAATTGAAATCCATTGAAAGCAGGGGCCTTCAGACGCCAGGCAGGCATGCGGTGCACGACCTGACAGCCCCTGGGAAGGCATCACTGTATCTAACAACCTTCAAAGTCAAAATACTTAAAAACAGTGAGTCATGCAAATAAACACAAGGGATTGCAAATTGGAGTCACCGGGCCACAAATACAACCCCAGTTTAAAAGTGCATTTAGTACATGGCATAGATGACAGCTGTGAGCTGTTTGCTTCATAGGAAATCATCGCTCTGAGCCTCAGAGATTCCAGCTGCAAAATCATTTTGCTGCAGGGGAGTGCCCGGCTCTGTATTAAACAGGCGGATCCATTCTGATACGCAATTGCTGATTTAAGAATTAATTGTTCAGGAGGATCTATCAGTGTGTGTGTTGATTTGTATTCAAGTAACAATCACCACCACCGAGTTTTCTGCATCCTTCCCCACCCACCTGTCGTTGCCCCGGCAGCCAGCAGCACATTTATGGATATCGACTCAAAGCTGGATCCTACTGGGGTGGAGGAGGGAGGTTCTAACTCATCCCCACTTCTCAGAGGGGGCAGCTGCCATGATGGGGACTAGTGGAAGAGGAGACGGGAGTTTGAATCCCGGATCTGGTACTTACCCTTGGTGTGATGGGCTGATGGGGCACCGGTTGCTTCACCTCTTTGAACCTGGTTTTCTCACTTGTACTGTGTGGGAGCAGTAATGCCTGCTCCCCAGGCTCTGTAGGCATCAAATATCAGATAAGATAAAGGATCCTCGGTGGCATGCGAAGGTCACGGCTTTGGCTTTCAATGTAAAGGCAAATGAAACATGCTTGAAACTGGTCTCAGACGCTAAGTTCCAACCAGAAGTGACATATTTAAAAGGGCTTCAGTTAAGTCACAGAATCCTGATGTTTAGTTGCTTGGGACAAAAGATGACATGTATCTAGTTGTCCGTATCTTGGAACTAGGCAGGTCATGGGACGTGAGTGGCTGATAAACTGAGCCGGGCAGGGAGCCCGTTTGCCTCCCGTTGCCCCCCACCCCCCTTATCTGCTTCCTCCTACTGCCTACTCAGGATATCAAGCTGTAACTACAGCATCCACCTAGGACCAGGGCGTAACGAGGAGAGTAGATGCTACATGCAAGTTTTTAATGACATCACACCAGCTTTGCATACCCCCCACGCCCCCCTTTTGTATTTGTGAAAGGGAACTGTACGTCTCTCTTTAAAGCCATTTTTTGCTTTTCTGTTATAGCAGCTGATCATCATACTCACTGACAGTCTGAAGGTGTGTGGTTTCTGCCCCCAACATCCATTCACTCTTCTTGTAACCACCCCGCAGTTTCCCTCTATAGGGCCACTTCCCACTCGACTTTTAGTCCATGGGTTTCTGGTGGCATTGACTGACACAGGACTAAGTAACCAAAATGCCGTTTCCCCTGGCAATGGTGATTGATTGACTGATTCAGGTGTGAGCATGGATCCTAAAGCTTGCAATCAGAATGGATTCTGGGATTTGCTGAGAAGACTGCTCACTGAGGCTCACGTATTTCGGCTGGCTTTGAACTGGAACACATGAGCCCTGGGAGCTCAAATTAATCCTTTGTGACCACAGCTGGAGAGCCTGCAGAGAAAGAAGCCACACTGCAGGAAACAGGGCTGATAAGCGAAAAGAGAAGCCCATCTTAGTCACATGATTTTAGCCCTGGATCAAGCCTTGCCTGAAGCCTCCAGACTGTTTAGTTACATGAGCTGATAATTTTTAATTTTTACTTACATGCATCTGGGAAGAATTTTTCTGTCACTTGTACCCCCAGAAATCTCCAACTGATGATACTGTAGGGGTGGAAAAATGTTCACTTTTCACTTCTAGCTTCTTTGGATGGTTTAATGATTAAAACTGACATAACATATTAAGAGGGGAAAAAAGAAATTTAATTTCATACATTCTGGAGCCCC
Organism: Vicugna pacos; assembly: GCF_048564905.1. Lineage (NCBI taxonomy): Eukaryota > Metazoa > Chordata > Mammalia > Artiodactyla > Camelidae > Vicugna > Vicugna pacos. The sequence goes on along the minus strand of NC_133008.1, from coordinate 10,237,411 downwards.
ATAAAAATTTAAGACTCAAAGAGGTGACCAAAGTAGCAAGCTTCTATACCTTTTAGACAAAGAAGCAATAAATACATTTATGAAGAACTGACAATACAAGGGGTTTGGGCTTGATAGTAAATTGGTAAAGAGGAGACAAGGTGTGTTTATATGGCTTTCTTGGCCCTAAATTCCCTAACTCTGATGATAGAGATGCCTTCTACTCCCCTGGTACAGGGAGGGCACCTCTCACCGGGGATATTTATCCCCTGCTTTCAGGAGGATGAAGGAGGCTCAGAGCATCCTTCTTGCACTGGCTGTTTCTCAAATACCTTTAATTAAAAGTAATCAATCCATGGAGAACAGGGTATGGCTCAGTGGTAGAGTGCATGCCTAGCATGCACAAGGTCCTGGGTTCAATCCCCAGTGCCTCCATTAAATAAACAAACAAACCTGATTACCTCCCACCATCAAAAAATAATAATCATCAATATGCCAAAGTGGCATATTTGGGGCTGGTGTTTCCTCTTCTCTTTCAATACATTAGTTCAAAAACAAAATAGTGTTCCAGTAAGCCAAATATAAGAATTCCAAAGGAAAAGCGCTGTGGTCCACATGGAACAGCACTGGGAAAAGCAGACCAGCGTGGCCTCCTTCGTCATGAGACAGCTGCAGATGTCTGAACGACAGCTGTGGTGTGGGTCCCAGGGCCTCCCATGATGCACTGTGACCTCGGCAGGAGGGAACAGGTCTCCCTCCAGTTCACTCTTTCAGTGTACACAAACCTCAGCTTACCAGGCAGTATGGGACTTTAAAGATGGTGAGGAGACCGCTCTGCCCCGAGACAACAGGGAGAGTCTGGGTGGGAGGCAGTAGGCTAAGGGAAGAGAATTACCAAGCTCTACAAAACTCCAACCATCGGTTTTCTGGGAGAATTCTCTCCTATGCAGATAACATCACAGTCTTCCCCAAAGCTTGGCTTACATAGTACGTGGCTGGTTAATGGGGTGATTTGGGGTGGTACATGAAATTTTTTTAAATTAAGTTTTTGGTTGTGTAATTTAAAAATCGTTTTTTTCCTATTTACAGTAAGACGATAGTCTTTTCTCTTAAAATATATTGATTAAAAGGAAATATTAAGTAATTAATAGCAAAAGAGGTAGAGCACTTAGGTAAGATTTGGGATAGCTACAGGCTTGTGATTGAAGTTTGCCAAGGACCTGACGTCTTTCAGCCTTTATGCCAACCTTGCTTTCCTGTCAATATCATGCCCATTTTACAGAAGAGGACAATGAAGCCCAGAGAGGTGAGTGGCAGAGCTCATACCGGACTTCAAAACCCTTGATCTTTCCATTAGCACCCAGATCTAGGACGCAGGACCTCTGTCTGCTACCCCCAGGAGAAGCCTGTCTGTGCAGAGTGCTCCCCTGGGAGCCAGGGATCTGGGCTGGCATTGGACCCCCGAGCTGTGCCTGCGAGCGTGTGGGCCTGCACAGAGGTGATAACTTGCACTGCTGCAGAAAAGAATGAAAAAGCTCGACCTTCCTGGAGAAATGTGCAATGCTTTGTTTGAACAGTTTCCAGGGAAGCCTAATTAATCCCATTGTTGATGCTAATGTGCTCCTTTTTTAAGACTCAGAGTTGATGCTGCAAGCAAATTTCTCTTTGATTTAAGGCTTTGGAAAGAAGACAGAAGTTTTATTAAACGTGCCTGGATTGTGCTCTGGGCTCCACACGTGGAAAAAAAAATAAAGGCCCATTTAGCTGTGACAGGGTAGCCAGCCCCCCTTAAAAACACCGCTTCCTATCCTGGCCACTCTCCAAAGACCTTTCTCTGGGTTTTCTTTGATGCATTTTCACTCTTGTTGACTGGCTGTACAAATATATGAACTAAGAGTCAGGCAACCACACAAATTTTGTACACATGACAGCAAAATCGTTGTTATATTAATAGTCACCACAATGATAACAATAGCTACCATTTATTTAATTCTTACTGCATGCAAACATTTAAATATTTGGAAGTAGTTGAAACACAAGAATGTTCCCTGAGTGTTGATTTTATGCTGGGCATAAAGAAATGACTAGATACAGCTTTTAGGGAAGAATAGATCGGAAAGGAAGGCGAATACATGGTCCCCTGACAAAGTCAAGGGAAGTTTCCCCAAAGTGGGGCTATTTGGATTGGGTACTGAGGCATGACTAGGAGTGTGTTCCATGAAAAATTAGAATAAGGGGCTTCTTCCAAGCTTAGAAGAAGCTTATGCAAAGGATCAGAGAGTAGAAGTGTAAGGTCACAAGGCTATTAAGAAATAAAACAGGGATTCAGTTTCAGGTTGGTTTGACTCCAAAGCCCAGGCTGATGAGCAGCTTGTCTACTGAGAAGGTAAAATTGACACGGCTTAAGGGGGAGCAGCTGAGAAGGACCGAGATTCCACTTTGGGTGACTGGATGGATATATAGCAGAAACTGTATGTAATTATCCTAATACGCATTCTTTTCCCTTTCTTTAGTAATAAAACCTCCAGTTTTGGGTTGGGCATCTGGAATAGATGCTGTATTTCCTGTCATACCGAACGTAACTAAGTTCTGGACAGTGGCATGTAAGCAGAAGTATCGTGTGACAGCTTTTGGAAGATATCCTTAAAATACAGCTGGTCCATTTGTCTCCTTTCCCTCCTTTCACATCCTGCTCTTAGGAATGCAGTTGCGATGGCTGGAACTCCATCTCGGACCAGGAGGGTGAGCACAATTCCTGGGGGATGATGGAGGAGGAAGCTGGAAAACAGTCCATGGGCAAGACCCAAGTGCAGCCACCCCACTAGCCCTGGATGGCTTATCCTCTACCCGAGAGAGAGAGAGACACAAGTTCTCGGTCAACTCCCAGCTCCCTCTGCTGAGCTGGCGTGATAGAGAATCCATCCTTCTAAGTTGCTCTGGCTCTCTTTTTCTCTCACACCCCATGTGCAAACTGCTGGCTCCACTTTCAAAATACATCCAGAATCCAGTCACTTCCGTCTACCTCCATTGCTATCACCCTGGTCTGAGGCAACACCCCCCTTATCATAGGAGACTCCTAAGCGGGTTTCCTGCCACCACTTCTGACCCCTGCGGTCTATTATTCTTGAAGCCAATGTAGTCAGATCCTGTCTCTCCTCTGCTCAGATCTCTGCACGGCTCCGCATCCCATTCAGGGTAAAAGTCAAAATTCTTAAGATCTGGCAGCGCCCTACATAATCTCCTCCTGGTCCTCTAAACCCTCTGATTCCTCTTCTGAACTTCCCTTCTCCAAACTCACTCCACTCCAGCCAGAATGGCCTCCCTGATCTTGGTCAAACTTAGCGGACCTCCTGGTCTTCACCTTGGTTATTCCCTCTCCCAGGCATGCCCTTCCCCCAGGTATTTGTATGGCCAACTGGCTCATCTATGTCAAGGCTTTGCACAAATGTCTTTACCCCCCAGTTTAAAATTAGAGCCTGCTTCCTCCCCAGCTCCCAGCTTCTCCTGTGGACCTGTGGTCCATTCACAGGCTTTTCTATAGCACTTTTAACATACTATACAAGTTGCTTATTTATCATGTTTATTATTCAGAATCTGTCTCCTCCCCACCTGAACGTGAGCCAGGAAGGCGGGAATCTGTCTGTTTTGTGGCTAATGTATTTCAGGCAGCTAGAATAGCGCACCGCATCTAGTAGCTGCTAAAAAAACATTTGTTAGTGAATCTTGTGGAAGACATTATGTTTCAAAGTTTTCAAAACTTACAGTATATTTAGAATTTATGCAAGTTAAGTCAACTCCAACATCTCCATCACCCAACTTTGACAGTTGTCAACTGTGAACCATCTTTTGTCATCTAGAGCCTCCTCCGTCTTCACCCAAGATGATTTTGAAGTAAATCCCAAACAGCCCGTCATTTCACCAGCAAGTATTTCAGTATATATCTCTAAGAGCAAGAACTCCTGTTTTATTTTATTAATTTTTTTAACCGCTTCATTGAGATAGCATACAAAACTTGTAAATATGTTAAGGTGAACAACTTGAGGTTTTTATACAGGCATCATGAAGGATCCCCACAAAATAGCTATTTAGTATCTTTCAAGCACCTCATAGTCACCCTTTGTGGGTGAGATTTGATTTAATTTATGATCTATCTTCTTAGCAAATTTCAAGTATGCAACACAGTATTAGCAACTGTAGCCCCCACACTGCACATTTGATCCCTGGAATTTACTTATCTTGCAAAACTGAAACTTTTTACCCTTTGGCCAAAATCACCCATTTCCCCCTGTCTCCAGCCTCTGGCAATCACCGTCCTACTTTCTGTTTCTATAAGAAAATTCCTCTTTAAAAATATAATCACAATACCATCATCACAGCTTAAAATAATCAATAACTATTTCTTCATATCATTAAATATCTAGTCAGTGTTTACACTTCCAATTAGCTCTGTGCATCTATACTCCTCTTGAGTTCTCTGAACATCTTTGCCATCATTACTTTAAACTCTTTCTCAGATAAATTGCCTCTCTGCTCATCGCTTATTTCTTCTGGGATTTTATCTTGTGCCTTGGCCTGGGAGATATCCCTCTGCCGCCTCATATTGACTGTCTTTCTGTTTGTATTTTTAGGTAGGTTAGTTACATTTCTCGACCTTGGAGAGGTGGCCCTCTTTGGGAGACGTCCTGTGTGTCCCAGCAGTACACTCCTCTCTTGTCACCCAAGGACCAGGGTCCAGCCGGTCCCAGTGTAGAGTCTGGCTTGTGTTTGTCGATTCCTTCCACAGGCTTTGGGATTGTTTTATTTTATTTTGGGATTTTCTTATTTCTGGTTTCTGCCCCCTGGTGGATGAGGCTGGACTAGAGGCTTCTGCGGGTTTCCTGGCAGGAGGAGCCAGTGCCTGCCCACTGCTGGGTGAAGCTTGGTCCTGGACCTTTTCTGTGTAGAGGCTTTTGTGGCTTAGGAAGCCTGCTGATGGGTGGGGCTGTGTTCCCACCCAGTATGCTGTTTGGCCTGAGGCTTCCCTCATGCTGTTGGGTGGGGCCGGGTCTTGGTGCTAAGGATCCAATCAAGATGTCAGCCTCCAGGAAAGCTCATGTAGATGAACACTCCCAGAATGTCCACCACCAGCTTTTGTGTCCCCTGAGTGAGCTGCAGCCATCCCCTACCTCCCCAAGTGGCCCTCCAAAACCAGCACCTGTGAAATCACTGCCTCTGCCCTTGGACCTGGCGCATGTGAGATTCTGCGTGCTCTTCCCAAGAGAACGAAGTCTGTGTTTCCCCCAGACCTGTGGGGCTCCTGGAGCTAAGCCCCATTGGCCTTCAAAACCAGATGTCCTGGGGTCTCCTCCTCCTCCCAATGCCGGAACCCCAGGCTGGGGAGCCTGATGTGGGGCTCAGAACTCTCACTCCTGTGGGGGGGCCTCTGCGACTTAATTATTCTTCTGCTTGGGGTCCCCTTATATCGGGAGCACGCCCCTCCTACCATCCCTCTGTGGTTCCCTCTTTATGCTTCCATTTGAAGACTTTTTTTTTTTCCTGCAAGATTCCAGTCTTTTTTCCCCTTGATGACTGTTCGGCAGTCAATGATGGTTCTGTTGCAGCTGCGAGGAGAGAGGTGGGCTCATGGTCCTACCACTGCGCATTCTTAATCTAAAATCTATACTTCTGATTGCCTAAAAGATTATTTGTTTGAATTGAGACCTTGTGATCAGTGAATGCGTCTCCTAAGACTTTTTTTTATCTCTAAATTCTTTCTTCATCATCTTGCAGTTTGTTGATGTTACTGAAGGAAATGAGTCATTGGTCCTCGAAGTTTTCCACAGTCTGGACTTCACTGATTGCAACCCCCTGGCAGCGCTGACTGCGCTCCTTTGTCCTCTGTATTTCCTGCAGGTGGCTGCTGGGCTCCGGAAGCTTCCCTGTCTGGCTTGGCGGCTGTGCCAGTCCCACTGCGCATGCAGTGCTGGGCACAGGAAGCAGCTGAGACGGGACTGTCTCTTTTCTCCTGAGGTAAACGTCCTTTCATCGTTAATGCCAAAATTCAGTATTTCATTAGGGGTTGCAAAACGGCGACCACTGGTGATAGCTTCCTTCTTCAACAAGATAGAAAGAGGGACTTCCTCTTGTCACCTGTGGGGCAGCATGTGCAGAACTTCTTAGGACTTTTGCTCCTGTCCCAACCCGAGCTAATCATCCAGATGGCACGACCACTACACACACTGTGAGAGGAGCGAAGTGAGGATGGGGGCCGCAAGGTGATGACTTCAGGGTTGTGTGTCACAGGTAAGTGTGGGCTCATTTCAATGTGGAGCTGGGCAAGGCCAGGGCGAGAGGCAGTGCAGCTATGTTCTCAGTTTCTGGTTGGCAGAAGCCAAGGAAGTGGCATTGTCCAGTCCAGAGCAGCTACCCTCTGTTGACAAGGGGTGGGACAGATGGGTGGATGGATGGATCGATGGGTGGGTGGATATAATTGGGGATCACTGTCATGCACAAGGTGGTTGTAATCAAGAGATTACAGGAGAGAGTGATTAGATAAACAGCTATCCACATTCAAACTCTAATGCTCTTTAGAACAACTTAGCAGAATAATAGCAATGACCTTTTGGTGTGGGATCTTTCCACTCAGAAACTCAATATTCTTTATCTTATTTTTTCACTTGGAGGAAAATCATCTGTAACATTTCCCTTTCGAGGGGCTGTTTAAATTCCCAAGGCCATGAATGCTGCCTTGACCGGCAAGGTGGCTCCCGGCTTGGTTGCAGCCCCCTCCCTCTTCGGAGCTCTTGATCCTGGTGATGGAGAGTAGACACTGGCCGTAACCCTCTGCAGACTCCCCACTAAGTAGTAACAGCTTGCTAGCTTTGGGGAACACTTGGCAGATTTGCAGGCTGCCTGATCTGGAGGGAGGCAGAGAGAGAGAGAGAGAGAAAGAGATTTGGGCTCAAGTGATGAGCAGGAGGTCAAAGTATTGTATTCATCTCTCTGGTGAGGGACAGCCTGGCCCACGCTGGAGGGAGCGTCTTTCCAGTACCTGCTCCTGGGGGTGGGAGCTGACTAGCACATGCCGAGAGGTGGTGACAGCGAGAAGTGCCTGCTGTGATCTGGCAGTGGGCCAGGTGTATCGACATGCATTCGGAAACCACGAAGCCCGGTGGATAAAAAATCTGAACCCTGGATTCAGATTCTCCCTTGCAAGGACCTACTGTATAGCACAGGGAACTATATTCAATTTTTATAATAAGCTATAATGGAGAAGAACCTGAAAATATATGTATATATGTGTATGTGTATGTATAACTGAATTACTTTGCTGTGCACCTGAAACGAACATTGTAGATCAACTACACTTCAACAAAAAATAAAATAGGAAAAAAATTTTTCCTTGAACTGCCCCACGTTGTGTGAGCTTGGACCAAGCACTTAATCTCCCCGAGATTGGTATGCTCATCTGTAAAGCTGAGGAAGTAACTCCCACGTTATAGTGTTTTGGGGAAACTCAAATAAGAAAATGCAAGTTGAACGCCTAACATGTATTCAGTAAATAGAAGCTGTTTCTGTGCCTAAATTGTACATTTCAAACGGGGCTGCTCAGGTACCCACAATGGGATTCTGATGGTGTGTTTTGAGGCTATACACATTTGTAGGATAAAGCTCCTTCCTGGAGCTTTGGTTTCTGTTTAAAATTGCGTTTAGGGAAATTTTCAATGATTAAAACAAGTGTGATGTATTATGGAGGGGGACGGGGACACAGCTCAGTGGTAGAGCATGTGCTTAGCATGCACGAGGTCCTGGGTTCAATCCTCAGTACCTCCATTAAAATAATTAATCAATTAAAATAAAACCTGATTAATTAATCAAAATAAAACCTAATTATCCCCCCCCAAAAAGAAAAAAAAACCGTGATGTGTTATGAACTGGGATGCACATTGTGCACATTTATGTTCATTTTTAATAATAGCTTGGGTTTAAGGAGAGTCGTATATATATGGCTGTAAAGTGTGCCCCCGACTTTTCAGAATTGCACATGCATCCTTCCCTGCCTACTGCTCCCAGGAAAGCTTGAAAAATGGCCTCACCCCAATCTGATGTTTGTGGATACCACCATCGTCCCCATGCTGCAGGTGACGGAGGAGTCTCAGATTTGAGGAGGTAGGAGCCAGGATTCAAAACGGGATCTTTTTCACCGCATGGTCCATGCTGTTTCCCCATCTACCATTGCATCCAAGCTGAGACAGAGGATAATTAAATGTGACGTGCATTGGGATATAGAGAGGGATAGAAAGAGACTTATTTTGAGGGATTAGCTCATGCGATTACAGGGGCCAAGAAGACCCAAGTTCTGCTGCCTGCAAACTGGAGGCCAGGAACGCTCGTGGTGCAGTTCCAGTCCGAGTCCGAAGGTCTGAGAACCAGAGTTACCAATGGTATAAAAGTCCTGGTCTGAGTCCGAATGCCTGAGAACCAGGGGGCACTGATGGCCAAGGGCAGGAGGAGATGGATTCCCCAGCCCAAGCAGAGAGAAACTTGCCCTTCCTCCACCCTTTTGGTCTATTCAGCCCCTCTATGAGATCAGTGATGCCCACCCAAACGGGTAAGGGCAGTCTTTACTCAGCCTTCCAGTTTAAATGCTAACCTCTTCCAGAAATACTCTCCCAGACACACCCAAAAATAATGCATCACCAGCTCTCTGGGCATCCTTTAGTGCAGTGAAGCTGACACATTAACCATCACATGAAGCCGTCCCGATCGAGGGCCCCCACTGCCTCTGGGCTGATGCACTTGGCTTGTGTCTCAGGTGGCATGGCCCCAGCAACATCTAGCACTGTTTCCACTGGCCGATGGCTCAGCCTCTAAGCTGCTTATGGTCTCTGCCTCCCTCCATCACGCCCTCCATGGTGCCCATTGTGGGGGGAGCACCCAGGTGCTAGCGGTCCAGACTCACGCAGGCTGCCAAGGCCAGGTGGTACCACCTAGAAGAGGAGAGTTAGAGCCCAGTGAGAGCTGGAGATGGGCCATTGAACTGGGTCTCTCTCGCAACACTGATGGAAGCTTCTGAGACACAGTGGTCCCACACTGCCTTTCTGGAATGCTCCAAGTGACCAAGCCATGGGCTTGTTCTCCTGCCAAGTCGTGGGCTGCTGGGTGGTCGTGAACCAAGTGAACCAGCCGGCTTTGCCTCTCCCTCCTTCACCGTTCCCCTTCCATTTACCCCTCACGGCACCTCTTTGATACTGCAGCCCCCCGTCTGATACAGGAAAAATGGGCAAGAGGATGCTATGTTGCAGGTCTTGGATGAGTCCCCGGGATGTGCCCCGCCAAATGAGGGTCGTTGGCTTCACGCAGGGAAGAATTCAAGAATGAGCTATAGTAGAGTGAAGGTAGATTTATTCAGAAAGATGCAGACCCCACAGACAGAATAGGGGCTGTCTCAGAAGGTCAGAGAAAGTCCAGGAGGTGCGGGGTGGTTAGCTTTTATGGGCTCGGTAACTTCACATGCTAACAAGTGGGAGGATTATGCCAACGACTCTGGGGAAGGGGCTGGGGTTCCCAGGAACTGGGCCATCACCCCCTTTTTGATCTTTCACTGTCAGCCTTGAAACTGTCCTGGCGCCTGTGGGAGGACCATCTAGCACACTCTTGTATTTCAGTGAGCGTATGTTGAAGCTCAAGGTCTACTGACACTTGCGTCTTCCCCATCTTGGTGTTAATTGCTGTGTCATTCTTTTAATGGCCGTGCCCTGCCCCCTCCCCTCCTGTCTCACCCCCACCGCACTCCCCGAACGTTAGTACAGAGCTTTGCCTCCAGCTCTGTTTTCTAGGAGAACTTGTTCACTACTGAAAATTGAACCTTTTCTAACTCACAACCTCAGGCTGGTTGAAGTCACCTCTAGATTGTTGATGCTTTACATACTTTTTGTGATATTTGAACATAGTAAAATATGCATGATTACGGAAAGAACAGAGTGTTGTGGGAGCTGGGGATCGATCTTGTCCTTCTGCCGTTTACTAGCTGCACGACCTTGAGCAGTTGTCTCTTTTGGTTTCCTCAACTATGGGGGAGACAGATGCAGGTTAGAATCCTGGTTTCTTCACCTTCTAGCTGTGGCAGTTGAGCAGGTTGCTTAATGACTGATCCTCAGTTTCCCCTTTTATTAAAAAAGAAAAAAAGATAATCAACCAGCCCCTGAGGTTGCTCAGAGGATTCTATGAGACTGTGCATGTAAAAGCCTGAACAAACAATTTGGAGAAATAAAGGGGTTGGGTGGCATGGGTGGTTTTGAACGCTCCATCAAGGACCGCTTCTATTTTGTTTTTCCAACTTATTTTGAAAGATTCTGCCTGCAAAAGAAATCTACTTAACAGGAGTAATCATTACTGCATTTCTTCATTTTTAAACACTGATGCTCTTGGGAGCTTCTGGTTGGCATAAGATTATCAATGTGACATCAGAGAAAACATAGCCTATTTCTAAGCCACAGCAGGAATATCTCCCTTCCTCTGTCTCCCAGATATCGTTGAGCATCTGCTCTGTGCTGGCCCTGTGCTGGATGCTCAAGATACAGGAATGAACGGAAGCAGATGTGGTCCATGTTATCATGGAGTTTACCATCTAGAGCAGAGTTAGATTTTCATCAAATGATTCAGAAACCAGACTGTCACAAGTCCTGCAGAGAAGGGGGCATAGGGGTCAAGAGGGACTGGAATCCTGAGACCTGATTAAGAATGCCAGACATAACAGAGCATGAGCTGGGCTCCCAAGGATGAGTAGGAGTTGACTAGACAAAGAAAGAAAGGAAGAGCATTCCGGGCAGAAGGAACAACACTGGCAAAGGTGGAAGGGATCCTGATGCTTATGGGGAATTGATGAAAAGCCAGAATGGCTGGGACACAAGGAGCAGGGGGTGAGAAGCGAGGCTGGAGCCTGGTCTTGTAAAGCTTTGCACCCTGGTGAGCTTTGGGTTCCTTGTTGTGAGATATGAAAACAGTGATGTGATTTTAGGGGAGGTGAGGTGTGGTCAGAATTGTCTTGCCAGAAGTCTACTTCAGCTGCAGTGTGGGGAGGAGTTCGGAGCAGACGAGGGGGAACAGAAGCAGAGAGTAGGTAGGAAACTTTACAGTTGCCTCTTCAAGTGATTCTTGGCGTGGAGTGGTTATCAGAGGAGCTGGAGAGAGCGAACGGCTTATGAAGACGTTAAGAAGGGAGAATTGACAGGACCTAGTGATGGTCTAGACACACAAAGAAAGGGAGAGAGCATTGTCGAGGGTGATTTGTAAGGCTCTCTTATATGCAGCTCAGTAGAGAAAATTGCCTTGTGTTGCTTGAGATGGGAATGCGAAAAAGGAATTCATTTGTGGGGACAAGGAGGAGATTGTATTTTTGGGTTTGTACCTGATAAGGCTGAGATGCCTTGAGAATCACAAGAGGGGATGTGGTTTGGACAAGTGTTGATTCAGGTCTGGATTCTGGAAAAGGGGTCTGTGCTGGAGGGACAAGCTGGTGAGTCACCTCTGTGGAGGTGGCAGATGAAGCTGGGGGTGGGGATGGATGAGATCACTGCTTGACCTTTCGGGGAGCATTCAGTACGTGGAGATGCTCTACTAAGCTTTGTGAAATATTTAAAAATAGCTTCTGTTTCACCACCTCCCTTACCTGCATCACTTCAAGACCTTAGAAAGATCTCAGAAGGTCAGATTTGAAACCAACAACATATTTGGTTTTCCAACTTACTTTGGCTGTGTGATCTTTTATTCATATGAATACGCCAAGTAAATAATAAAGACCACAAGGTAAAAACGGAACAGGGCTGGTTAAAGCAGGGCTTTAAGGGCAGGATCCCTGCCAGTCAGACTTTTCCTGCCCTTAGGTACCTCTGTGGACCCCCCGGGTTCCAAAGAAGTCAGCTTAAAATCCACTGGCCTATACAACTTCCCGTTTGCTTTCATCTCTAAAGCTTTCCAAGCCTCTGATGGTCTGATGGGGGTGCCGAACATTATCAATACAACCATGATGGTGCACAAGGGAGCCAGCATCTCATCCAAATTCTGGGTCAACTTAGCAACCTTCAATTATCCCTGAATTTCAGACACTTCGAAGACCTCCCGCTGACAGAACTCCAAACAAGCCAGCTTTTTACGGAGGATGCAATTTAAAAACCCAGTTTTTGTCCGTTGAGAGTCTCCTTGACAATGAAGCCTGTTGGGTTTCCCCAGTGGCACTCTCGTTGAGGAAACGCAATTTGACTGTCAGCGGAACTAAGGGCATGAGTTGAATCCTGCTGAGTGGCATTTATTCCTCAATGACAAAGACGTGGAGGATGCCAAGAGAGGCTTGTGGGTCTGGGAAGAGGAGGGGAAGGGTGGCATTTGGGGAGTGTGCGAGTGCTAAATGGCTCCATCTGTTGCATTAATAACCAATCAGTCCGGGGGTGGGGGGGAGTGCTGGGAAAATGGGTAATTGAAGCATACGGTACCTATTAGGACCTATCTGCACATATGTAACTGCTCATTTCATCTGTACAAACGACTGCTTACTTATGCAAATGGCAGGTCTGAATGCCCACGTTGGGAAATTCTGCTGCAAAGGCATTTCCTTCAGAAAGGCTTTATTCAAACCCTCAAGATGCTGAAAACTCTAGGAGCAATAATGTCATGGTGACGTAAGAGAAAGAGCTATAAGCAAGATAGGAAGGGAAGAGTTCTGTTGGTTGAGAATCAGAAGGCTATGATTTTCCAAAAGGGGCTGGTGAATGTGGTTTGCACTGGCCACAGAGTGAGGAAGACTAACTTAAAGTAAGAGTGCTCAGAACAAGAATCACTGATGGAATGGGGGTCCAAATTTTGGAAGAGTTTAAGTCAGACAGCCCAGCGTAATTTGTGGCACAGAAACAGGTGTTAGAAATAGTAACGTAACTAGACATGCAACCCAGATATAACCTGGGGCTCCCTACTGCTCAGGCACCAAAATTAAGTCTAATGAGAATCAAATGTCTGTTCGATTTGAGGGTAAACTCACGGGGATTTACTTGTTGTGGGTCTTTCTCTGTCATACGCTTGCTTTTTCGTGTGCTGTAATTGCACCCTCTAACCTCCTAGAGACCAAAATCAGCTCTGTCCCTGGTTACTACAGGTGGTCCGCTTTCATTAGCATTTTGTGATTTTTGTGCACTGAACTAGACTGGGGAGACGTGGGGGGCTGCAGGGGTGGGTGTCCAGCAGAAGCCATGACACCATGTGGCTCCTAGCTCTCTGCCACCTCCTGGCTCCCTTCCCTCTTTTCCCCCCTTACGCCACCACTTCACACCATCCCAAGCAACAAATGATGTCCTCGCCTCCATTCTGCTCAAGTTCAAATGCTCCGCATTCTCTCTGACCTCAAACACATATCAAACTATTTTCCCCACGAAGACAGCTATCACTTTCTAAGAGGAGATTGGGTGAATTCAATTTTCTCCAACTTGTTATGTAAAAATGGACTCTGATCCAAACTCTAAATAAGCTTCTATGTATAATATGAGTGTTCTGTTTTTTGGTTTTTTTTTTTTTTTTTACTGTTGCTGGAAGGAAAAGTGGTTTTGGCTAAGCATTATCAGGTCTCAGACAGGAGGTGACTTAGGATAATTTTGGCTCTAGTTCAAGCAATAACGAAACGTATTATTTCACATCCTAAGAACTCTGGAAGTGAGGCAGCTCTCTTTGGGTTGGCTAATTCAGCAGGTCAGGTATCTAATTAAAGACCCATATTTTTCTACCCTCCCCTCTTCAGTAAGTGAACTTTGTTCTTATGTCAGCTCCCTCCTGGGAGAAGGTCTCCATCCTTTGGCTCACTCTCATCTCCTGCACAGCTGTCACATTTGTTAACTGAATTCTCACAGCAATCTTCCTAGGATGGATATGCCCATTTTACAACTGGGGACACTGAGGTACAGAGAACTAAATAGCCTGTGCAAATCCATGCAACAACCCAGTCCGTGTCCAGGGCAAGCCTGAACCCCAGAACCCAGTCTTCTTCTGGTCTGGGGCCTTTTCTGGAGTCCACGCTGCTTTTCTTTGAGGAACCATGTGGCTGGAGGAGAGGAGACCATTGGAACAGAAACCTGGTGGCACAGGGCAGGTGCCAGAGATGGAGAAGCTGAGACCATGTCTGCTCCTGGATTTCCCAGCTGAGTTAACGCTGTCCGGATCAAAACCAGTTAGAAATGAGGGAAGATGCTGAGAAAACCATCTGCGGTTTGTCCTGCCTTCGTATCACTTTCTGCCACTGAAGAGCTAGAGGTTTCTGATTACGTGATGTGTAAGTTACTTGACTAATTAGTTTTTCCATTTCCCTCCCATCTCCCAGCCATCAGGAAACTCCCAGCTAAATGAGTATGTGAGGCCCATGAAATGCACCTTCCTGCTTCCTCCATATTCTTGACTTTCTCATGTGATGTATATTTTCTTTGGCCCTGATTTTTTTTATTTATAGCCACGGCTTTACTGAAAGCATTCTTGTAAGCTGCCTCTATTCCACTGTGGATTAAAACAAGGTAGCAAGAAATCAAATATTATTTTTTTCCAGAAAAAGGACATTTTGGAAAATGAAAGTCCTTTTTTTTTTTTTGTGATGATAGAAACGGAAGATAATGACAGAAAGATTATCCAATGTCACAGACTTTGTGCTCTGGGGTATACAGGACTATGATGCTTGATAACAAATGCATGGGCTACAATATAAATTTCTACAATTGAAGTAATTGTACTGATGGCTTTCTCATCTCTATGACCACTTCTATATATTATGACGGGGGGGAAGAGCAGAATCTGAATGCTTCCAGTCCTTTTGTTCAAAGTTATGTTTACTGAGATTTAATTTACAAACAGTAAAATATATCCTTCTTAGGTGTACAATTCAATGCACTTTGACAAAGTTTAGAACTATGTAATCATGACCATAGTCCAGATACAGAACATTTCCATCACCCTAGAAAGTTTTCCCACGTTGTCAGTGCCTCCCCTCCCCTCCTCCCAGCCCATTCAGCTGATTTCTGTCCCTCGGGTTTCGGTTTTTCTCTCCAGATTATCATACAAATAAAATTGTACTGTGTGTAGCCTTTTGTGTCTGGCTTCTTTCTTTTTCTAAAAATAAACTTTATTCTTTTAGAGCAGTTTCAGGTTCACAGCAGAACTGAGCAGAAAATACAGAGTTTGCATATAACCCTCCCCACCCACACATATATACTCCCCTCCCTCAACACCCCTCATCAGTGTGGTGTATTTGGTACAATCGATGAACTCACATGGGCACATTATTATCAACCAAAGTCCATAGTTTACATTAGGGTTCACTCTTGATGTTGTACATTCTATGGGTTTTGACAAATGCGTAATGACATGTAGCCACCACTACAGTATCCTACAGAAGTATTTCATTGCCCTAAAAATCCCTTGTGCTCCATCTATTCATTCCTGCCTCCCTCCCTCTCTCCAAACCCCTGAAAACCACTATGTTTCTACTGTTTCTGTAGCTGTGCCTTTTCCACAACGTCATTTGGTTGGAATCATACAGTTTGTAGCCTTTTCAGACCGGCTGTTTTCACTTAGTAATATGTCTTGTAAGTTTCTTCTATGTCTTTCATGGCTTCACAGATCTTTTTTTTTTTTTACTGCACATGTATTTTTAAATTTACATGTATGTACTGTTCATTGTTTTTAAGAACGTTTAGAGCTTTAGCTTTTTAAACTTAAACAGTTAGCAAAGGAATGAAGAGTATCTGGCTTCTTTCCATTAACGTAATGTCTTTGAGAATCATCCATGTTGTATATATCAGTAGCTGATCTGTTTTTAGTAGCATTGCATTGTATAGATGTACAATTTATACAACAGTTGAAGAATATTTAGGTTGTTTCTAGTTTCTGATGAATAAAGCTGCTATGAACATTTGCAGATTGGTCTTTTGTTGACACATGTATCTTTATTTCCTTTGGCTAAACATCTAGAATAAGATTGCAGGGTCACATAGTAGACATGTGACTATATAAAAAAAAATCACCAAACTGTTCTTCCAACGTGGCTGGATGTAGCATTTCGCATTTCTGCCAACGTTGTCTGAGAGTTCCCGTGGTTCTGCATCCTTTTCAGCGCTTGGTATTTGTCTCGTCTATTCAGGCTGTTATAACAAAGTATCGCAAACTTGGTGGCTTGTAGACAACAAAAATTTATCGCTCACAGTTCTGGAGGCTGGAAGCCTGTGATCAAGGTGCCAGTATGGTCAGGTGAGGATCTTCTCCTAGTTAGCAGACTTCTCATTGTGCCTTGAATGGCAGAAAGGATGAGGAAGCTCTTTTTGGGGGGGGAGGGGGTTCTCTTTTTAAGGGCACTAATTCTGTTCACGAGGGCTCCACCCTCATGACCTAATTACCTCCCACAGGCACCACCTCCTAAGACCACCACCTTTAGAAGTTCAGGTTTCAACATAGCGGTGTTGATGGCTTTTGTTTGTTTGCTTTTACCATTGCAATGGGTGTGCAGAAGTATCTCATTGTGGTTTAAATTTGCATTGACCAAATTGCTGGTGATAGTGAGCACTTTTTCATGTGCTTATTTGCCATCTGTATCTTTACTTTGAATAAATTTCTGTTTACTAGGGATTGAATCCAGGACCTTGTGTGTGCTAAGCATGCACTCTACTGCTTGAACTATCCCCTCCCTCCTAAGAAGATGTTTACTTTGAATGGAATCCATTTTATCCATTTTTCTCTTTTGTGGCTTTGGCTTTTTGTGTGCTGTCTGTAAAAATTTTTGCCTAAATCAAGGTCACAGATATTTTCTTCAGTTTTCTTCTAGGTGTTTTATAGTTTTGGATTTTACACTGAAATCTGTGACCTGTTTTGAGTCGATTTTGTATATAATGTAAAATGAGTGTTGAAATTAATTTTTTGCATGTGGACATCCAGCTGTTCCAGCACCATTTTTTTTGGAACGTCTCCTCTTTCTCCTTTGAATTTCCCTGGTGCCTTTGTGAATTCTCTCATTCTCAACTTGGAATGAGATGCTCCCATTTCCATTCCCCCTTGCTTTCCAAGTCTCAGCCTGGCATTAAGCCTAGATGGAGATTTTTATTGCAATAGGTAACCATCTGTAAAGGGGAAAATGTTTGCTGTAAGTGACTAATAAAAAAGCCTCCTAAAGCCTGATGGATTGGCCTCAGCATCTAAGTGCTTCCCCCAGGTTTTAAAAGAGAAAGCTGAAAGACATCCAGTCTCACCTGCTCAAACGAAATTCAACTTCCTCTGATTGGATGGCCATAAAATCTGCTTTTATCTGCCGCCCCAGCCTTTTCTGAAAGCAATCCAATTTAGCAAGTGGAATATAAAGCCATTCCAGCTGATAAATACAGCTGGTGGCAAGGCGTGGAGAGCCCCTCTTCTTTGGCACCTGCAGACCGACTGAGATGAAGGCAGAGTACCTGAGGTAACTGAGCCCACTGTGGGCCATTCCTGAGACCAGTGCGGCCACCATGAGCCATGGCCATGGGACCCTCAGTGTCCAGGGAAAAGGCGGGGGGTTTGAGAGTCATCCCGTTCTGTTATGAATGCATTCTCTGATCTCGGTAAATCACCTCCCCTTTGCAGACCTCAGTTTCTTCACCTCTAAACTGCAAGGGAAGTGCCCATGTGTCAGGGTGAAGAGAGGCGGTGATACCAAGGAGGTAACATGAGCACCAGTCCAGCCCTCAGCCTGGGGAAATTCTCCATGGTGATAACCTGGCAAAAGGAAAAATCAGGTGGCCTTGAGAGAGAGGGACCAAGGTTCAAGTCCTTGAGATATGACTTACTAAGTGTATGACAACGGGGGACTCTCTTCTCTAAAGTCTCCTCTGTAGGGTGGCTGAGCGGATGAGAAACAACCCCAGCCCGTGTTTTCTCAGCAGTGGGAGGGTTTGATTAAGGGAGATACTGTTTTGTTATTATTATTTGTCATGGGCTGAATAATGCTCCCCTCAAGTGTCCACATCCTAATTCCCGGAACCTGTGAATATGTTGGCTTACATGGCAAGTGGGACTTTGCAGATATGATCTGTTAAGGATCTTGGTGAGGAGACTGTCCTGGATTATCTGGGTGGGGTCTAAATGTAACCAAAGGGTTCTTATAAGAAGGAAGCAAGAAGGTCACGGACAGAAAAGGTGATGTGATGATGAAAGCAGAGAGAGAGAGACTGGAAGGTAAAACACTGTGAGTTTTAAAGATGGAGGATGGGATCACGAGCCAAGGAATACAGACAGCTTCTAGACGCTGAAAAAGGCAAGGAAATGGGTTGCTTTCCCCAAACCTTCAGGAAAAACACACCTCTACTGACAGCTTGATTTTTAGGACTTCTGACCTTCAGAACTGTAGGAGAATAACTTTGCCTTGTTTTAAGTCACTCAGTTTGTGGTAATTTGTTACAACAGCAATAGAAAACTATTATTATTACTAATTGTCCAAGTAGTTACAAACCTGCTTCTGTATGTGACAATTCTACAGCATTCTCTCTGCCTTGGAATATTGTATGGTCATTTGTCTTCAAAGGCCACTTTTTTGTTGTTGTTTGTTTTAAATCCCTCATCCTCTGGGATTCACACTTTGAACTTGTGGATCACCATACAAATGTACTGGTAGCTTGGTACAAATGGGCTGTGAGTGGAACTTGGAAATGGCCCTTTAGTGCTAGAAATGATTCCAAGGTGGACTGCGTTGTAATGCATGCCTTGACTAACCTCACCCAAGCAGTGTTTCTCCAACCAACATCCCCAGGGGGCGGGGGTGGCATGGAAGAGGGAGGGCATGTTGCAGAATAAAAAGAGCTTGGGTGTTGGAGTCAGACTTGGGTCTGATTCTTCCTCCACCAGCATAGGCTGCATGAGATAGTTTCTCTGAGCCTCAGATTCTTCCTCTGTCCTTTGGGGGAGTGAGTCTGACCTCTCAGGGGAGTGTGATGGTTACCCCAAGAGAGCATCTCTGGCTGCTGGTGCAGAGGGGCGTCGGGGTAGGTGGGCATGCAGACTCGTCCTCCAGCAGCCCCATGCACTGCAGCGTCTGCCCTGCACAGTCAGGTCTTCCAGATCCTGCTCTGGGGGATTTCACCGCTTGTTCGCTGTGACCATGCCTTCTGCTCGCTCATAGCTTGCGGTCAGTGCTCACACTGGGGACTATTGGCCTAGGTCTTCCACTGGGAAAGCTCCCTCAATGAGTGAAATGCCCAAAACTCTAGCACAGACAGAGACGTGAAGGCAGGATCTCTCAGAGCATGGCGAGCGCAACTGAGAAACTGAATTCTTACTTTTGTTTCATTTTCATCAATTTAAATTTAAATGGTGGCATCTCAAGGCAGGTCAAGAATGGGAAAAAATCATAAAGGTGTGCTTGGGTAAATCACTGAGGAAAGGAGAGGATTTTCGTGGTTTTGTTTTGTTGTTTCGTTTTTAACCAAATCAGCTGGACAGCTACATGTAAAAAAAATCAAAATGGCTATCTAAATTTAACTTTTCATCAATTAAAATGAAACCCAACCAAACATTCAGTTGCTCACGTCCACTGGCTGCATTTCAAGGGCCCAGCGGCCACCGAGTTGGACAGCGCTCCTCAGGACGGTCCCATCATCACGAGGGTCCTGTTGGATGGCGCTGTGCAATGGAAGCCCTGTCCCAGGTTTTACAGGTTTGTGGTTTTCCTGCGTGCTGACTTGGATTTTTGGGTCTTGGCTGCTGGTGGACCCTTCTGAGAAGGGTTGGAGTTGAGTTTTGAGTTAGAGTCTGGGCCGGGCGGGAAGGAGGACCTGGACAAACTAGGAAAACCCACCCCAGGCATGGAGAGAAGAGTGACGGCCAGAGCATCTGGCATTTGTGCAGCCTGCTGCAGGGTCCGGGGCTCTCTGAGTGCTCAGCTCATTCCTTTCTTCCTGGCTGAGTCGCTGAGTGTTCCGAGTCCCAGCTCTCGGTGTCAACCAGAGCCACCAGGCTCCCCACCAGTGACTCTCCTCGCGCTGGTCTCTGCCTCCAGCACTTGCTAGTCGGTCCACTTCTGAAACCCACCTCACACCCGGGATTGCCAATCCACCCCACCCTGGAAAATGTTCTCCAGGCAAATATTTCTACTTAGCAAGGTCTGAGTGTCTTCTCGGTTACTCATCAGAGTGGAAGATGCTCCCTGCACCCTCTGGGACCACAAAGCTTAGAGCGCTTGAATGTTTCCAAATCACACAGCTGCTCTGGGCTCTGCTTGTAAAATTCCACTCGGGCTTTGCTTGGTGCTAAAGGCCCCCACGAAATGCTTCCTGCACACTGAGCTCGCAGCCCAGGAAGCCAGGACTTCAGCTGACTTCTCTTCCTCCCTTCCCTCCTTCCTTCCTTCCTTTCATTAGCATCCATCGACCACATATGATGCGATAGGGAGCCCCTTATGATACATTTTCTCCTTAGATGAAGAAATGCTTCCGTGATACTGAGTTGGGGAGACAAGACTCCAGCCAGGACCCTTTCAGGACATACCGCACCACGCTGGCCAGTTCTCTCATTCGATGACTGAATGGGAACGGCCGTTCCTGAGGAACTCAGGGTCCCGTGGTAGAGGCAGAACGGGAAAACTGCTCCTGGCCATGTGATGTCGCTGCTGTCTCTGTGTTACAAATGGCTTTCCAAAGTGATCACCCCAGACCAGCAGCCTCAGGGTTAGTTCGGAAACTGTTAGAAATGGGGATACCTGCCCCCATCCCCGGGCAGAACTCCTGAAGCTGAAACCCTGGGGTGGGCCAGGCAGCCTGTGTTTTAACAAGCCCTCCAGGCGACTCTGATGCTCATTAATATTTGAGAACCGCTTCGATGGTCTGTGGGATGATGTGGCGGGGAGCAACTTACCCTTCCAGAAGAAGGGGGAGGCTTTTCAAATGTTCCAGCAGGGTCTAAATGGCAGCACAGGGGCAAAAAACATTTTCTGGCAAGGGGAGGCATAGGCTGGGCTGCACTGCTGGGCTGTAGAGGACACGTAGGATTCTGGGTGGCTCATTACCCGGTGTAAGGTGGGAAATGGGTCAGGAGAGGAGGGAGCAAATGAATTTGAAAAAATAAACAAGCGCCTGACCTTGGAGGACATTGCATGTAGAGCCGGGAAAGTGGGGACTTGACTGGATAAACAGCAGGGCACCCCTGGTGATTTTTAAGCAGGCATCGGGCAGCTTAAATTTAATGTTTGAATTTAAGAAGCATCACTTATGAGGGCCGGCTTGAAGGAAGAGAAAGGAGGCAAATAAGCCTATGAATCAAACGTTAAGTCAGTGGCAAAAAAGGGCGAGAGAGAAAGAGAGAATAGAAACATGAGTCTAATTAGCTAACTGGGAGCATCTTCCTCTTGAATTGGGATTTTGTTCCCAAGAAACAGGCCGCTATCTGTAAGGAGACGTAGAGATGGATGCGTGGGTACCATGCCTAGACCTACCGGCTGTGTCCATATGTAAGTAAAGAGCCTGTGGTGAACGGAAAAAAATCAATAAATTTAATGCATTTCTGGTGTCTTGTGGAGATCTTAAGAATTAGTGTACATACAAATCACTCTTGCTAAACTCTTGTTTAACCCTTGTTAAGCTGTAGTTGGTGTGTGGAAGGGCCCAAGAATTTGCATTTCTAATGAGCTCCCAGGCGAAGTGAAAGCTTCTGGTCTGGAAGCCACGTTGTGACTAGAGAAAGCCGTCAGCGTATGAACATACATCCATGGGTACCATTATCTCCCCACTCCATTCCCCCTACATGGGCAGAAACAGAGGTAGCATTTGCTATGTGAATGTGCGTCTTAAAACAAGACAGGGTCCAACAGACCAAGGTTTGAATCTCAGTTCTGCCAGTTAAGGGCTGTGTGACCTTGAGTAAGTCATGCACACTTCCTACATCTTCCATCTTTACTGGATGGAAGAAGAAATAGTAACTAAAGATGAAATGGGAGTCAGAGGTGGAAATCCTGTCCATGCTCATCAGGTGACTTGTGGGGGGACCGTGTGAACTGTGGGGTAACCTGGGTTTGGGTGTAGCCCTAAGTTCCTTTCCCAGGGGACAGACCAGGCTTCTGGCTGCTTCTTCGAGCTGGGAGGTATGAATTAGAAAGAATTCTGTGTCATGCAGGCCCCCAGGGAAGGGCACACTCTGCACAGCAGAAACTTTTTTTCCAAAGCCCTAAAGCTGCCAGATAAGCATTCTGCTTGGCTGGCCAAAGCATCCTGAAGAGATAAGAGAGACAGACAACAGACCCCCCCAAAGCAAGATTCTCTGAGGCGACTAACCGGTATGTAATTTAGGGCAGCCTGAACGTGGGATGTGCTTTTCGTAGCAGAGAAGCGAATTGCCTGCCTATCCATCAATTCTCGTTCCACTCTTCAATTGTTGAGCACGTGGACAGAATGGGAGAGGAAAAAAATAGATAAATAAAATCATGTAATCTTTTTCAAGGAGGCGGCACGGTGCAGTGCCCGACGCACTGATAGGACTTTGGATTTTGGCTCAAATACTGGCCGGGCAAACTTGGGTGAGCTAGTTCATTTCTCCAAGTCTTGTTTCATTATCTGTGAAGCGGAGATAACACCAGCTCCCAGAGTCGCTGAGACGTGAGACTGCCCAGGCGAAGCAGTGCCAGGCTCAAGGAATATCCCTGCCAAATGGGCTTTTTGAGTCAAAGACTTCACGTTACCAGGTCGACAGTAAACTCGCTGGGGGCAGCAATGGTCTTATTTATTTTTCCAGCCCAATGCCTTAAACATAGTAAGTGCTCAATAAATGCCTTTTAAACTAAATTGGATGCATCTGTGTCCTTTGTGATTGAAAATGAAATGTTTTAGGACTGGGGAAAGCTGGGGTTTTTTTTGTTTTGTTTTGTTTTTTGTTTTTTTTTTTTACTATCTCTAGATCAGAGTAATTTTCCTTAAGCACGAATGTGAGCCTGGCAGCGGGGTATGAATGTCTCCCCAGCCTACGTCAGGGCTGTCCAACAGTTCCCATCTTGATGTTTCATCTCTGATTGATTGGCTGTGGCTGCCTGGAGTGCTGTGTCAGGAAGGGCTCTAGGTTTCCTGGGGATGATTCTGGGGTCACTCCCTGATGTCAGGCGTCATCGGTGTGGCTGGGGGAAGTGACGGTGCCTGTACTGGAATCTGACGTCCTTTGTCTGCAGAATAAAAGCCATGAACATTTAGAACTGAAAAACAAACTTCTTAATAACTCATGACTTAAAAGACAAATTCATGAAGAAAATTTTTAAAATACTTAGCACCGAGTGATAATAAAAATGCTGTTACAAGATGTGGGATGCAATTAAATTGCTTTTTAGAACGAATTTTATAGCCTTAAATGATTGTATTAGAAAAAAAAGGAAAATGAGATGGGAAAAAATGAGCTCAGCATCCAATTTAAGCATCCAAATAAATGCAAAGCAATTAGAAAAAAAATAGAATTAAAAATAAAAGCTAAAATAAAATAAGAGAGGAAATAAAGATAGATATAATAAGATAGATATAATAAAACCTAAAGCTGGTTTTTTGAAGCTCTAAAAAAATTAACAAACTTCTAGCAATATTGACTTGTCTCAAATAAGACAGAAGACTCACATTTTAAAAAAATTTTTTAAATAGGAAAATAGACATAGTTGCAGATTCAGTAGAGATTTTAAAAATAAAAGAGATTCTATGAATAATTTTATTTTAGTAAATTTAGAAGCAAGCATAATGGACAAATACTAGAAAAATATAAATTATTAAGAGTCAAGGAAATTAGAAAATCTGAATGTCCCATTATCTATTTTGAGGGTAAAATTAAATTTAAAAAAATTAATCAATTAATTAAAATGTTCTGTCATAAATAAAACACAAAATTCTCCTTAATACTGAAGAAACAGATCATTTCATACTTCACACAAATTCAGAGAAAAGAAGAGGGAACACACCCCAATTCACTTTCTAAAGTCATTACTAACTTGGCATCTAACCAGACAAGGACAGTATTAAAAAGCAAATGCAGATCAATCTTTTTCAAGAATATAATTACAAAATTCCTAAACTAAATGTAGATGCTTTACCTATCAAAGTGCCAACATGTGACAATGAATATATATATGTTCATGTATAATTGAAAAATTGTGCTCTACACTGGAATTTGACACAACATTGTAAAAGGATTATAAATCAATAAAAAATGTTAAAAAACAAAACAAGACAAACAAACAAACAAAAAACCAAAGTGCCAACATAATTTTTCGTGGTTGTTGACAGGATGGTTCTAAAATGAAACCGCAAAGGGCCCAATGAGCTACATAAATTCTGAAGGAGAAGACCGAGATGGAGGGACCGCCAATCAGATGGCAAGACAGTCTGCTGTGAGGAACGGATAGAAAATAGACCAGTGGAAATGAGCAGAGGGACCCGGATACCCACAGGCAACCTACACACATGACAACCTGACACCTGACACCTGACACCTGACAGAGACGCCATCGGAGAAGAATTCAGTAACTAGCAATGGGACAATTTGTTATCTGTACAAGAAGAATAAAATCAGGTACCTTCCTCATGAAAAAAATCAGTTTGGGATGGATTAAAGATTTAAATGTGAAAGGAAAAGTTTAAAACTTCTAGAATAAATTTGTCACTAAAAGGAGGGAAATTGTTCTTTTTTTTGGCGGGGTGGTGGGGAAGCCAGAATGCTATAAATTTAACTTGATTAAATGAAGAAGCCATAATGAGTGGAGACAAATCACAAACAGGGCAAATTTATTTGAAGCCTTAAACAATTTAGTGTGCAGCGTTTATAAAGCACTTGTAGGCACAAAGCAGAAAAACCACTACCACCACCTGCAAGCAGTTTAGTAGAACAAGAAACAAAAAAATCTGAACGTGCAATTTAGAAATGAGAAAGACACAAAAGTGGTCAAAAAGCACGTGAAAAGGTGAATAATCCTTTAACCAGTCAGTGAAATGCAAAATAAAACCATAATGAGGTACCATTCAATACCCAAACATTTGCAAAAACTAAAAAAAATGTTATTAAATACTGGACAGCACATAGCACAACAGAGAAACTTATACTGGTATAATAGTAAGAGTATTAAGCACTGCTCCGTAATTCTTAAAGTTGATTACCTTTCTCAGTCTCAGTTTCCTCATCTGTAAAATGGCACTTCACCTCCCTGAGTCTATTTCCTTACCATTATCTCTGTCTCACAGTGTCATGAGAGTAAATGAGAAAATGTGCCCATGTCATACAGCATAGTGGTTGTCAAAAACTTAAACATAGGATTATCATGAGATCCAGCATTTCCACTTCTGGGCATATACCACCCCCCAAATTGAAAGCAGAGTCTGGAAGAGATGCTTATCCACCCATGGTCATAGTAGCGTTACTCACAATAGCCCATAGGCAGAAGCCACCCAAGCATCCATTGGTAGATGATAGATAAACAAAAATGTGTATTTACCTCCAGCTGAGTATTCGTCAGCCTTGAAGGGGAAAGAAAGTCTGACACGCGCTACAGCACGGAGGAATCTTGGGAATATGACGCTAAAGGAAATAAGCCAGTCTCAAGAGGACAAGCATTTATGATTTCACTTATATGAGGTACCTAGAGTGGTCAAATTCCTAGAGACAGAAAGCAGAATGGTGGTTGCCAGGAGCTGGGGGACGGAGAATGGGAGTTGCTGCTTAATGGGTTCACATTTCAGTTTCGCAAGATGAAAAGAGTTCTAGAGATTGGTTGCACACCGATGTGAATGCAAATGCATTTAACCCTACTGAGCTGCACACATAAAACATGGGAAGAGGGTAAATTTTATGTTATGTGGATTTTACTGCAATTAAGAAATGCATATATTTCTATGTGCATGTTGTCACAGTGCTTAGTGCATAGTAAGAATGCATTACGATCTATAATTCTATTTTTCTTGTTGCGTCCTTAGCCACTTACTTCCTTTTCATGTTATAAACTGGAACCCACTCTATCGGGAAGACCAGATGGTCAGTCTTACTTTAGAAATGCCATTAGCAGATGACCTAACTCCTCCATTGGTGATTTCAGCGTAAACAGAGGCATTTATATAAAGTGATGCTGAAACGTCTCTCCCCAAACGGGCTGCCCCATCACTGGCTGAGCCTGGGACGCTGTTCATGCCTCTTCTGAAGTCCGCTTCAGGGCTTGCCACCCGCCCGCTCTCAGGCTGGTGCCGGTGTCTCTTCATAATTGACAAGGCTGAGAGTGAAATTCAGAATTAATTCAAAATGCTTCGAAGGGAAATGGAGCTCATGTTTTCATCTCTTACCGTTGCTCGGCATGTTCCAGGCACCTGTTGATTCCTGGTTTCAAAACCTCTCAGAGGTCACGTTCACTTGACCCCTCTTCCTCCCCCATTTGCTCTCACACTTAGAGGAAGAACAGGAGAGAATTTCCACAAAGCAGCCCATCTGATTACACTTAGAAATGGCTTCTCTTCAGAATGCCTTTTAAAAAATGGATCCAAAGCCAAGCGTGATTCTTTAATACATGCTGAGATGCCCAAATAGCCATGCTGTTCCCCAATAGTTCGTGCCCTCCGTGTGATGCTGAATGCAAATGTTCCAGGACAAGTAGGAGCCCCCGATCCTTTTTCCCACCTCCCTCTTTGCTCCCATCCAAGAAGGATAGCTAGTGGGATCACCCAGAGCTGGAGTGCCCCAACCGGAGGGCAGGAGAGGCCATGCAAACTCTCCCTCACTCACGCTTCCCAGCTCTGCTGGTCCAGCCTCTTGCTGTTTCCCCACTTCGCGTGGTCAGTTACCCCGCTCGCTCACTCTCTATACCTGCACCTGAGCACGATGGCCATCGCCGTGGTCTTGTACCAAGTGGTTCACGTGATAACAACAATATTGCAAAATTTATTTAGGGCTTAGGGAGAAATACAAGTCCCTTATTAGGCCTTGTGGCTGAAGCCATGGGTCCCTGCCAGCTTTACCAGGGGGGCAAGCCATGATGTAGTGGAACTTTGGTTCTCTGCTGGTTCTCACAGAATAACCACACCTGCAGCCCTGCGGGAGGTGGAGAGGTGGTCCAGGTCCCCTCTGGGCACCCCTGGATAATTCAGTCAGTTACCATCAACCTGTATCTGAACCTCTCATCAAAAATACAGACTATTCCAAATTATATTTGAAGAGAAAGCGCTCCACGTTCTGTTTACTGTTTAGTTCAAGAATCGAGGAGGTGGTGGGGCAGAGTAGGAAAAGCAGTGCTAAACTCGGACAGCTGAGTGCAAACCTGGACGCTGCTTCCACCTGACGAACCTTAGTTAAATCACTTCATCTTTCTGACCTGAGTTTTATTAGGTGGCAAGTAGGAGAAATAATAAAATGTACCTTCAAAGTTGCTGGGTATATTAAATGAAATAAAGCATGGGAGGGGTTTATCAGGACCTCCTTGCCTGCGACTAACATCACCATTGTAATTGGGATCCAGGGTGGAAAGACTGAATCAGTGCTCTTGCCAGTGGTACACCTTGGCTTGTCTGATGACCAATGAGGGCGAGTGTCCCTGCTTGCAAGGCGAGTTCCGAGTGGGAGGGCTTCTAGCTGACCAACTTGCTTGTTTTTCTCTTCCAAGAAGAACTGGTTTACGGAGACCTTGTGCTTCCATTGATCAGAGAGTCCCCTGAGCCATTTCACCTTCATTTGTCTAAAACAAATGACTTTGCGGAAAGGGAGATGGCTGACCTCATTCTGCTCAAACCCTCACATTATTCCTGCATCTGTCTCCTCTTAGCGAAGTGCTGCTTTAGAGTGTGTCTCTGCTTTTCGGGGGAGAAAGGGAATTTTGGTATTATTTGCTATGTTAAAATGAGGCTTCTGGTTAAAATGAAAAATAAACCACAGGCTCAAACTCTGAAAGAGGATATTTTTCTTTGGAAGTTTTTTTCTTTCTTTTAGTATTATCCATATCCAGGTACAAATATTCATTCAGGAAAAATAAATTAAAAATGGAGAAAGATGAAAAGATTAAAACACAAGCATTCCTACCACTCAGAAACACCAGTGGTTAATATTTTGGTACAATCCTTCCAGGTATTTTGGCTATCCATCCATCCATCCCTCCATCCACCCATCCATCCATCCATCCCTCCCTCCCTCCCTCCATCCATCCATCTATCTACCCACCCATCCATCCACCCATCCATCCATCCATCCATCCTTTAAGGAAAAAAATTAAAAAAACCAGTTGCTTCTATGTAAGCCATTGTGCCTCTTTTTATTTTTTACTTAAAATGATCATTTCCCTCACAGAAATAGATCTAGATAACAATGATTTACCATGACCGCAAGACATTCCATTTGGGGGATGCATCATACTTTATTTAACTGGCCTAAAATTGTTGCATATTGTAATGGACACTTGTTGGTTATTTACTCAAAATTCACAAATAATCACTGGAATGGAGGTGATGAAAAAAAATTGGGATTCTAAGGCAAGTTGAGGGAAATTTAAACATGAGCATTTTTCTCTGCCTTTTGGCCTCCTCTCTCCCCTCTGCTGTGGTTTGTGGATCTACATTATGCAGTGACCAAAGCTCCCCATCAGCAGAAATATCTGCCTCACCTTGAAGAGCAACAAACTTCTAGCATCAGTCAGACAACTCCTTAGGAGATAACCCCCCTTCTTGGTCTTGTAAGGGGCCAGGATGCTTCATTACCCTCTGCTCGCCTCGTATGTGTACATCTGGATTGGATAAATTGTCCATAATTCATCATTTAAGGTACAGTCCTTTGTTTCAAAAACTTCCACGACTGTGCTTTGACTTCTAATGGGCGGAACAGTTCTCAGAGCTATCTGAGGGGCTGTTCCCAGGGTATAATCCTCAATTTGGCTTGAATAAAATATTCCATTACTTTCTTTGATCAACTGATTAACTTTCTGATCGCTGCGGGAAAAATGAAAACAAAACAAAACAAAACAAAACAACAAAAGGACGAGGGCAGAGAGAACAGGTGTGTGCAGTGGACCACATTTCTTTCTGACTCTCTGGGCTCTGAGAAAGAGGGAACCTGCAGCAGTGTCTCCCTTGGATGCTCTGACACTCCAGTGAGACTATTTAGATGAATCTACAAACATCTGGCTGCTGGAGAACCTTCTGGAGATGCCAAGACAATCACCAGATAATTTGAAAGAAACCAGAGCCTCTGATGAAATTCCTGAGGCAAGGGTTCTCTTGGCTGTTTGCCGGTCTGACTTGAAACCTGCCCAGACTCCACAGAAAGGCTCATTATCGCCAAGGTGGCACTCGGTAGTTAAAAAGGTATGATAGAATGGTCCACGGCTGGTCTGCAGATAATGCTGGACCTGGGGGCCGGCTCTGATGGCTGCTCTAGGAAGTTTTGCTTATCAGATTAGAATCACAAGGGCTTCTGAGAGGGGGAAGTGAAATGGCTGGGAAACCTGGAACTGTCAAAGCCCCTGACACAAGACAGCCTTCTCACCACTGTATCTTTAAGAGGAAGGCTGTCAATGAATCCATATTCTGACTTCCCCCTGAAAAAAGAGAACTGTCACAAACTGCTATTTAATAGTTACCTAAAACTCTTATTCTCAAGGCCATTTTTTGTAGCCTTAATGCTCTAGCCATTACCTTGGAGGCTGGAGCCATCTACTATGCAAAGAAGCAAATGACAGTTCAAACAAATCAGCCACAGTCCATCCATCTATCCGCCCACCCACCCATCCTGCTTAATCACCCCTCATTCAAAAAGTGTATCCATCCATCTCTCATCCATCAGTCATTTTATTCACCTATAAATGTATAATGCACTCACTGATTGAAAAATTCATTCATCCATCCAATCATCTATTCACCTGCCATCCACCCACTTACTCATTCACCAGCTACTCATCTATTCACTTGACTAAACATTCATCCACCCTTTTATTCAACTAGCATTTACTCAGATTAAGAACCCTGATAAATATTTGTTTAGCTCTTAGCAGTGTGCTAAGTACTTTACACAGACTGCTTCATTTAATTTTTAAAACAAGACCCTAAAGTAGATGTTACCACCTGCATTTTAAAGATGAGGAAACCGAGTCTCAGAGAGATGGAGTTATTTTCCCAAGGGCACACAGCTGGTAAGTGGCTGGGCCCAGCTCCCTTCTCCCCACTTGCTATCCAGTTAGTGGCAGGTCCTGGGGAGACACGGGTGTGGCACAAACCAGAATACAGTCCTTGAGATGCTAACAGCCCAGGGAGCTGGCAAACACAATAGCATCAACATATACAGTAGCCAAGACATGAAAACAACCAAAATGTTCATCGACAGAGGACTGGATAAAGAAGCTGTGGTATATTTATACAATGGAATACTACTCAGCCATAAAAAAGAACAAAATAATGCCATTTGCAGCAACATGGATGGAACTAGAGATCGTCATTCTAAGTGAAATAAGCCAGAAAGAGAAAGAAAAATACCATATGGTATCACTCATATGTGGAATCTATGAAAGAAAGAAAGAAAGAGAGAAAGAGAGAAGAAAGAAAGAAAGAAAGAAAGAAAGAACACTAACGAACTCACCTACAAAACAGAAACAGACTCGCGAACATAGTAAACAATCATCAACTGGGGAAGGGAGTGGGAAGGGATAAATTTGAGAGTTTGAGATTTGGGCATGTTAACCACTATACATAAAAACAGATAACAAAACAAATTTCTTTTGTAGCACAGGGGACTATATTCAATATCTTGTAATAACCTTTAATGAAAATGAATATATATATATGTATACATGCATGACTGGAACATTATGCTGTACACCAGAAATGGATACATTGTAACTGATTATACTCCATTTAAAAAAAATAAAAAGTCAAAAAACAGAGGAAATTAAAACACAAAGGTCTGTTGCCTATTTTTGACCAATGGGGACCTGACTTCAGGTTGACTTCCCCCGACTCACAAGGAAGGGGCAAAGCTGGAATTCATACTGAGGGCTGCCTTATCCCAAAGCCACCTTTCAACTCAGCCAGTGTTACCTAGTCTTCATTTAGTTAGGCCTTGCCAATGTTTTGCCATTCCTTATACCTTCGCGTTCTATTATTTGTTTAACATTTTTCTTCAGCTCAAAACCTGAAGCCTCCCCCTGAGCAGCAGCCTCCGTGAGCTTGCATTTTGACGTGCCAATTACCCAGCCTCTCCTGGTACACACTGCGCTCTCCTAGGGCTGCTGTGAAAAATACCGTAGGCTAGGGGAGCTTAAACAACAGAGATTGATTTGCTCAGAGTTCTAGAGGCAGGAAGTCCAAGATCAAGGTGCCACCAGGGTTGGTTTCTGGTGAGACCTCTTTTCCTGGCTTGTAGACAGCCCCCTTTTGGCCACGTGCACCTCTGTATTTCCTCTTCTTACGAGGACACCAGTCCTATCGGATGAGAACCCCATGATTATGACTTCATTTAACCTTAATTACCTCCTTAAAGGCTTCATCTCCAAATACAGTCGCCATGAAGGTTGGGGCTTTGACGTATGAATTGTGGTGGTGGCGGTGGGTAGGTGGGAGGCACAATTCAGTCTCTAACACATGTTAAAATAAGTTCGAGTCTGAAAATGTTCATCCAGGCGCCCTCTAAAATAGTCCTGCACGTCGTCAACAGAATGCTAAGGGGAACACTGCACTACCCAACGCTGACATTCACAAAACAGCAGTTGGAAGGGCTTGGTGGCTAGAGACGTAAACCCAGGTGCAGGGAGAGGGTCGGGGTAAGGAGCCAGAAGAGTCCCCGGTTTGGTAGCAAAGTCCTAACTCCAAGTTGCCCCCCAGGGGCACTGATTAGCCGGAGATGATGGAGAAAAACAGGTGTCTGGGTAGATGGGACCCAAGGAAGGAACCATATTCGGTTCTCCTAGAAATGGACTCACTGTCTACTACGAATTAGATGCCAGCCAGGCTGGAGCCGTGTCCCATCTGCTGCAAAGTGGGGTGTGGCCTTTGCCGCAACCCTGTTGTGTCTGCGGTGGTTGCCTCCCTGCTGTGACCCGCTGGCCGGGGGTCTGGGTGGGACAAACACTGGCTGCCCCACAGTGAAGTCATTGCCGTAGTCCCTCCTTTTGTGGCCACTTGTCACTGCAGGAAGCTTCTTGGCTGTTTCACCTGTGTCCGTGATGCTGGAATGAAAACCCGACAGATCATCATGTCCTCAGGAGCATAAGAAAGGATTCACATCCCAAGGAAAGGCTAACACAAGTCAGAGAAGCAAACTGGGGGATAATAATAAAGGCCGTTGTTATTGTTACCCTGAGTCCTTGTGGGTGGAGGGCTTATCATGTGTCAAGCACTGGGCTGGTGCTCGTATGAATCAGGGGTGTCACGTGCAGGTGACTGCAGGGACCACCCTGCTAACGGGATTGAATGAAGACAGCCAGGTGATGTGGACGGGTGAGAATGCGCCCCATCCGAATGGGACTCCCGCTGCACAGCTCTGGGCCAACGCGTGGACCATGTTGGGATGTGGGCCCCTGTGGCTAGAACTTTTTGATTTTTCAAAAGAGATCTGAAATCTGCATTTCTCTTCGAGAGCATCTTTTAAAAAAATATATTGGCGATATGACATTTTTTAAACATGAAAACAGGGTCCAAATAAAATACAGCCGTAGGTCGTGTCTGCTCCTTGGGGGCTCTCCAGAATCCTAAGGCCGACTGATGCCTGACTCCCACCCCAGATCGGCACCTCTTGCTCCACCTGGCACTGACTCGTTTATTTCTTTGTCCTTCCTTCTAGGCTGGGAGCAACGCGAGGGCTAAGACCACACCTTTGTCCCCTGTGTGTTCTCTTTGCCACCTGAACCTGGTACAGAAGGCACACCGAGGGAACGCTGGGCATTTAGTTGAATTAAAGCCCAGAGCTCAGCTGCAGAAGGGCTGAGTCACCCAGGCTCTCTTTGGCTCTGGGAGATTTCTAGAAACGGTCATCCTTCCTTTAAGCCAATCTTTATCTTGCCTGGGGCTGGGTCGGCCAGGTGAGAGGTTACACGGGGTCTCTATGCTTCCCTGCCCACTCACTGCCAGCTTAGATCACCTTATTGCCTCATGACTCTGAGCCTTTGCAACAAATGCTAGTCCTTTGGCTGGAATCACCCTTCCTACACATTTCTTTGCTTGGCCAACTCCTAGTCTCTCTTCAGACCTCAGCTTAGGCAGACCTCCTTTCAGAAGCTTTATCTCCCATCTGACAAAACGGATCCAAATCTCTGCTACAGGAAAGGCCACCGTGTGTTATTATTGACACCCTACACGTCTCTGTCCATCCACTAGATGATGAGTTCCTCCAGGGCAACGACTCCAGCATCCTCCTCAAATCTAGTGTGATCTCTGTCATTGACCTGTTTTAAAGTGCAAATCTGTGAGTTTTCTGCCTCCAAAGGTGTCAGACCCGAGTTGGAGAGCTCTAGGGGGCCAGGATTGGAGGGCAACTTAACCGGCGCATCGAGGACTTGGGGATGGACAGCTCCCACTGTAGAGGGTGGTCCTTGCATCTGTCCAGTGCGTGTCTGTGACTGACTCCAGCCTCATTGCCCACGGCGACCACTCTCTCTCCTTCTCTAATGTCATCTTCCCCCGACAGTGGTCTCAGAGCTCCCCAGCCAGGCCGGGCTGTGTCAGATGGAGGGGAGTGGTGCTCTGCTGCCTCGGGTTATTGCCCGAGCCCCTCGGGACGGAGACCACACTTCATCACCTCGATTCCTCCTGTGCCAGAGGAAGATCTTGGCTTAGCTTCTTTGGCTTGACTTACTAAATTCAATCAAATGGCTTCTAAAATCCAATAATCTCATTCCCCCCCCCACCCCCGTTCGGCCAAACAAGTGAAAACAAAGGCTGACACTTCTGTCTTAGATTTTCTTCTTACCCCTCTTACCAGTTTTCCCCGAGACTGTGCACAAGTGACATATGGGATGCAAAACAGAGCATGAGAAAATTTTGAAAAAATCCAATTGGGCTAATTTTGACCCTGCCTTTTATAGCTCATTATCTTGCACAGCCTGCAAATTAACTGTAGTTAAGCTTTATGCACAACATAAAGTTACTGGGTATATTTCTGCCAATAATATCATTGCTTGTCCAGATGTCCCCCCTTGACCGTGTTCTGTGAAGAGCCCGAGACCTGTAGGGACGTCACCATCTAGACAGGTTTAAGACACTCTGCCCCCAAAAGCTTTTTCCATTCATTCTTCTATCTGTGTGAACATCTGTGTCGAGAAATACGTTTGGTTTTTCTGATATGATGAGAAGCTTCTGTAGGTGTTGGGAAGCCTGCAGGCCTGAGAGACGCAGCTCTGCTGAGGGACGCTGGGACTCTGGCCAAGTCAGTGCATAGCATGTTCAGATCCATAAAATACGTGGTTGCCCTGAACGATCTTTACATTTTCCTGCAGGAGCCTGGGATTCACTGAAACATGACATCACCTCATGTACTTTTGCTTAATAAGCGTACGGGGTTCATACATCCCAGGCCCCAACACAGATGCGTAAGATGCAAACCTCTTCTATTTGGCCTGAAACTCACCTTAATGCCTATTTCCAGCCTCCATTCTCCAGTCCATTCTGGGTGATCTCAGCTGATTCCAGGTGATCTTGATCAACTTAGGGTCTCTTCAACCAAGTCAGGGGCTTCCTCACTCCCCCTTCTCCCCTACTGTATCTATATTCTCAGAGGCTTATGCAGGGCCATGGCATGCTGGGGATGGGTCCTCTGTTCCTGGGTGGCCCTGTGTCCAAGCCGGTGTGATCTGAGTGTCCACCACTCCATGCCATCCTAGGTTGTGCTTCCCCACACGTGTCTGGTGTCCTCACTCACTCCTGACTCTTCATTCTCTCCAGGTCCTGTCCCAGTGTCTACTTCTGTTCCTCTCATGGGAATAGGGACAGTTTTGGCCACAGGAGATGCTGAGTGCTGGTTTCCATCGCTCATATTTCTTTATCTAGATGTGACATGTCACCGTTTTTACTCTACTGAGACTGAGGGATGAAAAGCTAAACATACTTGCCACCTCCCTTGTCCTCATCTAGAAAGCAAGAAACAGATCTTGTCCACTCCAAGATCACCCCCAAATTTACCCGAGATTTCCACACCCTGTGGTCTATTCACTGCCCCAGGGCTCAGCTATGAGGGAAGGGCAGGTGCATGGTGCCTTCCTCAAGCATCACCCACATCTTTGTCTCTGACCCTTCCTCTACCCACCCTAGTCCTTGTTTCACATTCTTATCGAGAATCCCATTTCGGACTCCAGAAGAAAGCATGAAGTCCGGGTTTGGCCTGAGCATGTGTTCAACGATCACCAGGACTTCTTTTGAAAAATCTGAAGATTTGACTCCTTTGTTCCATGGTTCCATTGTGTCAGCCTTCTCTTGAGGCCCTAGAGGCCCACAGCCTGAATGAGGAAATCTTTGGAAAAATACATATCTGCAGATCTATCAAAATATCACCCCACTGGGGTTTCATCTGAGGGACAGTGGCTGGAGTAAAAAGAGTTTGGAGCTGAAGGTTTCCTCTTGTCTCACTCACCTTTCCAGGTTCCTAAGCGGCCGTGAAATCTGCAGGTTTGCAAGAGGGTACTGCGCGATTCAAACCTGGCACGGTTGAGCCGGAGCTGAAACCATGGGAGGAGGAGGGGAAAGAGAATGCGTTTTCTCCCTTCCATACCCGAGGCTGTGTTGCCACACCATCTGGAGCCAGAAGGGGAGAATGGGGCTGAATAAATATAAGGTGGAAATGCACAGAGCGTAAATGCATGAAATTGGCAATGACTAATTCATCATCTCACAAATCTGTCTTTACAAAGCGAAATAAAAATCAAGCCGGTTTGAGCAATATGGAAGGAGTGCAGCTCTTCCAAGAATAGCGAATGAAAGGGGGGGGGATGAGGAACTGATTGGAAAATATGCAAATTGATGAAATTGGCAGAGTCAGAGGACACTTCAGAGTGATTAGTGTGCTGATTGGGGTGCTTTGGGAAGCACTACGGCAGAGTTAGATTGTTTTCTTTTTAAAAAATAATCACGAAGCCGACTCAAAGAGCCCAGCGCTTCTTAACTGGACGCCCAGGTCTGCAGTGTCAGCTGTGCCTTTGTGAATGGTGACAAGTGCCTTGCGCCAGTGTGCCCTACGCTGTCTTAGATGCGAGCCTGGCATCAGCTATTTTAGTTACTTACTCATGCGTTCTACAAAGATTTGGGATCAACTACTCTGTACCAAGCACGGTGGTGGGTGTTTGGGACACAAAGATGAATCAGGTACCTCCCCTAACCTTGAAGACCTGGAGGGTCTAATAAGAGCGAGAATGTATGTTGGGTTCCATGGAATAATCACTACAATATGGGGGCATTCAGCCAAGTGATGCTGCAACACAGCAGAAGGACAGATGCATTATCACAACAGAACAAATCGGTGGGGATGGGGCTTCATAAAGAAGGCTGACATTTGAGCTGAATTTGAAAGATGCAGAGAATTTTTCCAGATGGAGAACTAGGCAAAGGGTATTTGAGGCAGAAGTAACAGCATAAGCAAAGGCATGGAGGCGTGAAAGTATTTAACACAGTTTCTGGGAACGACAGGATGCTCGGTAAATAACTCTTCCTGAGGCTGCCCACCTGAGAGTAATTGCTGGGTGGACTCGGGAGGCAGGAAGCTTGGGTTTCCAAAGCTCAGTAGCAGTGGTGGCCAGAATGTTCATGATGGCGGCAGAGCGTGGGACTCATCGGTAGACTGATCACATTTCTCAGCTTTTTGGATATCCGGGTTCCTGAGGAATGATGATGACTGCCCTAGATTTTAACCTCCCCACATCTTCTAAGCCACAGACCAAAACAAAACACCCCCAGTCTGTAATGACAGCTAGAAAGAAGACCTCACATTCCATCTTGCACGTGAGTCAAGAAATAGACCCTTTACTTCGTCAAAGCTGGAGCCAAACCCAGACCCATGCAGGGAGAAACACGGGGGCTACGTAGAAGGACAGAGTGTGAAGAAGGGACCTTGCAGTGACAGAACCCAGAACACACTGACAAGGTTCAGCCAGGAGAGAGACCCCCCCTCCCCGTCAGTGTGGAATTATGACAGCAGGTTTGAAATGTGATGGGAGAGCAAATAGGAGGGGCTTGGAAGGAAAGAGGACCAGAGGGACAGTCATGGGAATGCACAGGATTTGCAGACACTAACTAATATATACATAAAGTAGATAAACAACACAATTATCTTGTAGAGCACAGGGGACTACATGCAATAACTTGTAGTAACTGAAAAAGAATATGAAAACGAATATATGTATGTTCGTGTGTGACTGAAGCATTGTGCTGTACACCAGAAATTGACACAACATTGTAAACTGACTATATTCTTCAATTTTATACACACACACACACACACACACACAAAAGAAGAAAAAGAAAAAAAATCCCAGATGGAGGAAGTGCCAAAAGTTGTGCCCCATCCTCCTTTCCGTGCCCTTGATGAGTAACTTCCCGGATAAATGGAGGTCTCCAGCTGGGAAGAGGACCCCCTCCCGGGAAGTCTGTCCGTCTGACAGCTGTTGTCACTTGTCAGTCATCTACGCAGTGCACAAGGCTGAGGTGCGGGGAATGAAGGAAGCCGCCTTTGCTGGGACACTAAATGTGGACATGATATCAAAGTCCCAGCGAGGAGACCCTCTGGAACGGAAATGCAGTCAAGAAGAACAGGTCTAAAGAAACCTCAGTTTATATCAAGATAATAAGAAAAAAAGACAACAGCCCAAAATGAGTCTTCATGTTAAGACTGGGAGCCTCTGGGATGTAGCCTCATGGTACCATTTTCTTCCAGCTCCTAATGGTCGTGGAGGTGTAGGCACAGCCAGGTCCCTTCTCAAACATGCCCACAGCACTGCAGAAGCCCTGTGTGCCTCTTTCACAGTCAAGGTGACCAAGGTGAGGAAACTGACCCAGAGCCACGCAGCTACAGAGACCGAGGGCGAGGAATGGCATTTCAGTCTTGGGTGCCCAATACTGGCTTCCTTTCACGACCTTTCTACCAGCCAGGTGTTGGATTTGTTCTCCAGGGCTGCTGTATTAACAGAGCGCCACATACGGGGTGACCTAAAATAACAGGAATTCATTCTTTCTCAGTTCTGGAAGCTGGAATTCTGAAATGAAGGTGTCAACAGGGCCATGCTCTGCGTGAGACTCTGGGTGGAATCCTTCCTTGCCTCTTCCTGGCTTCCCACGGAGGCTGGCTATCTTCGGCATGCCCTGACATCCAGCTGCATCACTAGAATCTCTATGCCCTCTCCTGCGTCTTAACATCATCTCAGAAGGGCACCAGCTGTCTGGGATTAGGGGCCCAACCTACTCCACTACGACTTCATCCTGACCAATGGTCTCTGCAATGACCCCATTTCCAACTAAGATCATGGTCTAAGATACTAGGGGTTAGGATTTCAACATGTCTTTGGTGGGGGTGGGGGACACAATTCAATATCCAGCAGGTCTCTTTCCTTTGCAAAGAATAGAAACCGACCCAGATCCACCTCAGTAAAAACGGAATTGGTTGTCTTCAGTGACCAACAAGTCTAAGGTTGAAATCTGGCCAGAAACGCATGCATCTGAATGTTTGGGTGGTATTATGGGAACTCTGCCTGCCTCTCCTTCTCCCTGTCTCTTTCTAGTCTGTTTCTCTCTGTGTCCCTCCACCCCTTTCTTTTAGGGAGGCTAACTTGATATGGTGGCCCTAAGCAATCTCACACTTACATTCTATTAGTACTACTTTTTTTTTTTTCTCTTTCCTAGTAGGTCCAGCAGGATCCCAGGACAAAA
The DNA here is from genome assembly GCF_048564905.1 of Vicugna pacos. Lineage (NCBI taxonomy): Eukaryota > Metazoa > Chordata > Mammalia > Artiodactyla > Camelidae > Vicugna > Vicugna pacos. The sequence goes on along the minus strand of NC_133008.1, from coordinate 10,198,607 downwards.
CGTCACTCGATGGCTTGGATGCCCATCTGGAGGCAATCACTGGTACAGCCTAGGGAGGAATTAGGTGTCCTCAAAGAAAAATTACCATTAGACCTTAAAAAAAAAAAAGACCTCATTAGGTACCTTGAGAGCATGATTTGTATTATGAGTTCATGTACAACATTGCTGGGAAGCCAGTGGAGCCAGCTTTCTTGGAACTCTTTATCTGTAGAACTCTCCACAGTGTTTTATGTGTGAGCAAACTCAGGCACCATGGCTGGGTCTGTTTACTGAGATCCAGGAAAGCTTTTCTGTTAGTCCTTTTCCCTTATTTCTATGGCAACTGTGAGAATGGGAGCCTTGTTTCTATGTGGGTTGTGCTGTTTCTAATCTGGAACCACCTTAGAGCTATTCAGCTGGGGTTGAATTTGGGTGGCAACTAAATTCATGGGATGAGGAGGAAATTCAGGACCAGCAAAATCACAGTAGAAGAAAAAACCCCATTCACTTCAGTTTCAGTCTCTCAGTGCCTCCCAAACTAAAGAGAAGAAGAACATTTCTCCACCCTCTTTTCCTTAATTTTCTGAGATTTGGAGACAGGAATGAACCATAGGAAGTAAGATATTTGGAAATCATTTCCAATCTTAGAGGTGTCTCTCAGTTGCTCTTGAGAGATAACTAGAGAAGTGGTTTTGGAGTCAAATAAAAAAATAATGTCCATTTTATAAGCATTTAGGTACAAGCACTGTGCTAAGGAATTATGTATTAGCTAGCTACTGCTGCATAACAAGTCAGTTCAAAACATAATGAGTTAACACAGCACAATTTATTATGTCAGTTTTTGTGTTCAGGAATCTGGTCATGGTTTACCTTGGTCTCTGTATCAGAGTCTCTCACCCGGGTTATCAAGGTGCCACCCAGGGCTGTAGACATCTCCAGGATCAACTGGAGAAGGCTTTACTTCTGAGATCACTCTTGTATTATTGACAGGATTCAGGACCTCATGAGTTATTGGACTGAGAGCCTCAGTTCTTCACTAGCTGTTGACTGGAGGTCACCCTTAGTTCCTTGACACATGACACTTGTATCATCAAGATAAGCAAAGAGAAAAGAGCCAGCAGAAGAGAGAGAGAAAAGTCCCGTCTTGTGTAATCTTACATAAGGGGTGACATGCCATCACTTTTGATGGGATGAGATTACACCAAGTTGTGACCACCAGGAAGTGGAGATCATGGAGGCTGTGCCAGAAATGCCTCCCACACCCAGGCTTATGTTACTAGCATCTTCTACTACCCATACTCCCATAGTCCATATCCATCCTCCTCCCCAGACAGATCTGGATGTAGACATGATCCTCTCTGGGCCGTGAAAACTAACCCCCCATCCCGAAATGTCAGTAGGAATTAAAAAGGAACACTCATTTCCCACCTGTATCACTTCCCTGTGGAGTGACATCAGCAGGGCACCCTTGGCCTTCTCCCCACTTTTACCCTCTCTTCCAGGTGGGAGGTTGGGGAGGTGATGCTGGCTCAGACCCAGCCCCTCTCTCTCCTTCACATCTGCCTGCCTTCAGGAAGAGATTATTCTGGTCTACTTGCTTGGCCATCTTAGCAGAGCTCTGCCTGAAGTTTGGGTAAGTAAATTCAACTCAGGGGTGTTGTAACAGATCCTCTGTTACACCTAAGCCATGCCCTCAGTGGAGATTTTTCAGTAATAAAGCAACCCTTTGATCTCCACGTCCTGATTCCCGTTTCTGTGAAGTGCAGAAGGCGGATGGAGCTACCTACCAAGAGTGACACAGTCTGACCTATGTTTTCAAAGGGCCCCTTATCTGCCCTGTTGGGAACAGTGTGCAGGGGGCAAGGGAAGAGTCATGGGAAGCCTGAGGGAGGCTTTTGCAATCACCCAGGTGAGCGAGGATGGTGGCTGGTCCGGGCTGGTGAGGCGTGAGGAGACTGTGAGTCGATGCTGAGAGTAGAGCCGACAGGAGGAGCTGATAGATTAGGGATGGGGAGGGTGAGAAAGAGGGAAGCCAGGTCCCTGTGACTCGCACAACTGAAGGATGGATTTGCCACCAGCTCAGATGGGGGTGGTTGCAGATGGAGCCAATTTGTAGGGGGGTAGGTGGGGAGAGAAGGAGTTCAGATATGAACTTGTCAAGCTTGAGATGCCTGTTAGACAATGTGGCAGGCAGAATAATGGCCCCTAAGGATGTCCACATCCTAATTCCAGAACCTGTGAATAGGTTACCTTACATGGCAAAGTGGAATTAAGGCTGCAGTTAGAAATAAGTTGGCAAATCAGCTGAGCTGACCTAAAAATAGGAGATTGTCCTGGCTCATCCAGGTGAGCCCTCTGTCACCACACGGTCCCTTAAAAGTGGAAGGAGGAAGAAGACTTAACGTCAGAGCAATGCTGTGTGAGACTCAACTGACCATTGCTGGCTTTCATGATGGAGGAAGGACCACAAGCCAAACAGAGCAGGAGGCTCCTAGAAGCTGGAAGAGGCAAGGACAAGGATTCTCCTCTAGAGCCTCCAGAGGAAGGAAGCCCTGCCAACACCTTGACTGTAGCCCAGTAAGACCCATTCTAGACTTCTGACCTCCAGGACCGTAAGAGAATAGATCTGTACTGTTTTCAGCGAACAAGTTTGGGGCAATTTGTTACAGCATCAATTGGAAACTGATACAGACATCTCAATGGCTGCCTAGTGCTGGTGGATAAATACATAAATAATAGAAAGTAATCAGGCAGTGAGAACCAGAAGGAGAGATGAAAGATAGAGAGGCAGAGAGAGACAGAGAGATAGAGACAGAGAGCTGGAGAGTTGGAGGTAGGACATTGGCTCCTGCACCCCCTCCTTCAAAAGCTAACCCATTATTCTTCTCCAACTATGTTTGTAATAAATTCTTTTTCTGCTTAATCTAGTTTGGGTCAGTTTTCCTTAAGTCACCACCAAATTAGTCCTGACTCACACCATGACTGCAGCGAGGTTTGGATGAGACATCATCTGTGAAGTGCTCTGCTGATGCTCAGAGCTTTCTGGATGCTGTAGGTAATTAGAGGTCATTTATACTGTTCAGAGCCGACACCTCTTTCCTCCTCTCTCCTCTGCTTTCCTTGTCACCAGCCAGGCTGGAGGCCTGGGGGACTTGGGATTGGGGAGAAGATGTAAGTCTGCTCTTTGATGCCTTCTCCCTGCCCTGATCTGGTTGGACAGTGAGCTCTTGCCATCTGTCTCTGAGACACTTCCTGTCTGCTCCCTCTTCTGGGGACAAGAAAAAAAAAGGAGAGGGAGGGAAGAGGACAGATATCTCAAGGCACTGTCTTCTCTTGTCCTCCTCGATCTTTTGATTGTCACTGCTTCTCTGGCCAGCATTGATGGGGCTTTGATGGCCTCTGTGTGGAAGGTGCTGGAACATGGAAGGTGCTCACATGGGCATGCATTTGGGTCCCGGAGGAGGAGGGGGACGAAGCCCCTGCACTCTGCATTCAGATGATGGCTCAGAATTCCAAAGAGTGCCTCTTCTTTGCCCTCTTATCTTCTGCTTATGCAGACCTGGAGGCATGGGATAAGCTCGGGGTGGTTTTACGGTGCCCAGGCTTCCTTTATTATGATCCCTCAAGGGCAGTCTAACCTTGCCATCTGAGGGCCCTGGTAGATCGGCCTGCCTGTGACCCTCCCGGACCCTGAGCTCTGAGATGACAGGGAACTCGCCCACTTCATTTCCATGCCACATGGCATGAAACAGATGCCAGTGTGCACCTGTTGAATGAATAAAGGAGGGCACTCGGTGATTTTACAAAGGAGAGAAGTCAGAATAAAATGAGCTGGGTTGGATCCAGGGAAAGGGAACACAGAAGAATCCATCACCTGCTCAAGTTGTCGACAAAGGATGGAAAAGCAAGTTTCAGTGATGCACAGCTGAAAGCAGGGTTGGGAGAGAAGCTACAGCTTCCTGTTTCTACCCACACTGAGTTAGGAATATACAAGAAAACATCACAGGGCATTCCTTATTTCCTGTAATCCTTGCAACCACCCTCTGGGAGCAGGTATCATTGACTTGTTGTGCCAATATGAAAATGGACTTGAGGGGAGAAGTGCCTGCCCCAGGACACGCAGATTGTGGGTCTGGTGTGCAGACTCACAGCTGCCCCTGGACCTTCCATGGCCCCACCGACGGCAAGAATCACCAGAGTCACTTAGCTTAGAAAGAAGACTCAAGCTGGCAGCTCTTCTCAGCTATTCTAGGAAGTGAGACGGGGCCAGGGCAGCTGCGTCAGAAAATATCTCTGCCTCGAGGTTTGAAGATCCAGGAGTTCTCTGACCTCAAACCTTCAGAGCCTCTGAAATGACTTAAAGAGACAGCTACAAGCTTCTCCAGCAGAGAGAAGATGTTTCTTAGAAGCTCCTTTTTTCTTGTTAATCTTGAATCCTGGTTGGCTCTTTCCCTAGTCCCCCTCCACCGCCACTCAATTTTTTTCTTACAAGTTGGTCTTAAGAATGGCAGGAAAGTGGTGGTGAACCAGATGATGGGCACATGGGAAATCACTGTAAATGTGTCTACTTTTGCCAGTGTGGGAACATCTTCACGGACTGAGGTTCTCTAACCAGATGGATTTGTGTCCTGTGATGGAGGACAGCTTGGCTGTCAGATTCTCATGCACTCAGGGAAATATTATTTCTCAAGTCTGTTTAGATCAGGAGTCAGCAATCTACAGCCTGCCTATTTTTGTAAATAAAATTTCATGGGAGCACGACCAACTCATTCATTTCATACCGTCTGAATACAAAGCAAGGCTTCAACGACAGAGTTGAGTAGTTGAGATAGAGACCAAATGGCAAACCAGTCCTAAGATATTTACAATCTGGTCCTTTTAGAATATGATGGTGGTAGTGGTGATGATGATGATAGTAATGGTGATGGTGGTGGTGTTGATGATGGCAATGATGATGGTGAAGGTGATGATGATGACAATGTTGATGGCAATGGTGATGGTGATTGATAATAATGGTGGTGATGGTGATGATGATGATGATGTGATGATGGTGATGACGATGATGATGGTGATAGTGATGATGATGATGATGTAACTGACTTACCTCAAGGTGATCCAAGGAGACATGAGTGCTTCCATGGACCAGATGTGGCCTCAGGAGCAGAGAAGGCTGGCTAAGAGTGGCTTTACATTCTGCTAAGAGGATCCCCTGGGAAGGGCAGCTGGCACTGAATAGAAGAGTGGCCAAGGAAACAGGGCCTGAGGAGAGAGAAGTCATCTAAATTAGAGGCAGTGCCATCATAGCACTTACAGCCAGAGGGTTCCCTCAGGACCAGCCCCTCCTTCTGCCTCGTGTCTTCTTCTCCTCCTCCTGGCTACCTCCTCCTCCACTTTGAAGGCTCCTTGACCACCCAATGTACTGTTGCCACTTCCCTTGTCTCAGCGACCCCTTGCATGGCCCAGATCACCAGCCAGTGTCGTTGCCAGGCCTTCATATGTGTTCCCCACCCATCTCCCTGGGCCTCTGTCCTCTTCCCACTGCACCCCCAGCACTTAACTCAGGTCCTGGCATGATGCTGTCTCTTTACACCAAAGCTTGTAGTTTCAGTGTTTTCACCATATAGGTTCACATTTTTTGAAAGCAGTGCAGCCAAACAAAACTCATCTCTAAACTGGATTCATTGTACAGCTGCTTGTCTTGGATGAATTTTCTAGGAAACTTTCAGAATTCCTAAACAAAGGGCAAAGACCCACAGCATCCAGAGCTCAAGAGGCAGCAGGGAAAGGCCCAGAGGAGGAGAGAGGGCGGCAGATGGAGAGAAACAAAGTTTCTGCGGAAGGAGGAGGGCTGCACGTCCAAGGCTCTTTGCTGGATGGCCCCTGTCTTAACAGCCTCTGTCCAAGGGCACAGACTCTGGCATCACCAAGGGCAACGGACTCCCAGACTCCGCTGTACCTGAGGCCCAGAAAGAATTCTGCCTGTGAACGCAGAACATGAGCCCACCAGGTTAGGGATGCATGACCAGGGCCCAAAATAGCACCCACGCGCCCTGCCTTGCCCCACTGGGAGGCTCCAAGGCTGAGTTCCAATATTTTGGTATCACTGCCTGAAGGCTGCTCTGACTTCAACTTTCCTTCTCCGTCCTGTCCCTCCCCTGGCTCACTCTCATTGGGAAAGCTGTGAACTCAATTCTTAATTAAGTTCCACGGTGCCAAAAATAACTACACACACACATACACATGCATGCACACAGACACACACACACAGGCTCCCCTGGTCTTTTTCTCTGTGTATCTGACAAGGCTGACAGTGAAGGAGAGAGAATTGGTGCAGATGCCACATTCTGCCCACTTTCCATCCCGCATCTTAACTCAGCCACAGTCCAGGGCCACGGAATGGAAGAGTTTTGGATGGTGACAAACTATGCAGGTTCATACCAGCCTCTGCCACATTCCTGCTGTGTGCCCCTGGGCAAGTCACGTCACCTCTCTGAGCTTTAGTTTCCTCATCTATAGCTAGGAAGATTTTACCCACATGACATTAAGTAGTCACCCAATTAAATGGTTAATGTCCTGTTGACTCCCACTTTACAGAGGAGATTGAGTTGGCGTAATGCAATGACTTGACCACAGACACGTGGTGTGTTAGGGGTGCCAGCCAGGATTGCATGTACCCAATTGGGTTAAAACCTGATCATGTCACTCAGCTGTTTAAACATCTTCATTGTTTCCTGTTGTTTTAGGGCCAGAGACCAAAACCATTTTCCATCCTCTCAGGCCCTGTGTGGCTTGATTCTTCTTCCCTGACCGTTTTCCGTGGACCCGCATCTCCCACCTCCCTCTTTTATCACTTTCTCTGCTCCAGATACATTGCTTTTCTCTTCTGGAATGCACCATGTTCGTTCCTGCCTCAGGGCCTTTGCACATACCGTTCTCTCTACCCAGCTCCTGTTCTTCCATAGCCACTGCCCTTCCTCCACTCTTCACCCAATGCCTTTTTATCTCTCAGCTCTTGGTCCAAACTCCCCTTTGAAGCTGGCCTTACAGGGTCCCAGAGGTTCTTCTCATGTCTCCTACTTCCTGACCTTTGTAATGAAATATTGTTTGTGGGCTAATAATGACTGTCACTCGCATCAGCCTGTGAGCTCCTTGGGGGCAGAAGTCTCACAGATCTTGTCCACTGTATGATGCCTGGGCCTAGAACTGCATTGGTTGGAGGGGGATGGGCTTCACATATAGCTGTCACTATATAGAGATGGATGATGGAGTGGAGCCATGGATGTATCCTCACGCCCTCTGAAAGGAATCGGCATGGCTTTGAAGATCCCATCCTCTTTGGTGTCAGCAGCTCCCCACTCCATATGATGGCTCAGAGCCCTTGTCACATGCTCCAGCGCCTTGCAGGTGAGCTCACCTGGCAAGTCCAAGGAATAACGAATTAATAAGCAACAGGCACTCTGGAAAAATACAGCTTGTTGTGCAAATGCAGCACCTCCACGGTGGAGCCCGGTGCGACTTCTTCTCTGTCACCCATCCCATCCCCAGTCCCCATGCCAGTGCGTCTCCAGCCCCCACCCCTCCTGAACAGGGTCCCGGGCTCCAGCGGGGGGTGGGGGTGGGGGGGCTCTGACGTCAGCACACAAGATAAAGATGTTTCCTTTTGTCCTTTGGCTGACAAGCCAGCCCCAGCAGGTTCTGCTGAACCCGGAGGTGTCTCCAGCAGGGCTGCGGCTCCAGCAGTGCGGACTCCGGGAGGGGAAGGGGCTCTGGGCAGCAGAAGCCACAGCGCAGGCGGAGCGGTGGAGCGAGCTGTGTGCCGGGGCTTCGGCTTTCCTGGCTTTCCAGTCTTTGTAGCATTTAGGAGCAGGGAGGGAGGGTCCCTCTGCGTCTTTTCCCCCATCAAACCAAACCAAACCAAACCAGAAAAACAAACAGAACGTCAGGGAAATTTTGGAAAATAGATGGAAAAAAAATTTCCACCAATCTCGCAGCTGGAGGGTGCAACCTGGCACATTTTGTCGGCTTTGTCCACAGGCAGCTCTGTTTTTGCACAGCTCGGGCAGAATCGGTTTTGCTTCCACATTGTTCCTTCATCTGAGGTTGTGTGGAAGCATTTCCCAGGTGGCTCCATGCTGCTTCTAATCAGCAGTGTCAGCGCCAGCAGGAGGCAGCTTCCCCCTTGCTGGCAGTGCCCTGGCTCAACTTCCAGCCTCATCTCCCACCGCCTCCAGCCCTCCTCCCCATCCCCCACACCCCTGCCACGCCCCAAGTCCCTGCATGCCAGGCCCGTTATGGCCAGAATCAGGGGGACTGGGTAACCTTTCTCAGCCTCCCTGTCCTAGTGTCTAAACTGGAGGACAAGCGCCTCTCTCCTGGGTGGGGCTGCCATGAGGCGGGACAGAGGGTGTTCCTGCTCTAAGGCCGCCGAAACAAATTCCCGCAAACTGGGTGGCTTCACACCACAGAAATGTTCTCGCCCAGATCAGGAGCCCAGATGTTCTGCAGGTGTTGGCTCCTTCCGGAACCACGCCTCTCTCCTGGGTCCTGGTGGCTGCCGGGTGGGTGCAGCTGGTGATCCTCGGCGTTCTTTACAGACACATCATTCCAGTTTCTACCTCCATCCTCACGTCACCTTCTTCTCTGTGTCTCTCTGCGCCCGCTTCTCTTCTCCTAAGGACATTAATCACTAAGCCTGAATTGAACCTGGACGATTTCATCTTGACTTCTTTAGCTAATTACATCTGCAAGGACCCCATTTCCAAGTAAGACCACATTCTGAGGTTCTGAGGACACCGTGGAACCCACTGTACCATGACAACACAAGAGACATTGTTAGCACCAACTAATCCATCGCTACCAGCGATGGTAGATGCTCCATAAACACCGAATGAGTTAACAGGCTGACTCACATACTGGGCACAGTTGGTGTGGCTGAATCTCCATCCCCTGGGCTGACATCAGAGCCCAGGACCCTGTGCAGGTGGAGGTCGGGGTGGGAGATGACATGCAGCGTGGGGAGATGGGGAGCAAGTAGTCTTAAGGGTCCACAAAAATGTTTCAATTTATTTTAAAACAAAAGGCAAAAAACGAACATTATCGAGCCTGAATTATCTTTATACCAATTGCATAAAGTTTTAATCTTCTTTTATGAGGAAGGGGTCACGCAGGCATGAATGCTTGGGGTCCATGGATGTCCCGGTGGAGTCTTAACTCCTACGGGCAGGGCCCTGAGAGGGGCTTTCCGCTGTTGTCTCGTTTCATCCGAACAGCGTGGCAGGTATCACTATACCCGTCTCGGAGGGGCGAGGGAACTAGGGTTATGTGGAGTCGATCTGCACTAACCACAAGCCGGGGGCGGCTTTGGAGACCTCTGACTCTTCTGGCCCCCAGGAAATGCCCCGATGAAAGCAGGGCGCCTTAGGCTGCGCTGAGCTGGGTCAGAGCTGAGTCTCCGGCCTGGCTCTCCTGACTCCAGATTTGCCACTCCCTGCGCTCATGCCTCTCTCACCTGGAAGGCACATGTTTCCATAAACACAAAACGGCATGTGGACTGGCTTCTCTGTCAACCCGCTACCTAATCTATTAACAGACAGCGTCCTAGCTGAGTCCCAAGAACCTCCCCGGGGGGAAGGCAACCTTCACAAGGCCAGTGATGCTCATAGTTGCTCAACGGGAGCCCGAGGGGGGCTGTCCGAGGGCCCGCACCATCAGAGGAGCTGGCCCGTCCTGCGGGGGCCAGTGGCTCTGTCCCTACACACAGACTCAGCCTCACCCTGCCCCCAGCCTGGATGGGTGCCGTGTGAGCCCTGCCTTTGGGAGCACCCAGTCACGTGGGGGAGGCACTGGGGCGACCCCAGGGGCTGATGGTCTGGGTGAGTCCTGAGCGATGGGCAGGTGAAGACAGTACATGTGTGTGGACAGGGTAGGTGGGAGCACACGTGTGGAAGGCGGGTAGGCACAGAACATCCCAGAGAAGGACCAGCAACTGTAGACTCTGGGGCAGGAAGACGAGGCCAACGAGATGAGGGAGAGAGGACAAGAAAAAAGCCAGGAAGGTGGGGGAGACCAGATGACATCAGGCCTTGGGGGCCTTTAGAGGAGCTTGGAGTTTATTCTGTGTACAGTGGAAGCTGCTGTAAGATATAAACAGGGGAGCGACATACTTTGACTGTGGTTTTTCTGCGATAACTCTGGCTGCTGCCGTGGACATGAGATTGGAGGAGGTGAGAGAGGTGGAGGGAAAGCGGGGAGACCAGGTTTGGGGCCGCTGTCATCAGCTGGGTGGTGGGTACTGTAGGCTCAGGCCACAATACTGGCAAAGGAGACGCCAAGAAGCTGAAGGATTTGGGATGTTTGGTAGAGGAGAAAGAGTAAGCGACTCTTCTGGGGAGATGGAGCTCAGAGGGTACATCAGGGACAAACCACCCAAAGAGAGATGATGAGTAGGGTTTTGAAGATTGAATAGAAGTTTGCTCAGAAAGTGAAGGCTAAGGGGTTTCTCCCAACTATGAGACCCACGTGGGCCACATCACAGAAAGGAAACCCTCAATGGCTGGATGAGGCTGGAATACAAAGAATACAGGGGAGCCCAGCAGGAGGGGAAAGTGTTGGCAAGTCAGGGCCTCAAAGAGCCTCAAATGCCATGTTGAATTTGGACTTGGTCCTAGAGAAATAGGGAGCTGCAGGAGTCACACGCTTAGTTCACAGCTTGGATTCCAATGAAAGGACTAGGAACCATTTTCCCACGCAGAAGCCATGAATGAATTACTCAAATGCGCAGTAAAATCCATTTTAAAAAATCAAGAGTTGATAATGATGCCTGGAGGAGAGATCCCGGCTTCTCCTGACTCCTCTCCTCACCGTCTGCAGATCCCCAGGGCAGAGGGACTAAAGCGGGGAGAAATCTCAGTGGGGAGAAGCAGCGAGGTTGGGAGGTCTCGCTGCCCTCTAGCCTCAGCCCAGCCAGAAGCGGGGATCCCACCCAACGCAAGAGCTGGCGGGATGATTTCCCATTCTCACCCTGATAAGCTTTTAAATTTTTCAGAGACACTTTTTTCTTAACCTGTGTGGAAAAAAAAAAAAAAAGAATTAGCTCATGAGAGCCACTGTTTTACGTCTAATGTTCCTAAGATGGAGCTAGACATATAAAAAAATGAGTCAGGGGAGGGTATAGCTCAGTGGTAGAGCGCATGCCTGGCACCCATGAGGTCCTGGGTTCAATTCCCAGTACCTCCATTAAAAATAAATAGGTAAACCTAATTACCCCCTCAAAATAAATAAATAGAAATATATAACTTTTTAAAAACAGAAAACAAGTCAATTTAAAGACGAACCTTATGCAAATGGTAGTAGAAGGTACCGATTGTAGTGTCAGGACTTGGATGTTGTGGGACACCGAGTTCTTTAAGTTTTGGCGGGGGGTGGGGTGCCGGGGATGTGGCGGCTGTAAGTCTGGCGTGTGGGGCTTGGCGATCTGAGGTTTGCAAATACAGTTTTATAAAGGGACAGGGCGGGGCCCCGGCACAGTAAGGTGGTGATGGGGATGCAGGGTACGCGGACTTGCTCTTTGTGGAAGCTCCCTAGCTGTGTTCCTGCACGAGGCTCTGTGCTCACCGCCCTTCTCACACGCCCCGAGACAGCAGACTGCGGGGCTCAGGCCCTAAGTCCCGTCACTGGTTGACACAGAAGCCCCTTCTACAGAAAGGACCGGCACGGGGCGCAGAGGGATGGAGAAACACCTTCCCGCTCACACAGTGAGACAGTGGTGATGCCAGGAGCAGGGAGCATGATGTGACCAGCTTATTCCGTGCCAGCTCCTGCTGTGGGCACTTTACATGGAATTCATTGCCTGCTCCTCCCCCCAGCCTGTGAGCTTGACATTCGTATGTCTTTTCCAGGTGAAGAAACTGAGGCTCAGAGTGATCAGGCGAGTTGCCGATGTAATCTGGCTGCAGCCGAGCTGGGATTCCAGCCCAAATCTGGCTGATTGACACCAAAGCCCGGAGTTGAAGTGAACGAGCCGAAGGCAGCGATGCCACAGTCCGGAGGCCAGGCTGGGCTGCAGATGTGTTTGGTTTGGCTTGCTCCGTGCTTAATTCTTTTCTAATTGGTTGGCAACATGGAAGGACTGAGAGATTTCATATGAATACCCATCGCCCTGACTGCTCTAAGCAGAGCCGCTGATCTGGCCAAGCTGGGCCCACTTCTGCACCTGGCAGCACGGTGCCTTGGCCTTGGACTTCCAGCCTCCAGAACCACAGGGCTGTCCCTGTGGCCAAAGCCTCTGCTCTGGGCTTTTCCACAGACCCCACCGGTCCCTATCACCCCTCTCACCTACCCACCTCACTCCTTTCTGGGACCCGAGAGGCAGGAATCTGAGATCAGAATGTCCAATCTGCCTTGTTCCCAGTGGACACACGGAGAACCCAGGCCGCCCTGAAAAGACCTGCTCCGTCTCCACTCAGCCTTGGCCCCCACTCACTGCCTGGAGCTTCTTTGTGTCCACAGTCACCCAGAGTGGGGAAGGCATGCATTCATTTCCTCCCACTGCTGCAACAATTTATCATGAATTCACTGCCTCAAAACAATACGTATTTATTCTCCTACAGATCTGGAGGTCAGGAGCCCAAAATACATCCCGCTGGTTAAAACCAAGGTATCAGCACGGCTGTGTTCCTTCTTGAGTTCCCAAGAGGCTGTCTGGGTTTGTTCAGGCTGCAGATGGGGTGGCTTCTAAAGCACAGAGATTTATTTCTCACGGTTCTGGAGGCTGGAAGTCCAAGGTCAAGGCACCAGCCTAGCAGGGTGAGCCCCTCTTCCAGGTCACAGACATCTCACTGTGTCCTCACAAGGGGGGAAGGGCAAGGGAGCTCGGTGGGGCCTCTTTTATAAGAGTGCAAATCCCACTCATAAGAGTGGAGTGACCCTTTCTCGTCCCACCTCCTAATCCCACCGCTTTGGGGGCTAGGATTTCAACAGATGAATTTGGGATGCACACTTTCAGACCATAGCAGAAGCTGTTTCACGGCCTTTCCCAGCGTTTAGAGGCTGCCCACCCACATCCCTTGGCTTGTGGCTCCCTCTTGACCTTCAAAGCCAGCAGCGCAGCGTTTTCAGATCTCTCTCCCTTTTATAAAGACCCTTGTGGTTACACGGGGCCACCTGGGTCCTCAAGGGTCATCTCCCCAGCTCAACACCCTTCACTCACTCACACGTGCAAAGTCCCTTTTACCAGGTCAAGTGCATATTCATAGCTTCTGGGGGTGAGGATGCTGACATCTTTAGGATGGTGACTCAGGCTCCCCCAGGGGACGGGTCCAAGGTTCGATGTGAGCGCTCGGAAGAGCGGAGAGTGAAACTCAGGGCTGCGTCATTCTCAGCGCCCTTTTCTGACACCGTGACGCCTCCTTGACAAGAAAAACGTTTAAATCCTGATGTTCATTGGGAGTGGGCAGAAAAGGGCAGGGTGAGGATTTGGGTAAAAGCTGAGCGAGGAAGCCCCCAAGCGCAGGGATCCTGGGGCTGCGGGGCTTCACTGGAGAAGCACAGTGGGGTCCGTAACAGGAACACAAATGGGAGCGGGGCAGCTCTTGCGTCCTTGGCTGAGCCCCTCCCTGTGTTCATCAGCCCCACCCATCGCCATGGGGGGCATCTGGCCCTCTCCCCGGAGGCCTCTCCAGTCTCTCCCCACTCATCCACACTTCACAGAACTTTCCTAAAATGCAAGTCTGAGTGCTTCTCTCCAGACCTGCCATGGCTCCCAGGAGAAAATCCAAGCTCAGTGTCCAGCATCCCGAGGCCCATGATTTGGTCCCACTACTGTCTCATCCCTTTTGATCTAGAGAGAGCGCTGGGCAGGGGGCTGGGAGCTCAGAGCCTCCTGTGCCCTGATTGCATCAGACACATTCACATGCTGCATATGAGTGATTGACCCTGCTTTATAAATGAGAAAAAAGTGCCGAGAGAGGTTGAGTGGTTTTCCCAAGATCACACAGCTAGGAAGAGGCAGACCTGAGGTTTGAATCCCACTCTTTCAACCTCCCCAAGGCCTGACTCAGGGCCTGACGAAAGTGTGCTGGAGTGAGGACCACTGTGGGCTCTCATCAGCATCTTCCAGCGCTGACTGTGGCTGGTGATGTGGGGAGATGTACATCCAGCAGAGTGTAAGGCTTGCAGCCTTGGAGACAGCCTGCCTGGGCCGGGATGCTGGCTCTGTTGACTGCCAAGTAATCTTCCCCAGGTGGGGCTCCCTTTGGGTTCCTAAGAGCCTGTCTGTCAGGAAGCATCGTAAATGGAAAGCCAGTGAGGTCGTCAGCCCCAGACTGGGTCCCTGATGCTGGAGGAATGATCCATGGTACAAAGCCTGCTGGGATGAAGCTCCATGGGGTGCCCTGTCCCGCCCTGCCCTGCCCTGGGACACAGTTCACAACCCTGGTGGCAGCAGTGACAGTCCTCTCTCTGCCAGCACCGCCGCAAAGCCGAGGCACACTGCCCTTTCTCTGTGCTGACCCCTCCTCTGTGGCTTCCTCTCACTCAAAAATGGGGGCAAGCCAGACAGGAGGGGTAACCCAGGCTCACAGCGACATGACAGCACCCTAGGGCTCCAAACCCATCAGTCAGTGTGGTCATTTCGTTAGCAGACCATGAGCAATTGCAAGTTCCTTGCAGACCCCAAACCGGGTGCAGCTGGCAGGACCACAGCTGGCCCAGCCCCACTGTTCACTTTATCTGCCTGTGATTAGTATTACTATTTTCATCACCTCATTGGCAGGAGGAGCGGGGCCGGTGACCAGGGCACGGTGCCTGGACGCTGCGGCCTCAGTCCGGGCCTCTGCTCCACTTGGTCAGGCCGAAGCTGCGCTCTCCGCTCTCCCCACCGACGGGCACACAGCAGCATCACGGTGACCCCAAAGCCCCCTTTCTCCATCACTTAAGTCTCCACGCAGTTCAACGAGATGCTTTCTACTAAGTCAATTGTCTTAGTCCATCCTATTTCTGTTGTTAAAACATGCAAAGGATTTTCAAAACACAGACATGTCATTTCATGTGTATCAACTCCTTAACCAAATGCACTTTAATTGAAGTCTTGATGCACATAGATCAGAAACATTCCTTCTTTTCCAAGCCTGGGATTCCGTGGCATGGGGGTGATGGGGATGGTGGGGGTGATGCCACATACTCCCTGAGGTTGTTTTGAACTTTCATTCATTCATTCAACATTTTGATTGAACACCGGCTATGGGTCAAGCAGATTGCTCTGTGTGGGGAATAGCTTGGTGAACAAAATTCACACAGTCCCTGCTCGTCAGAGCTCAGCACTGAGAAAGGGAGACAGGAAGTAACAGTCACCTGAGAAAGTAGAGAATGACACGTGTGTCGGGTCAGTGGAAGACAGAAGATGGGGATCCATAAGAGAGAGCAGTGAGATACTTGAGAACTGAACACCAAGGCAGGAGGAATGAGGTGGGCAGGTCCCAGGAGGAACAGCTCTGCGAGGGCTTCCAGGTGGAGACGGAGCTTGCAGGTCCCTCCCCTTTTCTCAGCCTCAGTTTCCTCATCTGTGGAATGGGTGAGGCATTTCTATCCTGCAAGACTGACTGAGGGCGACATGGGGAGATGTACATCCCACAGAGGGTGAATGTTCAGTGCAGAGCGAGTCAGAGACATTGTGGTGTCTGTGTGTGGGGAGGGCAGGGGTGGGGGTGCTCCGATCCAGAGCATCTTTGGAGACAGCCTGCCAGGGTTGGGACGCTAGCTTTGTTAATTACCAAGTAATCTTCCCCAGGGTGGGGCTCACTTTGAGTTTGTAAATGACTCCCTGCAGAGGCACCCCCACGCCAGGAGAACTGCCAGCTGCAGGAGGGTGAGCACGCCTGTGGGGGCGGGGGCTCCAGGCACCAGGGCACCCCAGGACTCCACACAGGGTTTGCCCAGCAGGCACCAAGCTGGGCCTGGGGACACTGGAGTGACTCAGAGGTGGTCCTGGCCCTAAAAAGACACGCCCTGTGTGATCAGCAGGGGCAGGGACACAGACCCTGGTTACCCTCACGGCCCAGGAGGCGCCGGCGGCCTCCAGATTTCTACTAGGACGGGCCTCTGGGCTCGCTTTGGACCGAAGGGGCATGCTGGGATCCACACTGCACAGCACGGCTCCGAGGAAGGTGCAGACTGGGGCTCATGTCGGGAGAGCCGGGCGGCGGCTGCGGAGCATCAGTAGATGCGGGCAGGAGATGAAGGAAGTCTCCCTGGAAAGGGGGAAGAATGAAAAGGTCTGTGAGCCAGGCCCTGACGATGAAAAGGAATCCAGCTCGCCTGTAAGAGAGGAAGGCGGGCAGGGCGATGCGGAGGATGGTCTGGGGGAGCGCAGGGCGGGCTGTGGCGGGCGTGCGGGGCCTGCCTGGTGCGCGGGGTCCGCCAGCGGGCATGGGGGGCGAGGGCTGGCGACGGCGCGCGCGGGCAGGGGCCTCACCCGGACAAAGGCAGCCCCGGGAGGCGTCCGCGAGCGCGTGCTGCCCCCTGGCGGCGAGCCGCTCCCCGCGCCGCGAGCCCGGAGCTGCCTTTGTTTTCCGGTTCCAGCTCCAGCCGGGGCGGGCTGGGAAGTCTGGAAGCCCGGGATCCAGGCCCCCTGCGCGGCCGACCGCGATGCCAGGGCCGTGCACTGGGGCCAGTTCGATCCCTGGCATTGAAGCTCGCGGCCTGCCCGACCTCTCAGAGCCTCAGTCTCCCCCGGTGTGAAATGGGGAGAAGGAGGACTCGGACCCATGGGATTGTGGGGGGATTGGCGGTGCTTCTGCGCCAAGAAGCAAGAGATGCTGATTGAGGCTTTCTGGTCCCCAGCCCTACTCCCCGTGAGAATTTGGGTACCGAGAGGAGGCCGGTGCGTATGAGCGTCTGACACATCCTTTGATTCTGAACTGACCCCGTAGAGCTACCGACTGGGGCTGAGCAGAGAACGAAACCAAGTCTCTGCCTTGGCCGAGCTCGCACACGTGAGAGGCACCCAGTCAGTACATAAACACAAAACTCGACCTAGAAGAATCCACTTGACCGCCCAGCATCCCGGACTCGCTCAGGCTGTCCCCTCCAGAGGCAGCCTGGTTGAGGGAAAATTAAAGACTCTAAAGGAACAATCCTGGGCTCAAATCCAAATCTTCTTTCTCCCACCTGTATGACTCGGGCATAACCAATCACTTGTCTGTGCCTCAGTTTCCCACTATATATAATGGGCACAACCCCAACCACCACAGGGCAGTGAGAACTATAAAGAACAAGACCATAGGAGAAAGGGAGGGCAGGCCTCCTGGAGGTGGGGAGGATAGCACCCCTGTGATGCCGAAGGAAGGGGCAACTCTGTCACGGGTCCGCAGAGCCCGGAAGTGGCTATCTGGGGAAGGGCATGCTAAGCAGAGGGAACAGAAGGTGCAAAGTGTTTCGGGAGTGGATAAGACGTGGATACCTGGGGGGAGGGAAGGGGGAGATTGGAGAGAATAATACTGGGGGCAGATGGTGAGTCCCTTGTAGGGTCTGGTACGTGCTTTGGGTTTTATTCCGAGTGAGGTGGAAGCCACTGGAAAGTCCTTGCCGGGGAAAGGCAGGATCTGACTTTTATTTTAAAAGGACCACTTCGGCCCCTAGGAGGCCGGAAGTAGCTGAAATGTCCCAGGATTTCACGGGGAGGTTGCGGTGTGGGGTGAGCAGTGATCAGGCTGGAGTTTGAGCCATTGCATTGCTGACTGATGGGAAGGGGAGCAGGAGAGAGAGAGTCAAGGGTTGAACCCCAGCACCCGAAAGGATGGAGATGGGGGAGGGACGTGGGAGACACAGTCTGGTCCAGTCTTTGCGCTGCCAGTCTTGGTCTCTCATCAGCCGCCAGGACAGCACCACGGCGGGGGTGGGGGTGGGGGAGGTGTCCCTGACACCCGTTTAGGATGAGACACTGCAGAGGAGAGGCAATCCCCAGCTTGGAGTGCGAGCTGTGAGCTGAGGCGTGGAGATCAGCCGTGGGGACGTCAGCATCGGCTCTCCCGGCAGCGCTCCCTCCCGCGGGCTCAGTGCTCTGCCCGCCAGGCTTCCCCCGCGCCGGGGCGCAGGGACTGGCGCTGCCCTCGGCTTGCAGGTGAGAAAGCCAAGATGGGAACCTGGACGCGGCCGCCTGATTGCGAACCTCTGAGCTGGGTGGCCTCTCCGGGCGGGCAGCATGGGCCGCCCAGGGCTTGGGTCGCGCACGTCAACCTCCTGAGTCTGAGCGCGGCTCCGGCGAGCCTTCCTGTCAGTGGCGCTGCGGGTGCTGCCTGTGCGGATGTGCTAGTCACGCTGAGCTGCTCCAGGCTGACGGGCACCCTCCTCTGTTGCTCAGTAACAGGGAAAGGCGTTGCCCGCAAATGAGGACCTGACACTTTCTGTGTGGGTGTGCGCTTGCGCACGTGTGTGCATAGGTACATGTGTGTACGTATGTGCACTAGCGTGCATGTGTGTGCATGTGTGCACGTGTGGTCTGCGCATTCATGCGTGGGTGTGAGCATGTGGCGGGGAGGAGAGGGATGTTACCAGGCGCCTTGCCCGCCCCTCAGTGCCTGACCCTGCCTGACAGCCACGCTTGTGCCCAGAGGAGGAACTGAGATGGATCCACCCTCCCTCCCCAGATCACAAGCCCATTAGGGCAAAGCCAAGGGGATCACTCCACACTATTGGGGGGCCTTGCGTGCCTTTGGAGCACAGGTGAGTTGAATGAAGAGATAAAGGGATGGCTTCTTTGTTACGCAGCACCCTATGCTCATGTCCCAGAATCTCACACTGACTCTGTGACTGTGACTGCAAGTCTCATTTCACAAGGGAGGAGTCATGCTCAGAGAGGACAATGCTGGGTCTCAGGAAGCAGGGATGGGGGCAGGGGACGGAGGGGGCTGGCTCAGGCCAGAGCAGCCTGCAGACCCTCTTCTCCCTCCATCACCTCTGCTGTGCTGAGTCGAGGAGGAGGGCCTTGTTGGTGTCATCCAGACCAGATCAAGTCCTGGCTAATCTCCGCTTCCTGGGCAGCCTTGGGTCAGTCGCTGCCCTTTTATGTCACGTAGTGTTTTACTCTGCAAAATGGAAGATAATAGTACGTACGCCGGAGGATGGGCTGGAGAACAGGATTGTAACTAACGTCACTGAAGACTTGCTGTGTGCCACGCCCCATTCTGAGCTCTTTAGATTTCATATCATTTAATCATTGCAGAGCCCTCTGAAGTCGATACTGTTATCCTCCTCGTTTTACGGATGGGGAAACTGAGGCTCACGGTAGTGCAGGGGCTGTCACATTCTGGTAAGTGACACCACATGGCTTAGATGGTGACACCTCGAGTGGCTGTTACTGTTATTCCTCACTCTTGAAATTAACACTTTGGGTTGAAGGACGCTAAGGTTTGAGTCCTCTCCCCTCTCCCCCCCTCCACCCCCAGGGGAGGGTCCCCGGGCCCTAAGGGGCTGAGGAGCTGCGGGCTTCACGCAGAGGTCGGGAGCCCCCTCCAGGCTCCGCCAGGCTGCGCAGGTGACCAGGCTGTGGCTACACTGCCCTCCAGTGGCGAGGACGCAGCATCGCCCCTGGGGCAGTGCCTCGGGCTGCCCAGACCACAGCCTCCTCCGGGAAGAACACTGTTCCTTGGATGGAGCCCGGCTGGGTCTCCCGCGTGCTCTCAAATCAATCCTTGTTCTTGCATTTTCCGGCGAGGGAACTAAGCAAGTCTTCAAGTAGGAGCTTCTGGAGACAGCACCTGTCCCCCTTTTCTGCTCTTGGTGGCAGTGACATGCTAGTAAAAGTTTAACAACTGTCTTCCAGGGCATAAAACTGGAATGTGCAGCATTTACCAGTTTCCCTGGTGCAAATGTTCCCAGCACGGCCGTCCCTGAGTGGGAAGCTCTCAGAGGAGACGCTTGTCCTTGGGGCTGTGGAATTTTCAGATCTGAGCAAGCTCGGGATTTGCTTCCTAAATATTCCTCTGTGCTCATACATACAGTCACGTCCGTCTTTGGTGGCTTTTTGTTTGACCAAAAATGAAATAATGCCTCATATGTTTCTCTTTGACTTGCTGTTTTCACTGAAGGATCATGGCCGTCTCCCCAGGTCATCTGCTCTGTAGTGGGTGCACGGCGACCCCCTGGAGGGATTACCTCAGTTTATTCATCTCCCCGAAAGCCTCTCAGGAGCCCCCCTCAACCCTGATCATTCACTGACACCCACATCTGGCCTTCTGCAGTTTGCCGGGTCCGTGAGTCGGAGTCCTCAGGGGGCATGTTCAGAGCCCCCTGTATTGGGAGAGAAGACCCTCTCCTTGCTCTGTGCCCATCCTGGACCGCCGGGTGGAAATGGGGGCGTGTGCCCTGGACTCCACAGAGTCACAAGCAAGTGGAGACCCTGGTCTGGCTTCCCCAGCAGCCCTGGGGACCAGCAGCCTCCTCTGCCTCCCAGCACCTGTCTGCCTCAGATGCCCCTTACATACGACCCCCATGGGACTTACCAAAACCTCATGCTTTTGGTTTAAATGGACCAACCTGGCCTTTGCCCCAGAACCCCGCTCGCAGACCCTCATAAAGGCGTCCTGCCTCCCTGTCCACACTCTGCCTCGCCCTCCCCTGGCAGCCCCTCAGATTGTGCCCTGCGTTCCTCCAGGACCCAGGAAGAATGAACTTCTCTATTCCAGTTCCTCTTGTCTGTGTTTGAGACCTGCCTCTTCCTCTGACATCCGTGCCGGTGTTAGCAGTGTTCATTCAACAAGGTCGGACCCCCCTCCTCGCCCTGGGGTTTCCTCCTCATGCTTTCCCAGGCCCCGACCCCACCCTACTCCGTGGCTGTAAATTCCCACCTGCCCACGTCGTGTTCATATGCTGGGTTGTGCCCTCTCTCCCCGCCTCAAGACCCCTAGGCAGTGTCCCTGCACCCATCATGTTGGCCCCCTTGGATAAAGTCTTCCTTACCAATTTCAGCAAGTGTTATTAGTCATTTTCTTTCTTTTCTTTTTCTTTTTCTTTTTTTAACAATAGCATGGATTTGGGAGTGAGAGCGGCAGCCTCAGACTGCACTGGCCTGTCACTGGTTGTGTGACCTTGGACAAGTCCCAAGTCTCTGTTTCATTATCTATACAATGTTGTACGGAAAGGGTCTGGCTCGAGCGAGTCACGTGGCCACCACCGGGCGCAAGGCCAGCTGGGTAATGAAGTTCCCGGCTGGACAGCTCTCTCTCCCCAAACAATGCCACACCTGTAACTCCCAGGTGGGGAGGACGCCTGCATGACGTGCAGAACACGTAGAACCACGCCGGGCCCGGAGCCAGGGCTTAATCAAGGTCACTGTTTATATTCAACCAATATCCACACATTACTCTAAAAATTAAAATGGAACAAAAAAAGTTTATAAGAAAGGTTAATTCTCCTTCCCATCTGCCAGTCCCTTTGCTAAGAAAACCAATGTCATCAGTTTCTCGTACCTTCTCCCACTACGTGGAGTATGTGTATATGCCCTCAGGTTTGAAAAAGTACAGATACATATACTTACCTTTTTTAAAACAATAGTGATGTGCTATGTATTCACTTTGTTTCCACTTAACAATGTATCTTGGTGATTGTTCCAAATTTGCAGCCAGAGAGATCAGCCACATTCTACCAGCACACCGTCTCCCAGTAAATGATGGGGATGTAATTATTTACGCCGTCTTTCTACAGATGGGAAAAGATGTTTATGTAATTTTTGTCTTTTTCCAACTGGGTCAAAGAAAGACAAATGAACAACCCGAGGGCTGCCGGCATGTGACACTGAGGAGAGGGGCCTTGACTTATTTCAGGAGAGGAGTTGCAAGGGGCAGGCCTCTGGCTCTGACAGGGGTGTGCTCAGAGCCTCAGTGGACTTCGCGAGTCCAGACTGGGCCCCTTCTGCTCTCTTCCCCAGCCAGCTCTTTGGAAAAAGGATCAAGATCTGGGTCACAGGGACACATTGCAGATGCCACCAAGGCCTTGGGAGGAACCAGGGCCTTGATCAACAGAGCGAGCGTGCAGCTTGGAGAAGTCAATGAGACCTGAACCTTTTTTTTCCCCTTTTTTAATGAATTAAATGAACCCCTCCTGCTTTTTCAGCTTGGACAAGGTCACGGATTTTGGCTGCTGATCTGGCTCTTCCTCACGCAATGTGACTGCTCCCCCACCACAAAACAGCTGGAGAGAGAAAGAGGGCACCCGCAGTGGCCTAGAGCCCCTGGCTGGAGGGGACGGTCCCCGCTCCCCCCAGAGCGCAGCCTTCTCTGGGTGCAGCTTGAAAACGATTCACCCAGTGCCCCCCTTACTTTCCAGCTCCAGTGTCTGTCTGTGGGTTTGCACTGAGCTTACCCAGCACCCCAGCCACCTAAGTAAACAGGGGACGAAACCGGACCGTGTGGTCAGGGCTGCTAAGTGGGGCGTGAGTGAAGGGGGCCCAGCTGGAGAGTGCAGGGCAGTGGCAGGGGTGGAAGGCTCCAGCTTTGCCTGCGGCCAGTTCATTAAACCCTCTGCACTGCCCTTATTTTTCTGCACGTGACAGACAATGCTAGTGCTTAAGACAAGATGAGATCACGACTCCTAGCTCAGCGCCCGGCACTGAGTGCTTCACAAAAGCCTCCACTCCTCCTCCTCGGAATGTCATTATCTGGCGTTACTGCGTGTCGTCATCATCATCATCACGGTCACTGTTTCTGTTATTAGCATTAAACGTTTTATTTATTATTAGCATTGAGGCCCGGGCAGGAAGGCGTCTCCTTGAAGCTGCTTTTCTCTGTGCGGCCAGCAGAGGGCGCCATTGTCCGACACAGGGGCGCCAGCCAGGCGGTACCCGCAGGAGAGACACAGCTGGGATCAGCTTTCTCCTTTCTCCGCCTGACCTGGGGCCACGGGGGCGGGCGGGGCGGCGGTCTCTGGGCCCCAGGTTATAACCCAGCTCATCGCTGCCCACCTCCCCAGCACAGGCGCATCCAAGGAGCCTCTGCCTGGCCTCCCATGTGGGGGAGCTCTAACAAGCCCACCTCTAGACCATTTCTTTCTGTCACCTCTTACCAACCTATGTCTCGGGTTTTAATTAAAAATCTCCGCGGAGACTGATCAGAGGGGGCCCCGTGGACCTCCCTCCAGGACCTCTAGGCACGGGAGGGTCAGATGGAACTGGGTTTGAATCCCTGGTTCTCACTCCCATGCCCTGCGGCCCCGCCGAGCCTCAGTTTCCCCATCCGTAAAAACGGAAAGATTTCCTCCGAGGCCTGGAGGAGCTGGTGTCGCCCCATCCCGGGGGCTCAGTCAGCGGGGCGGGTCTGCCCTTCTTCTTCAGACCTGGGAGAATTTTCCCTAAGAGCCCCGGCCAAGAAGGCGCTAGGCTGCTGGTGGCAATGAGAATGGATTCACCCCTGTCAGTTTCCCAGAAGCCGTCACATTTGTTGGTGTTTAATCCTTACCTGAACTCCATGGAATAAGATACATTTTTATACCCATTTTATAGCCAAAGTGTCAGGGTGGGGTCATGCACAGGGCGTTTCCTCCGACCGAGGGCGAGTGGCTGTTCAGAGCTGGATGCGTCAGTCGGAACATCCTTGTCTCCGGCCCATTGGCATGGACTGCTGATGGCCAGTGAGCGCTATCTCTGTGGCAGGAGCTCAGCTCAGTTCTTGTAGGAGTCCTTCCATTTAATCCTCACAACAGCCTTGACGGATGGGGATGGTTTCTACGTTTGTTTTACAGACAAAGAGATTGAGGCGGATGGAACTGACGAAGGAGCCGGGGTTGGAATGCAGGTTCCCTGACTCCAGACTCGAGCTGGTGACCACCAGCCTCCAAGGATGGAAAGGCAGGAGGGGGAGCCGTGCTCTCAGAAGCCAGGGGTCCGATCCTCACCCCTCCCTCCATGTGACCTTCTGAGCTCCAGCCTCCCCACTTGCAAAGGAGCGAGAACCAGGTTCCCTGCCAACATGACTGGATTATCCTGAAGCTTATCTGGGAACATAGGTAGGACCTGGCTTCCGAAATGAAATCGGAGAGTGAGGATTCTAGCCGACTGCACTCTGGAATTCAGACAAGCCCGGGCCTGTCTGGGAAAGGCCCGGGCAGACCCCCGTTCCAGGGGTCCATTTAGTGAGATTTTTGGTTGTTCGTGACTGAAGGAGAATGAGGCAGTGGCTTTGCCCACTGAGCCTGGGGAAGGCGATGGCCAGGGTCCCTGAGGTCTGTTTTGAATACTGTCCCCCCACTCAGCTCAGGCACCTCGGTCTGAGCCTGGTGCACCGAGGGGCTGGGGATGGAGCTGAGGGACTGCTTGGCCAGGGGGTCCCTGAACCAGACCTCAGCACCCACAGATCCAGTGTGGGACCACGGCATGAAGGGACT
Organism: Vicugna pacos; assembly: GCF_048564905.1. Lineage (NCBI taxonomy): Eukaryota > Metazoa > Chordata > Mammalia > Artiodactyla > Camelidae > Vicugna > Vicugna pacos. The sequence goes on along the minus strand of NC_133008.1, from coordinate 10,174,259 downwards.
TAGTGACATGGGTCTGGAGAGGCATCTGAGGCAGAGGACAAGAGGACTGTCACTGACCTCCTGTAGGACCCTCCAGGGTCCCTGGATGCGGGTGCCTGGCGGGGGTGGGGCTGTATCCTGGACGTATGACAGCTAAGGTGCAGCCACTGTCATGGTCCATCTGGGGAGATCTGAGTGTCAGCTCTGAAGGTCTGTAGCCATGGTCGACTTGTGTCATTTCCAGGAGTAAATTCAGACATGGGAGGTAATTTTCTGGCCAGGACTTTGGTTTGTCCCATGCCACTGATGAAGTGAATGTCTTTGCCTGTTGCCAGGTTCTAAATTCTAAGCTTTGCTCCACCTCTGCAGACCAGGTGGTTGGTCTCACCTCTGGGCACAGCATCCATCACCTGCCGAATGCAGGTGAAGACATCACTGCCAGGGCACTGGGGCTTCTTAGTGAGACACTGTGTGATGTGCCTGATGCAGTAGGTGGTGCGCACTCGTCTTTTCTTTCCTCCACTCTTTCTTTCCCCTTCCCTCCCTCCCTCTCTCCTCCCTTCTCCATCTCTTCCCTTTTCTTTCCTTTCTGCATTCATTCAAAATAACCTGCGATGCCCTATGTGGTCATTTGAGGGCCAGAGTGCACTGACTCTTTATTAAGCCAGTTCAGAGCCACCATGACCATGAGCATCCAGCGGGCATCCGAGAACCTGTCGCCTCAGTGCATCGGGTGGACACAGTTCCAATGCAGCCCGCTGCTCCCTTACAAACACAGGGTCGGCCAGCCATCTCCCTGGACACATCTGGTTTTCATCAGTGCTCCGTGAAACCATTTTGCCCAGTTTATTTTTTATCACTGCTGCCATGATCATTTGCCCTTTCGTCTCTAATCTTCACATCCCCGTTTCCTGGAGAGGCCGGTGAATATCTGAACATCAGAGAAGTCAGTCTCTGACTGCTGAAGAGGGATGCAGCGCGGTGTGTGTTTGCTGGTGGGAGATGGGGAGGGAGATGCACAGAATACAATCCACAAGGGACCTGCCCAGGGAAGACGGGGCAGGTGGAAAGAAGAGCGCTTCCATGTTTGCCAAAAGGTGTGGCCAGAGATGTTTCCATTCTTTGCTGCCAAAGGATGAGCAGAGTGGCTTTCTCTGCAAAGCCCCTTTCCTTTCCAAGAAGGTGGTAAAATTGCATAGGGGTTTAAATTAAAAGTCAGCTGCCTCTGCCAGGTGAGGCCATGTCTGCAGAAGGATGAGACATGGAGGAAATGAGGGCGCCGGTGGAGGGCCTAGTGTCCATTGAAATGCTGCTAACACTTGATCTGATACATGTGCAACACATAAAAACAGTGACAACACGGTGGAGTAAAGAACAGTTTGTCAAGGTCTTTTTTTCATTTCTTTCCTTCCTCCAGCCAGTGAGCCAGCTATTTAAAGAGTACAAGGGATGACAGAGAAAAATGGACAAAGGAGATGAATGACGGTGCGGAAATCCAGGCTGTCTCTCCATCCATTCAGAGAGGGTGGATCTGAGGTTGTCCTGGGAGGTGGCAGCTCCTGAGAGGAGGAGGAAAAGGGGGTCCCCATGGATGGCAAAGCAGAAGGTGGAAGCCAAGTACACGGACTTTTACAGCCAGATGGACTTGGGTTTAAATCCTAGCAACATCATATGCCAGCTGTCGGACACTGGGCAAGGTTTTTAAACTTCAATGTCTCAGTTTTCTCATCTGCAAAATGGGTAAGAGGATTAATGATAATGTAAGGACTCCTAGGGCAGTTGTGATATTAAGACAAGCGTCCACAGGAGGCACCCCAGAGAGAGGCTTCACCACCACTGTGATTTACAAAGCTGACGACTAGGAGGCTCTTTCTGTTCCTTGCTGTCCACCCCACCCCCCCTTCAAAGCCGTCACCAGATCCTGGTAAGACCTCCTTGAAAACACCTTCCCAACCCCTCCCCGCCTTCCATCCGCACTTGCACTGGCTCAGCTCACACGTCACATCCCCTGACTGGTCCTCCTCCTCCTCCAGTCCCCACTTCCAGTCCACCCCTCACCCCCTCGCCATGTATCTGCAGAGGTTGCCACCGTGGAGATCTGACCCACACCCTCCAGTGGTCTCTGTCATCTATGGGACAGGACCTGAGTGTCCCAGCAGGGGAACTGTGTATGTCAGAAACGATTTGATTGAAAGTGTCAGAAACCCAGGTCAAACTGGCTTAAGAGGGCAACAAAAAGGGGTAGGGGAGTCAGTTCAGGTGTTCCGAGGCAGCAGATGCCAAGATGGAAATACACATGTAAGAAATTTACGGATGGATACACTTCAGAAGGTCGAAGGGGAGGGGGCAGGCTGATTCAGCTCTGGTCCTGTGAAGGAGAGAAGGAAGGAAGGGGGGTTAGGTAGAGTCTTGGACTGCAGTGCAATTTCTAACAAAGTTTTGGCCAGGCCAATAGGGAAGCTTAGAACCAAATCACCAGAGAGAGGGGACTCATAAGAATGGGACATGTGATGACACTAATGCTCTCAGATGATCAGCCACTGGCTGGAAGCAGCCCCGTGTTGGAGGACAAGGAGGGAAGCTGGCCTGGGAGCAAATGTGGTGGAAGATGCAGAGGTTACACAGCAGCAGGTCTGAGTGGCACGTTTTCATGGTCACCACAGGGAAAGACCTGTGGGTTCACAAAATCCAAAAGTCCAGAATCAGCATGGCATCAGGCATGGCTATATCAAGGTGTCCAAATGACATCTCCACAATATTTCTCCAATTCGGAGCCTTGCTTTCCTTGGTAAGGGCTCCATTTTCCAACAGGTTCTCTCCATATGGTGTTAAGATAACCATCAACAGCTCCAGTTTTATCTCCTCTTAGTTTCAAATCCAGCCGGAAAGAATCTACCTGTTTCTTTTCCAATCCTTTGAGCAAATGTCCCAGGAATAGTAGCTCTGATGGGCTCTGTGCCCATCTCTGAACCAGTCACTGTGGCCACGGGGAGAGCCATGCTCAGATTGTCCAGTCCTCTGGGTTAACCATCACACCTGGAGCTGGAGGAAGACAGCCCCACCCACCACACCTGGGAGTGGGGGAGGGGTGGTTCCCTGAAGAACCTTGGGAAAAAACTGGGATGCACTTAGCAGAAGAAAGGGAAATGGATGCTGAGTAGAAACAACACAGGTCTCCTCTCCATAGATCATTCTTTAATTTCTCCTGGAGGCACATCCACTGGTCCTTCAGTTATCTCTTGATGGAGAACAAAACACCCCAAAACTTAGTGACTTAAAGCATAGTGATCTATAACCTCTCATGGGTCTGTGGGTTCGCTGGGCAGTTCCTCTGCTGGTCTCACCTGGGGATGCTCATTCACCCAGCTCCTCTCGCCCCCTGGGGTCCTCCATCTGCTCACTCCCTCCATGTGCTGTCCCATCACTTGGCAGTGGTCCAAGTGAGTCACAAGGACCACCCAGAGTGAGGAAGAGGGGGAACAGCCTCCACCTCTTGAAGGAAGGAGCAGCAAAGAATCCATGTTCAATCCACAAAAATGAAAACAAGATGGGGAGTGGTCTAGATTTGGCTTAACAGCTGAAGGTCTATGGAGCTTTCCTCTGCCACTTTCCTGGCCAGGGACACAGCCCTGAGCCTCCGTTTCAGCCTTTCTCTTTGGAGATTTGGGGTGTGGTGTGACATCGCGAGGGGGCTAGGGTGCTGGGTCTGGACCCGGGGGAACAGGTCACCGAGGGAAGGCATTTGACCCCCAGTTCACCACTGGACTGTGAGCACTTGGTGGGGAGGACAGTGGGCATCTTCCACCCCAGTGCTGGGCCCAGGAAGCCGTGACGTGTGCAGACATGCAGACCCGTCCTGCCTCTGTCACTGGTGTGGGTGAAAGCTCCCAGCCCTCTGCTATTTCCCCAACACCCAGTGCAGCACCGGACACATAGCCGGTGCTCAATAAATGTTTGCTGGGCCAATGAGTAAACCCCCTGGAGCCTTATTTTCTTTATCTGAAAAATTGTGGTAACAGTAACAACTAGTGTGGTCAGGGTGGTAATGCCAAGACCCATCTCTTCTTCACAGCCTGTGAGGCCCTGCAGGATCCGGACGCAGATCGTGGACCTCTCCAGCCTCATCCCACACCAAGTCCCATGGCCCTCTCTGCACTCCAGCCACCTGAGCCCTGTTCCAGTTTCTCAGACTCACCTGCCTCCTTCCCCCAGGACCTTTGCACATGCTGCGCTCTGTGCCAGATGCTCTTCCCTCTCCCTCCTCACTTGGTTAACTGCTGGCTGCCTCCAATATTCCAGTCCCACTAGCACTTCTTGGGATAAGCCTCTCCTGATCCTCTTGACCAGGCTGGGTCCTCCTGTTGTATGATTTCAGAGGGCTGTGGGACTTTTCTCCCTGGCTGTTCTGATTCAAATGCCAATCTTATCCAGAAGCACCCTCCCGGACACACCCAGAAATAATGGTTACCCAGGTATTGTGGCCAGGTCAAGCGGACACATCTCATTGACCATCACAGAGGTGGGAGCTATAATTTGCATATTTACTGTTTGGTTAATATCAGGCTCTCCAGCCTCAGTTTTCTGAGACTAGCAATGAGTCTGATTCTTTCCATAGTATAAATCCAGAGCATGGTCCAGCACCTGGCACCTAATAAGTGCATGATATGTGCTGGGACTGGGTGGGTCAAGGGCTGGGTCAAGAGATGATGGCCTGGTGTGGCGCCTTGTGCCAGGAGGCATTTAGTGAATTGTCAGTCCTTTCAGCCAGTATTAGTATCTGTTTGTTTAAGTGAGTGAATGATCAAATGAGTTGGTGAATGGCGGGCTGGCACTAGTCTATTGCACTAATTTGTGGGAGAAGACTGAATGAGAAATTCAATTACAAAGCAAATGTCAGAAAAAATTAAGCAAATCCCTGCAACAGTTCCCCGGCGGTTCTTTTCATTATTCTTAAAATAAGAGAATTTCTGCTGATGGGTTGGGGGGGGATAAATGAAAAAGCCACATCAGTGAAGAACAGTGACCCCAAGAGCTGACATCCCAGAACAGTCCAGAGCCGTCAGTGACTTCACGATGGTCTGTCCTTGCCGCCACCACCATGCAAAGCTGGCAGAACTCCCTTCAAGCCATTCTGGTCCCTGGGAGCCAAAAATGCACCAGCGTCCTGTCTGCAGTTGACCTTCATTCCTGTGCATGCTTAGAGAAGCACTTTTGAAACTCAGCTCAGATGCTGCACAAGGACAGGAGGTGAGTCTGGAAGTAAGTGCTCCCCCACATCCCTTCCCCATCATCACAGCTACCAACCAGCAGGTACCTCTGCAGGGCCCGTGCCCACACCAGAAACCGCCAATAGACCAGGCTGGAACTTGAACCCTTACTCTATCATGTGAGAGGTGGAAGAGGCCCCTAGGAGCCTCCAGTCTGCTCCCTTTGGGCAGACCAGGAAACTGAGGCCCAAAGAGGGAAACTGGACACCCAAGGTCACACAGCCATTTAGGTCAACCATGTCGTGCCAAGTTACGTGGAACCTGAGCAAATGGAAACATCCGTAAAACTGATTTTATTGTAAAATTTAGTATTTTGGTCATATAATCTTTGCATTAACTTTGACGTTGGGAATATATTGCATTAAAATATTGCTTATCTTGATTACTGAGTTTTTTTGATATCCCTTTAAAATCCACTCCCAAGGCAAGTGCCTCACCCCAGGGAGGGAGTCAGGGTAGAGAGTCAGGATGGCATCCTGGACCTGTATTCCCTGCTGGGAAGTGCACTGCTCTTCCTCAGATGGGCAGCACACACCTGGATCCCAGTCCGGCCTCCAGCATCAGCCCCCTCAGCCCTGCTTGGGTGACCATGGGCAGGTCACTGAACTTCTATGAATTTCAATTTTCTCCTCTAAAAATTTGGCAGCCCCCATTAGTTTTGTTAATTGTTATTATTTTTTAATTGAAGTATAGTCAGTTTGCAATGTTGTGTCAATTTCTGGTATGTATCATAATGTTTCAGTCACACATATACATACATATATTCCTTTTCATATTTTTTTTCACTGTAGGTTGCTACAAGATACTGAATATAGTTCCCTGTGCTATACAGAAGAAACTTGCTGTTTATCTATTTTAAATATAGTAGTTAGTATTTGCAAATCTTGAACTTCCTATTTATCCCTTCCTACCCCATTCCCCTCCTGGTAACCATAAGTTTGTTTTCTGTGCCTATGAGTCTGTTTCTGTTTTGTGAATAAGTTCATTTGTGTCTTTCTTTCTTTTTTCTGCTTTAGATTCCACATGAGTGATCCTTATTTAACTAAGAGATTTTTTCCAAGGGTCTACCCTGTGCCTGGGGATAGTGGCCTGAGTCAACATTATCATCTCCTCTTTTTCCTTTGGAAACAAGTCAATAACTATTTGATGCTTAATATCCCAGAGGCCAGCCTGGATGCTCTCAGTCTCTTCGGCAACTGGTGGTTCTAGTCCGAGTAGGCTGCCCCCGTTCTGCTCAGAACCCTCCAGAAACCTGACCTCTGCCTCTCCCATCCTCCCCTCCCTTCCAGCCGCATTCCCCGACTCCTGGGCGTGAGATAAGACCGCTGTCTCCTGCTCCGTTCTCCTGTGTCTGGCCCAGCAGAGCTAGTGTGTATGATTTGAGTTTTCTATATTTATAGCGACGGGGGTGGGAGACCCCGGCAGGGGGTTGGGTGGCGGGTCCTGAGCTTCTGGGTCTGTGGAAGCCGCTGGCCACTGGGGGGATTTAAGTCTCTGCCCCGCTGGTTGTAATTCTGGAGCTGCTGGGGGTCGGGTCCCTCTGGCTGCGATGACAGGCCTTCAGCAGGCACTGTAATTGTAGTTAAAACCACCCATTTTCCTCCTGGCAAGCTGTAGTTAAAGAGGTGCTAGCGGGCAGCCTGCTTGTCTGCAGTGAGGCTGATCAAAGGGTTGAAGGCATCTGTTTTGTCTCTGTTTTCTTTCACCACCCCCATCCCCGCCCCCGTCCTTTGGAAAAAAAAATAGTTAAAAAGTAATTTATGAAAATGAATACCTGTCCTTCTCCGGAGGCTAAAAGGCAGCCACATATTAGAGATATTAAATGTGCGCTGGGCGTTTTTTTACACTTCGGTCAGTTTTATAATGAGAAAATTGGAGCCTGAGAATGCTCCTGACATATCTGCTCCCGTTAAAACGTCTCGGCAGGGTTTTTATATTACCGGGTCCGACTTTACACCCTGAGGATTTCCTGAAGAAGATGAAACTCTCCGACCTCCCGTCCAGGACTGGCCGTAGTGTCCTGACTGGTCCACACCCGACTGCGGGCCTCCCAACCCACCTCTCTCCGTTTGCCTGGAACTCAGTGTAGAGGTTGTGCTGTGCAAGGTGTCCAGGACTCCAGCCTCCGCCTCTTCTAAGGGCCCTGCAGTTTCGGAACTTTCTCCTTATGTGACTGCCCCCCAAAAAGGTTTTCAAGGAAGCAATCCACCCACCTCATCCTCACACACTTTTCACTCAGTTTACAAACGAGAAGGAAGTACCTGGAGTAGAGCAGGGGCCCAGAACCCGCTGGGGACTCTAAGGATATGGTACACATTTAAGGAAACCTTAAGAGAATAATTCATTAAAACACACACACACACACATACACACAAACACACAACACATGTGACGCCTCTAAGCCGTGCTGAAGTTGGGAGAAGCCTCGCTCAGCCACGCTCCACTCTGCATGTAGACTTGGTGAGGAAGCGTCAGCTCCACGTGTCATTCTTACAGTCATTTACCCGTGAAAGCGTCACCATGCTGGTCCAGGAGGTGAGACCAGAGGGAGGTCTGGGTCCACCTGGCACCATGCTAGGAGGGCTCACAACATAGCTTCGAAGCTCCATCTTGCATCTCTTTCACATCCCCATGTGGCAAGATTTTGCGAAGCCCTCCATAGGTGCCCAATAAGGATCAGTCGTGCCCTGTTGGATTTCCTGCCTGCCACCTTTAAGGGGTAATTCTCCACCCTCCTTGCTTCTCTCTTGCCTTCTGAGTCCTTCTGGGAACTCAGAATAAAAGAATCTCTGCACATGCATACAGAGAATTTATCGTTTTCAGGGTATTTTCATAGCCCTGTTGCCCAGAATCTCCACCATGGTCCACCATAAAAGAGGTGTTATTGTTCCCATTTTACAGATGGGGATAATCAAGGCTCCAAAGGAGGAAGGGGCCTCTCAAGGTTACAGGGATAGTAAATTGTGGGAACCATGTCTGAAATACTCCAAAAGAAACCTCCCCACCACAGCCAGCCTCACCAGTTGACCAATGAAACAACCCAGGCAGATCCAGGCTGGAAACTGCCCTTGACATTGAACAGGTCATGTTTCTGCCCGTCTCAGGGGTTGGAGAGGCCACAGTCATCAGGAGTCTGGTAATGTGAAAGCACTCTTGCCCTCCCCTTGATGAGATTTGGCTCAAGGGGCGAAGCTTGCCTGTTGTCAGTTACTCCAGGGCCTGCTCGGGCCCTTTGATTTCTCCCTTTCCTCCCCAGGGTCTGAGTTCAGCCTTGAAAAGTAGAACAAATTGTTCAGGCCTGTGGGCATGGAGATGCCCAGACTCTGACTCCTTCCTGACTTCAGGCTTGCTCTCTCCCAGCAAGCTTGGCAGCTCATTAGCATAATTCAGCTGCCTATTTGTAGGGGCCGTGTGAACATTCCTTCTGGTGCCCAAACACCCCAAGGAAAGGAAGACTGTGCCGTCCCCACCGTTCAGTAATTCCGTTACATACGCCAGGACACCACCGCTCCGTGCGGTATGGGCGAGCCAGTGGAAGTGCTTTCTTCAAATGGGCTTTCATTCTCTTCCAGAATGACCTCCCTGGGGTGTCAGCCTTCTGTGCATTAGACCCCGGGCCTCTGCGTAGGAATGTTGAGCTGGATTGAATGGAGACAACGTCCCCGCCTGACACGCAACCCGGACCAGGGGGGAGTCTGGGTCACCTCCCCCGCCCCTTCTCAGCGTCTCTGCAGGGACTTGCAGGTGAGTGAGATTTTCAGGGATAGTTCTGAGCCACAGCCAGTCTTCTCTGTGACGTGAGGAAGAAACTGATCACCCACTACGTGCCGAGCGCTGCCCTAAGCCCTTTGCAGAGCAACGATTACATGATACGCGATGTAGTTAGTGCTTACCATGGCCCAGATCTTGAGGCAGATATTTTCCACGTATCACACCTCATTCAAGCTTCAGAATTACCCTGAGATCCATACTGCTGCTGTCCACAGTGTTCTGGGTGAGGATACAGAGAGAGAAGTAACTTTCCCGGGATCACAGTTAACAAGCAGTGAGGCAGACACGCATGCCTAGGTATGTGTGGCTCAAAATCCTAGTCTGCAAACCAATTATACAACATCAACTAAGGTGATCTTCATCACAACCCAGGAGGACGGGGTTGCTAATTCCATTTGATAGATGAGAAGATGATGAAGGCACAGAAATGGTGTGGGACGTGGGTATCTCTCCTGAGATCCCGTGTCTGCTGGGTGGAAAGGATGTGATTTGATCTTATGAAACCTAATCTGAAAGCAACATACTCAAAAACTAGGCTCTAAAGCCCCACCAGATCCTCAGACATCTCATTCCCTTGAGGCCAGATGCCCTTTGCCCGACCTAAGTGGCAAGCTTCTATTTATCTCTCAAAACCCAGTTCAAATGTCCCCTCTTCAGGAGAGATTTGCCTAATTATTCCAAGTATATTAGTGCCTCCTTCTCTGTGCACTGAGATAACCAAGTCTGTATACCCAATGGTCACTTTTTATTTGTATCTGTCTCTCAGTAAACAGTAGCTTCTTGATGATGGAGCCCAAATCTTATTTATCTGCATATCCTTCAACTTGGCACAGCATAGACACCAGAGTAATAATGAAGTGTAGCAATTAGCTATTTCTTTCAGCCACCTTGGGATCTTCAAATGTATCCCTGGATGTGTTGCCCCCACCTCATGTATTTAATACAGACAGATCAGTGTTTTCAAATTGAGAGTGAGCATCACATATGAAGTTTAAAAAATATACAGATGCTTCCGAAGTCTACCAGAAGGTGCACTGTTATGGCTAATGTCACATCTGTCCGGGACCCGATCACCCACCCTCTTACCATAGAGGTGGGAGTGTCCCCTAAGCTGAAGCAGTCCGAGTTATTACCTGGGAATTTCCTCCTGGAATCAAAGGGAAGAGTTTTCTTTGTGCTTCCAGTCATAGAGCTGGAAAAAAATGTGAATCTGTGACTGGCGGCAGCTGTGGTCTCCAGCACATGGGGAAAACAGGTCTCCTGTAGGGGGTGGAATGGGGAGAGGATGAGACAGAGAAAGAGAGAGAGGGGGAATCTCCAGCCATCTCCAAGGCCCACTCAACTCACACTTTTTGAAGTTTGATGAAATGAGACAAAGAATTCCCTTCTTATTCCTAAGCTACTTAAAAAAAAAAACTGAAGTATATAGTTGGTGCATAATATTATGTTCAAGGTGTACAATATAGTGAATTTTTAAAAGTTATACTCCATTTATAATTATTATAAAATATTGGCTGTGTTCCCCATGTCACACAATATATCCTTGTAGCTTATTTTATACCTAATAGTTTGTGCCTCTTACTCTTCTTCCCCTATAGTGCCCTTCCCCACTCCCCTCTCCTCACTGGTAACCATTGGTTTGTTCGCTAGATCTGAGTCTACTTCTTTTTTGTTACATTCATTAGTTTGTTGTGTGTTTTAGATTCTACATATAAGTGATATCATATGACATTTGTCTTTCTCTGACTTATTTCAGTTAGCATAATGCCCTCCGAGTCCACCCCTGTTGCTGCAAACGGCAAAAATTTCATTCTTTTTTATGGCTGAGTAGTATTCCATTGTATAAGTATACCACAACTTCTTTATTGAGTCATCTGTTGATAGACACTTAAGTTGCTTCATATTCTTGGCTAATGTAAATAATGCTGCTATGAACACTGGGGTGCATGCATTGTTTTGAATTAGTGTTTGTGTTTGTTTGGGGTAAATACCCAGGGTGGAATGGCTGGGTCATATGTTAATTCTATTGGTACAGCCACTGTGGAAAACAGTATAGACATTTCTCAAAAAATAACTTCAGCTATTTTTGGAGAGTTTTCTGTCACTTGCAAATGTTAGTGTGGAGATGTGTTTACACACATCATGTGATGTGTATGCATTTTAATGAATGACAGGGTTAAACAATACTTTTCATACAAAAAGATAAATTAATCAGTGTGAAATACTGCTCATACCCTGCCCCAGTGGCATAAGATCCTACAGCACTTAGCTCACGCCTTCCCTCTGTGTGTCCATGTCCTGGGCAGGGAGGTCCTCTGGCCTGACATGGTTGATATATGTGTCCAAAACTGATGCAAGAAGTGTAGGTTTGACATGAAGGATTTCTCAGCCATCACAGTCAAGTGGAAGCCAGTTTTCTGATGATAGAGTTCTTGGAGGCGGATGGAATCCTGCTTCTTCAAACAGAAAACTGAAGGGAAAATTGAGGGCCACCAGCACAGAATCAGATGGACGGAGGTCATCTTTGAAGCTGTGGATACACAAAGACATTCTGTATTGTTATTTTGGTGGACTGAAGGGGTTTTTGAGGGGAGCCTTGACCCTTCCTGCTCTCCCTTACTCACTGACTTCACACCCAGTAAGATCAACCAAGTATGTAATGAGTTGTTTCATAATATTGTTTGTCCAGTAAAGCTAGTTGTTGGTGCCTTTCCAGGATATATTATGAGCTCACTCTTGGCCCACTCACTCTCCTTCAAAACAATCTCCTGCTCCATGTTTCTCCCTAACCTTGTGTCCACTTGTCTACTACAATGAATGCAGCTACATCAGTTTTTAAATCATCAGCTAAACTTCTGTTACACACCAGGCCTGTGCTGGCTTCCGTGGTCCCAACATGGATCAGAAGTGGCTCATGACCTTCAGGAGGTTGTAACCTCTACTGAGAAATAGATAAGGAAATAGACAGGGCTTTGTCTTGTCTTTGACAAAAGAACCAACAAAGGGTAGTCCAGGCACAGAGGAGGGTCCACTATCATTAGCAGCAGGTCAGGAGGGTTCATAGAACATGGCAGCTTTGATGTAGGCTTTGACGTATGTGTAGGAGTTTACCAAACAGCAAGAGAAGAAGAGAATCCCAAGGTTGCATTCAAATATTTTCCAATTCAGATTCAAAAATTATCTCCCCCAAACATGTACCTCACAGTAAAGGGTCTTTTTTTTTCCTTACAAAAAATTGTGGAGGAGGGAAGAATTTATATCTCGCTTGGAGATTTGTCTGGGACCTTATCCTAACCTGCACAACTGCCTCCTGAGGGAATGAGAATCTGGTAAAATATCTAATGTTTAAAAGCCACAAAAATATACAGAGCAGGAGCTAAGTCTGACATATAAATGTATTAAATAAATGCATTCACAGCTCAATTTCCTCAGCCTCTGACTGCCAGTAATTTATTCAGACAGCTTCAGCGGAAACAATTTCTCACTTGGTATAATAATCTGGAAAGGTGTGTTCAAATTTTCTTCATTCTGTAGGGCTTTGTCTGTTTCTTGCCAAGAAAGCGTTACATCCCTGGGCCTCTGGCCTCTCTGAGCTGAGCTGGGCGGGGGATGGATCAGTCCTCTCTGGCAGGAGAATCAAATGATTTTTATGCTTCTAGGTGCCTTCCTCCAATTCAGTTTTGACCCATTGGTTTTTTAATAGCATGTTGGTTAGTCTCCATGCTGTCTTTTTTTTTTTTTTTTCTCATTTGTTTTTTTGTGGTTGATTTCTAGTTTCACGCCACTGTGGTCAGAGAAGATGCTTGAAATAATTTCTGTCCTCTTACAATTCAGTTTTAATTGATGTGCCCGGTGCCTTCGAATTTATGTAAAGTTTTCATCAGCATTTACAGTGACCCAGGGAGATGGGCTTATGATTCACCCTCTTTTATAGGTGAGAGTCTGAAGCCCAGAAAGTGAGAAAGAAGGAACAGCAAGAAGAAGGGCAGAGGAAAAGGAAGACGTAACGGGCTCCTACTTTTGAAGGTACTCTTCACTTGTGAGATCTAATTTAAGTCTTGCAAACAATCCTAAGAGGGAGGTATTATGGGCCCATTTTACAGATGAGAAACTTGGACTCAGGTGAAATAACCCTCAGAGAATGCCAAGGCCTCCCTGTGGCCTGAGGTCCCTCGCCAAGGCCCTCTTAATTGAAATCAAACCCCAAGGCTCTTTGACACCATCTCTGTCCCTCTGAAAGGCCGTCCTGGGGACCTGCTACGTGCCTGTCAGTCAGGGGGTATGAAGAAAGGTGAGATCCTGGCCTCTTGGCTGAGAAGTTCATCAGAATCCTGGAGAAGCCTCCTTCCCCAAGCACCCAAGGAGGCCTCTCTCCAGCCCGTCTAAGGGGAGGAGATCTTGTAAGCAGACTAAGCCTCCGGCAGGAAGGCTCAGCGCGCTGAACTCTTCCATTCCCAGAACAAAGCGCTCACCCGCGGCTCCAGCAGCACTTGACCTCCGGGGTCAAGTGAACTTGCGAAGTTTCAAAGGCAAATCAGGCTGAAAAAGGGCCCACTTTGATACAGGGGTTTAGGAGAAGCGCTGGAACACCATCGCCTGCCTTCCCTCCTCGTTCTCCAAAACAGCAACTTCTAGCAGCCTCCATCCTGAGGATAATCCTCTTATTAACTAATCACAAAAAATAAAAGGTGGCATTTGGTTATAGAACCAATTAGGATTCATCATTCAGGGTAACAGAGACCCCACATACCATCCCGCAGACCCCTGCTTCTTCATATAGTCAACAGACGCTCCCTAAATCCTGTGTATATAACCCTGGCCAAGCACTTTCTGGTCCAGAGACTCATTCATTCCTCACCACTGACGAGCAAATGAAGATGGCTTCCCTCACAGGGCAGACCAGGAAACGAGCTGAGAAAGACGTTCAGGTTTCCCTGGTAACCTGGTAAAGGCAGAGTCGGGGTTTGACTTCAGGCCTCTCTATTGCCAAAGCCCACGTGTTTGCCTTTTTTCTTCAGCTCTCTTGAGGTATGACTTACAGATAATCATTGCGTACCGTTAAGATGTACAATGTGATGTTTTAATATACGAACACATTGTGAAATGATGTCCCCTTTCCCTCACCCGCCATAAATCCTTTTTTTGGGAGTGGTGAGAACATTTAAGAGCTACTCTCTAAGCAGATTTCAAGTATACAATACGTCGTTATTAACTCTAGTCACCATACTGTCCATCAGATCTTCAGAATTTAATCATCTTATACTTGAAAGTTCATACCCTTTGGCCAAACCCTCCCCCTCCATTTCCTCCACCCCTCCAGCTGCAGGTAACCACCATTCTGCTCTCTGCTTCTATGAGTTCGACTTTTTCAGATTCTGCATTTAAATGAGATGGTGCCAGTATTTATTTGTCTTTCTGTATCTAAGACCATGCTTTGTCTACTGATTCCCCATCAGTTTCTTTAAAGCTCCAACCAGATTTTTTTAAATTATAAAAAATTTTTAATTAAAAATGTGAAAGTAAAGATCCCATTATCCCAGTACACGATTTCTTTTCATTTGCTCTGTCTCAGACAGAGCACTGGTTGAATAATTGAATGGAAAGGTGATGGATGGATGGATGGAAGGATGGATGATGGATGGATGGGTGGATGGATAGATGGATGGGTGGATGGATGGATGGATGAGGATGGATGGATGGAAGGATGGATGATGGATGGATGAGTGGATGGATGGATGGATGAGGATGGATGGATGGGTGGATGGAAGGATGGATGATGGATGGATGGATGGATGAGGATGGATGGATGGGTGGATGGAAGGATGGATGATGGATGGGTGGATGGATGGATGGATGAAGATGGATGATGGATGGATGGGTGAACAGACAGATGGATGGATGGATGGGTGTATGGATGGGTGGATGGGTGGATGGATGAGGATGGATGAGGATGGGTGAGAATGGAAGAATGGGCTAATTAATGATTTTTCTTTCCTTTACATCCAGGACTTCTGTTTTAACCCACCTCTCATTTGAGCCATATATTACACACACACTTCATATCCCCCAGCACCCACCTCGGTTATCTCTCTACTGGACTGATAGTAAATCAGGATTGAGGAGGCCATCTTCCCAGTGTCCCGGACCACAACATACCTGAGGTTAGAGAGGAGGGCTGAGAACAGCATTGTCCTGAGTCAGGGCCTGCTCAGAACAGCTTGGCTGCATAACTTCTTATGTGGGAGAACAGAGTGGGCAGCTAAAGCTGGTTGAGAAGGCTCCCAGGAAGGTGGCTGTTCCCAGTGCTGTAGATCTGGGCCAGCGAAGAGGTGCAAGCCGGCTCCCACCCCCTCTTAGAGACCATGCATTAGGAGAACCTGTGAATCCTATACAGTCAGCCCAGGCATTCAGAGCCAGCCTCCCATCAGTTTAAGACTGGCTCCAAGAGCAGCGTAGATGGATATAGAGGGAAGGGCACTGGTTTAGGAGTCAAGCAAAGACTTCCATTGTGCCTCTGATCCTGGGAAAATCTCTTAGCCTTGCTGGGTCTCATCCATAAGTGGAGACTAGAGATAATACCTACAGTAGGGCTGCTGGGCTTGGAGGGTGGGGTGGGGCGAGGGCTGCATTGCAGAGGATGGGCAAGTGCCTGGCACAGAGCTGGGAAAATACTAGGTAGGTGCTTAATAGTTGTTAGCCCACCCATCCTTGTATCTCTGGTCTTTGTGGTTGACTTCTGGAATACAGAAATGGGACTAGCTCTTTGTGTAGCTACAGTCCGAATTTTCTATCTTCTGACACACTGGAATGGAAATTCGATGAGTTTAGTCTCAGTGTGCGTTTCATTTACTGAATTCTGCTTGGCTAAACCTGGGGTCTCTCAGTGGAGACAGTTGGAAAGGCCTCGAGCTACAGTCTGTTGAGAATATGATTCTGAATTCGCTCCCATTTCCCACAGCGATGCAGAAAGCTGATTTTCTTCCTCCTGCTCCACTGACTCGGCAAGGACGTGATCCTCTTAACCAACAGCCCCAGCCAGGAAAGGGGAGTATTCCACGCTCCCCATCTGCAGTGTGTCATGAAAAGGAAAGGGAAAATAAAGAAAGCTTTAACAACTTGCCATATTGTATGCTTTGGAAGAGCCTGGTAAACTTTCTAGCAAATTGCTTCTAATTATAGGAAACCTGCCTTTGGCTGCAGGGAATGCTCGCCAGCGTCACTCCAGTTTTCCGTTCTTGGCAGAAGCAGACGTTTCTCCCATTATTATTTCAGTTGGCTGGAGAGACTGACAACACATTTATCAAACGGGGCACAGAGCTGCCCCCGCAGAATAGTGCCCTAGAGAAGGCAGCCCTGGGGAGCCCAGCAAAAGAGGCCAACAGTTGACACGGTCCTGATGCAGTTTCCAGAACCCGCGTCAGCCCATCTGCAGTGATACTCTGTCCCATAATCAATTTCTCTTTAAGAAGTTGCAAAACGCATACGTGCTTATTTTCTTAAAATCTACAGAAAGAAGTATAGCAAAATATCAAATTTCCACATCCTCCCTTTCCCAGGCTCGCATCCCTCCCCAGGAAGGGTCACCATTCCACTGGTTTTTTTTTTTTCTGACCCTGCTCACACCTTTTTAGCGTCTTCTGCTCGGTTGTTCCATTTGGGTACAACATCTGGTCCCATTCACCCAGGACCTTTTTCACATACTTCTCTTTATCTCTCTCTTTGAAATGTGTTCGTAGTTTAAATTTTTTTTTTATATAAATTGGGTTATGCATTTAGCTCTACAACTTGCTTTCCTCACTTAACAGTAAATTCATATTGGAGATCGCCCTTGACAGTATCTGTAGATGGACTTCATTCCTTAAGGTCTGATAGTCTGCAGTAGTACAGTCCAGCAGAAATACAGTGCTGGTTGCACGTGTCATTTTACATTTGCTAGTAGCCACCTTAAAGTCAAAAGAAACAGGGGAAGTTCATTTTAACGTCCCATACGTCATCAACCTTTGTCTGCAAAGGTCATACCTACGGTGATGTTATGGCATCGTGGGAATCTTAGAAGTGTCTGGCTGTTATTTCTGGGAGTGCCCAAGGGGTGACTCACGTGTCAGATACAGCCACTCGGTAACATTCCTTCCCTTCTTTCTCTCTCGTCTCTGTGTCCATCCACCATCTAAAACTACCTAGTAGAGTCTCCCTGTGGCTCTTGGGCTTCAGGAGAGCATGAATGTTCGTGCCAAGGAGGTCATCCTTGGGGTGATGGTGGTTTCTGGGCAGAGGTGTGGGGCACCCTTTGGCAACACCCCAATGCATGTTGTCAGCTGGATTCCAGAGCAGTTCTGCTGGAGCCCAGAGGTGCACAGAATATTTCTGGAACCATTCTTTCGATTTATTTCTTTTATGATCTTCTTCCCAAAGGTCTCCAAGCCAGTCCGGAGAACCCTGGGGGAGGCGGACACTGCTTTATCCTTACCCACCCTATTCTCCTGGCCCATCTCCTAACAAAGATACTCATTTCTCAGTGTTCCCACAGCTCCCCCACACATGAATAGGTGTGAGTGGTTACTTGGAAGTGGGTCAGGAGCAGAGCAGCTGTGGAGAAGAGAAAATAGTTAGTCTGGACCCCAGCTAAAACAGCAAAAATTCTATGACTCCTTTATTCACTCACTTATTCATTCATCCATTTCACAAAGATTGAGCTTCTATCCTGCCCCAGGTCTTTTTTTTTTTTGGATTCACAGAGTGTCTGATTCCTTCTTTGAAAGAGTTTACAGTCTTATGGAGGAGACAGACAGGCAGGTCAGCCCACACAACACATCTGGCTAATAGTTAAACACACAAAAAATTGGGCAACCAGGGTTTTCTCTGGGGACAGAAGGAAGCCAGCCTTGACTGGGAGAGTGGATAGTGGTTAGCCAGGGAAGACAGCCATCATGTGGACTGTGCAAGATTAGTAGGAGTTTGCCAGGGGGACAAAGGAGAGAAGAGCGCTCTAGGCAGAGGGGACAGTGAGCAAAAGCACAGAGTGGGCAGGCAGAGGGGACAGTTTGTGAAGCCACCAGGGTGTGATAATGTGGAGTATGGAGTAAAGTGGAGGAACTTCTGCTGGAGAATCAGAAGAACCTGCCCAACTAAATCCTTTCTAGCCATCAGACCAGATCCAAAACATGTTGAAAAGAAAAGAAAAGAAAAGAAAAGAAGAGGAAAAAAAAAGAAAGAAAGAAAGAAAGAAAGAAAGAAAGAAAAATTAATTTACCCTCTTCTCTCCGAAGCCTGCTCCCCACCAAGTGCTGCTGTAATGATTCCATGCCCTCTCTACCATCTGAGAAACTTGATCATCCTGATTCTTCCCTCTCCCTCAATGCCATGTTTAAAGCCCTTCTCGAAGACCCTGCAATCCAGCATCTTACGTACATCCCAACTGCTGCCCTCCTCACTTACACATCTTCACCTTTCACGGGGGTGGGGCAGCAGCACCACTTGTCATTGTGTTGTACCTCTTGTCACAGAGCTGTCCACTGGTTGGGGATTTTCCTCAAGATTAAGGATTTTAAAAATCTTTTCAAAGATCTGTTAACAAATTAACTACCTAGAATTATCTCCACTTTACTCACCTCATCACCCAGCCTTAGCAAGCCACCCCCTTTCCTAAGCCCATCAGAGCTTTCACAGCCCCATGCCTACGCCAGCCAGTTCTTTCTGCCTGGAAGTTTTATTTACCTGGGAAACCTAGCGAATTTCTTCTTATTTTTTTTTTTAGGACTTAGCTCACAGAGAGCTTCTGCTTTGTCTATCCTAACCCATCCCTCCTATCCAAGTAATATAAAATAGTTGGTTCTCCATCTGTGTTTTCAAACATGATTGTTCTTTCTCCAATCCTTAATATACTATAACATGTTTCCATGATGGCTGGTGCATTCTCCACATAGGCTCAAGTCCCCAAAAAGCAGAGTCTTACAATTCACATGTAATGAAAAGTATTGAAACTCTTTGTCAAGCTCCCCCATGGAAATGGCAAAGACGAAGATGGATTCTTAATAGCACATACCTTAGAAATTCTCTCCCAATGGTTGGCTCTCCCAATATCCTTCTCAGTTGGCAGTTGTTCCTAAAACCTACTCACTCCTTTCTCTCTCTCAAATTCTAACTCCTGACATCTAACTTACATGTTTATTTCTGCCTCCTCAACACAGCCACTGAGCTGCACGACATCAAGGGCCCTGTTCCTGTGATGGTCTTTGGAGTGGTGCTTCCAATGATGCTACTTTCATAGAATACTGTGTGGATGGTGCTCCCTGGAGTTTGGTAGAAGGTAGATCTGTTCCCTAACCTGCTCTCAGCTCTGCTTCATATAGATCAGCTTAGTATCTCTGGCTCATTTTCCTTCCTCTACACTCTCCTTTAACCAATCTTTGGATGCTGACTCAACGAGCAAGGATCTTTCCTGTGACAGCTGTGGGAGAAGGCAGAAGATCATGAACACTTGTGCAATAATTACTCTTCCTGTTATGTCTGTTTCCAAGTCAGTCTTCCTCAGCAGATGGGGGGTTCCTTTTGGTCACGAGCTGTATTTTATTTTGCTCGGAGCCTACCACAGGTTCCAGAACACGTAGAGTCTCAACTGTTGAATCAAAGATTTTTAAAGTGGAAAACATATGTACATGCATTAAATGGCTGGTGACTTCCCAAAATAAAAATAGCATTGCACTTCTCGCCCCCAGATCACTAATATATCTACCTTACTTTCTTTTGAGGGTTCACTTCTTTTAGTTCTGGGCTCTCAAAATATAGTTTGCATCAAACAAAAGCTTCAAGCACAAAAATTACCCTTACTTCATTCAGTACATCTGGTTTGTTCTCTTTCTTTCTTTCTTTCATTATTATTATTCTCAGATATAAAGCTGGTCATGAGCAACTGAACTGACTTCACTACCTTATCAGTTTTGCTCCGTGGTTTGAAAACCACAGCCCTAATTTATCTCGGGAAGGACCCTTTTTCCATCCTCTCTTCAGCATTCCCTCTGGGTATTCCCCACATCAGTGGTGGGACATGTCTCACTTTGCTGCTGGTTACCTATAGCCACTCCTGAATATCGTCTCCTCTTGAGGAAGATCTCCCCTCCCCATGGCTGCTGTGAAGTAAATGTGGGGCTTCTTAGGAAGAGCAGGTATCTGATTCCCTATGTCTCAAAAAGCATGGGTCATGTTGGGCCTGAGGTCACCACTGACAGCCCTTGTGTCTTTCTCCTCATGAGTTTTAGGCCTCCTTTCTATATTTGCCAAATTGTTCAAAGAATAACCGTGTCTTCAACGATGTCCTTGTCCATGTGTACAGACGTACGTGGGAATGCATCCCCTCCACGTGCACACACGTGGCTCCATGAACAAACAGGAATACTTGGAGAAAACAGAGCCCCAAGTCATAGAGAGGAAGAGAAAATGTTTCCTAACCACCAAATAATTTGTACAAAGCCTCTTTCTCCATGCAGTAAGTATTTCATGTTATTATTTTGAGTGGTGTTTAATTACTTGTTTTCATGCGTCTACCCTCATCCCGTTTCCAAGCTGTGCCCTTTGAGGTCTGCCAGGAATGGGGAAGGAACCAGCTGTACCCTTCTTCATGACCCTTTTCAGGTGCCAAAGGTGATTGGAGTTGACCATTCTGGGAAAAACTGGATTCCATTCCTGGCCTTGGTTTCTGGCTGTCGGTACAGATGGGATGGCTCTCTCCTTCCAGACACACTGGGGAGGTAAGAAGGCTTTGCTGGGGGTTGAGATGGAACCCAGGGCAGAGAGGGAAGCAGGGATGCATCTGTGGTGTCCTGGAGTTGCGGGCCTGGGTTCCCCAGATGCCCCAGATGTGCGGGGCGCACGATGATGTCAGTGGGCTCAGTAACCAGCACCGAGCATCCGCCCAGGAGGGAACGTTCTCCGCCACACAGCTCTGCTGGACCCATCACAAAGAAGGGGAAAAAAAATCGACAGCCATAGTAACAGCAGACCTGGCCCAAGCCACTGACTCAGGCAAGCCAAGCCCCCTGTGAGAACCTCAGTCTCTTGGTGCATAAAATAAAGACCACACCCCTCGGTTGCAAAGCTGTGTGTGTGCGACCCACATGGGATGAGAACGTATTCTGAATATGGCCCAGTTCCCTGTGGGTGCTGTGATTCTGAAAAAGAATTGTAGTCGTAATTGAACACAAGACCCATGTGATCTAATTATACCCCACAATCGAGAGAAAAGAGCTAACATTAACATGCAGGCATGCAGCTGGGTATCCAAGACCAAGATCTCATTTCATCCTCATAGCGATATGATATGAGGCAGTGCTACTGTCTCGCTGTCACAGAGGAGGAAAGAGAGGTTCAGGGAGGTGAGGTAACCTGCTCAGTTCCCCAGCACAACACGACACTGAGTCTGAGCTGGGAGGCAAACTGATGGCCTGGCTCCAGGAACCCTTCCTTCCCGCTGCTACTCAATATCCAGTCGCCCAAACCTAACCAGAGACATCCAGGGTGGACTCACTGCCCAGGGCAGAAAACCCCGCAAATTCAGGCAGAACCAACTTGGCAGGGAGGCTCTCCACGGAAGGTTCCAGGGTGGCCAAGCTCTGAGCAGCCTGAGTTCCCCTCCAGCAGAAAGCAGCTGTTCCCTGACCTCCCCTCCAGCTCTGATATTCACAGATTCTAAGGGTGACGGAAAATAAGCCTTTCCCCAAGCTGATCAGGGGGTGCTCCTCCACGAAGCCATCGGGCTCCCCTGTCCTTTTGGTGGCACCCCCGACAGTCATCACACAACCCCTATTCATTCTGTGGACTTAGAAGCCATTCCCCAGACACTTGGTCTTGGCCTTCAGCTTCTAACCGGAAGGAGGAGCTACTTGAGATGGCTTGGCTCCCGAGGACGGCGCTCCTGGATTTTGGAGACACCGTTCTGTTCTTGGAGAAGCCTTTTTTTTTTTTTTTAAATTGTTCCCTGATAGCAGTTACTAAACACTGCCAGCTTCCTGGCCCTGGGCTGGCAAGGGAGGTGAACTGCCTTGGAGAGTCTGTCAGAAGCTTGATGGGGACGCTGTCCTCTGAAGTTGTTACATCCCCTCAGTCTGTTTTTAGAAGCCTCTTGAAGAGAGCAGATAAACTGCTTGGTGCCCTGGTTCATGATAACAGGGTGGGAAGGAGCCTAGCTGCCTGGAGCAGGGGGCAGGGGGAGTGGGGATCTTGGAGATGCTCAGGGATCAGCACCCGTCTCCCAAACACGGGGTCCAGCCGTGGATATGCTGGGCCGCTCCAGGAGCAATTGCGCTGAAATGTTCATCACCCTCTGCTCCCAGGATTAAGTCAGATCTCCTCAGCCTGTCCACACAAGCCCTGCAAGCTCCAGCTCCTCCCTACCTCTCCATCCTCCTTGCCCTCCTCTCTCTACCTCCTCTCTAGACCTGCAAGTCCGACATAGTATTTCATGCCTCCATGCTCTTGCTCAAGGTGTACCCTCCACCCGGAATGACCTTTCCCTCCTCCTTTGCCAATTTCCCTTTGCCCTCAAGATCCAGTTTAAGCATTACCCCTTCCCCGACCTAGAAGCCCAATAACCTACAACTGGATGTGGGTCACGTGTCCCTTACCTGTGCCCCCACAGCACTCTGCTCATCCCATCAGAGCACTCGTCACACCTCATGGTAATTACCCCTTCTTGTATCTCTTTCCCCATGACACAGTGAGTGTCACCAGGGACCACGTCTGATTCATCGTAACAGCCTTAGACTACTGCATGGTACGGTTCCTCGCACATAGTAGACATTCAGTAAATGTGAAAAAAAAAATCAATAAGAAAAAGAGCAAAGGAAGAGGGGAGGGGTGAATCCCCCCAAAGAAATAGATAAAGGGTGTAGTTCCTTATAGTCAAATTCTCCAGAGCACAGCGCAGTGCACACTCTGGGGCCAGATGGTCTGGGCTGAACTCTGCCCTGCCCCAGCTGTGACAACCTGGGCGTGTCACTTAACCTCTCTATGCTTCAGCTTCCTCATCTGAAAAGTGAAAATGAAGACGCTCATCAGGATGGGTAAGTCCGTCGGTGCATGTAAGTCGCTCAACAGACACAGCAGGGCTTGAGGCAGAGTAAGTCACGTTGGTCCCTGTAACACCTCCACCTCCAGCTCGGCTACTCACAACGCACCTCCTCCACAGCAGCCTTCCGTCTTGGTGCACGTCCTCCTCTGGGTCCTGAGATTCCTCTCCCTTGAGCCAGCAGATGGGGAAAGAGAGCAAGGACTACCCGGAAAGAGGGGCTACATCCCAGGGTGCAGAAGAATGGCTCAAAGACGGGGCTCAGCTGTGGGCACCAAGAAGGGGAGAACATGGACATGCGTGGGCGCTGGAGTTCAGCGTCTCAGACGTGACTTGGCACATTGTGAGCTTGCAGTAAATGTGAGCTCCCTTCCTTACCGGGGAGGAAATCTGCTGAGAACCATGCTCCATGATTCTTGATGGTAATTGCAACAGCCCCACATCTACAGAGAAGATTGCGCAGATTCTGACAGGGATCTGGCCACTGGTGTCGGTGCCTCTGCCTGGGGTTAACAGTCTGTACAGGTTTGACCAGAGCAAATAGATTTTGTTGAGTATTTATTTTCCCCTTTAGCATTTTTTTTAAGTTAGTAATTGCCATTAAGAAATAGCTGGCACTTAGTTAATTAGCCCCAAAGGACTCCATTATCAACTGAAATGACTCAGATCCAGGAAGCAAGCAGCAGGCTAGTGGATAAATTCAATGGGGTTTCAATTTTATAAGGACACGCATGGTTTTCTTTGAAGCAGTTTGTCTTAAGAAGCTTGTGTCTGTCCAACACCCTAGCCTAGTGATCTGATCTGGGAGTAAAGACTGAGGTCATGCAAGTTTAATTTGTTTAAAGAAGATTCTGATTCAATTGCTCTCCCTTTGGCAAGATTATTAAATACGGTGTGACGTGCAGAGGCAGTTTGGGCAAATTATAGGCAGAGGGTGTCAAATAGTCGCTGGCTTATTTTCAGCTCACTGTTTTGGGGAGCAAAGATTTAGAGAAATACAGGTAAAGAAGCAGGCCAGGGTATTTCCCCAAACTTATCCGCCATCAAAAATGCTCCATCTGATCTAATGACCTTCCTGGGGCACCAGCTTTCAAATGGCCTGGAAATGACTAGTTCGCAGGACCCTGGGGCTGGGCCAGAGGTGATTCGGAGGCTGAGATTATGCAGTTACTCGGTTTATTTGTTCCTCATTAACAGTTTATAGATTTTGAAACTATTTATGGGAGTGGGGAAAGGAATGGAGCACAGAAGAGAGGGAATTAATAACCATCGTGTGCCTAATTTTTAACTCCATCGGGGATCTGGACCAAGATGATGCCTCTGCTCTGCTGGAAATAGGAGTGGCCTTTCAGCCTAGTTTAAAGGAGAAAATGATGCGTTACTGACTCTCCAGACACAATCCCAGCATGTGTTTGGGGTGAACGGAGAGGCAGGATGTGGTGGTCGTCCTTCCCTTTCCTGGAGGGCTCAGCCAACTCTGCGGTGCCGACCGTACGTGGGTAGCAGGGTATGTGCATCCCATGTATGTTTCTTGAGCACTTGCTCTGTTCTGGGCACCTGATAGGCGTGCTCGAGTGCAAACACCATGCGGCGCCTGCCCTCCTGGGGCAGATTAGCGGGGAAACTGACGTGAATGAGACCATCACCAAGCCCTGCAAGGAAGGTGATAAGAACTTGTCATCGGGCCGTCCTTCTAGTTGAAGGGTCAGGGAAGAGAAGCAATCTGGCTGAGATCTGAGGAGGCTGGAGGTGGACCAGGGAAAGCGCTAGAGAACCATGTCCCCAGAAGAGAGAACAGTGTAGCCCAAAGCCTTGTAGTAGAAGGCAGCAGGACCTGCCCCCCAAAATCCAAGAAGGCCGGTGTGGTTAGAGGACAGAGGGGAAAGTCTCCTGTAATCCCAGACGAGGCAGAGATCAGCTCCAACGGGGTCATGTGCACCTGTGAAGGGTTTCTGGCCCCGCGGGAAGCCGTGGAAAGCTTGTAACTTCAACAGAAGTGCTGGCTGGGAGACGGACAGATCTCGGACCAACATCTGGTTCTGGCACCTGTTCATGCTGTGCCCTTAAGCAGATTGCATCACATGCATTGAGTCTTAGGTTCTCCATCTGTAGAACAGGTGTAACTCTTACCGTGAAGGGTCATTTTGGGGTGATTCACTGAGAAAACACGGTTAGCTACCATAGTTTGTGTACTTAACATGATCCCCGACACGTAACAGAGGCTGAAAACACGGTGGACTGGGAGAAATAAAATTGATGGCACTTCTAACCTTCAATGACAGGAATGGGTTTGACCATTGTGCTTCTTAGATAGTGAGGACATCGAGTTCAGCAAGATCTACAAAGTTGGAGACTATCTGTCCCCAAACCCCCGAGAAACGAGGTTTTCTTTCCCCCTGGAATTCTGGACTCATGCGTCGGTGGGTGTGGAAGGAGCTCTGAAGGCGCTGACGCCAATCCCCGGCGCCTCGTTAGGGCTGCGTGCCTGTGGGTGGCTTCCTGCGATGCTGCTGTCTGTCCTCCCTTCACCGCGGCCTCCCTTAGAGGAACTACATCTTCCTTTTTTGACTTCAGCCTGCATGGGCTACTTGAGGTTCCCATCCTGCCCCAGCCAAGGAGCAAGGACAACTCTCAAGGCAGCCAAGTGAACCCTCCCTACCGGGAAGCGGAATCTCAAGCAGAGACAGAAAAGGATGGAAACAGGAGGGGCTCGTCTCCCCACCGGGACCGGCTGTTCTGATGCTAGACCTTTCCTCAGGGTGTGTGTTCCAGTCTCTGGAACCAGGAGCCCTGAGTCCCTTCCATGGTCCCGGGCCTGTTATCCAGCTACCCCCCAAGTCTAGGGGCCTCTGTTAACCTCCCGCAATAACCTCGTTTTAATTGCTAGCTCAGAGCCAAAACATACTCATTAATACAGCAGGAAAGAAACTGAAACAGAGAAATTAAGTGACCTGCACAATATCACAGGATGACATTCAGAGCTCTTTTATCTGCAGGGCGCCTACGGATTTTAAAAACGTGTGGGATTCTGGGGATGGAGCAGAGGGAATATCTTAATTTCCATCTCTTTTGTTTACAAAGATAATGAAGTGAAAAAGGTTCTAGCTCAAAACTTAAACAGCTTCCTTTTGGGTCTGAAATTGTACATATTAAACCCGGCATTCAAGGCCCCCACAATAAAATCACCTCCCATCTCCCAGCTTTACCTCCCATATACGAACTACTGGCCTCGTCTTCTACGTAGAATGTGCCGCCCAGCCGAAGGGGCGCCTGTCTGATCCCCAGGCACACCCTGTCCCCTCTGGTCCCCACATTCTGCTCTGGCTGTTTTTTATATCTTTTTCTTCCTTCTTTCTTTCAACACTCTTGAGAGCTACTCTGTCCCAGGCCTGGGGCAGTTAGTAGAAAAGAAAACACAGGCCTTCCCTCGACAAGCTCCCGTCTATCGGGAGAGGTGGGCAAGTGAACAGGTAAGTGCCACAGGGCAGTGCGGGGCTTGTGAGGAGCCCAGGGAGGGTCTCTGCACTGCCTTGGAGACCAGAGAGGGTTGCCTGGAGCAGGCGTTTTGACGCTGAGTTCCCAAAGATTGAGTAAGAGATGAAAGCAGGAAGGGAAAAATGTGCATACAAGCAAAGGTCCTTGGCTGGCTACTTTCCAAAAACAAAAAACAAAAAAAGGTAAGATAGACAGGACACCAAAAACACAAGCAATAAAAGAAAAAAATAGATACACTGGATATGGTCAAAAACTAAAATATTTTTGTGCCCCCAAGGACATGATCAAGAAAGTGAGAAGACAACCCATGGAATAGGAGAACATTTCTGCAAACCATGTATCTGATAGAAGGCTATTATTGAGATTATGAAGAACTATTATAATTCAATAATAAAAAGAGAAATAATCTACTTAAAATAGACAAAAGATCTGAATAGACATTTCTAAAATAGAGATAAACAAGTGGCCAATAAGCACCTGAAAAGATGCTCAACATCATTATCCATCAGGAGAGTGTAAATCAAAGCCACAACAAAATGCCCCTGTCTGTCTACTGGTGTGGCCACCAACAAAAGATGCATACTAACCAGTGTTGGTGGGGGTCTGCGGAAACTGCAATCGTCATCTGCTGCTGGTGAGATTGCAAAATAGTACAGCCACTTTGGAGAACAGTCTGGCAAAGTCTCAAAAAAAAAAAGTTGCACATAGAGTTAACCACATGTAGAGAAAACCCACTTGTGAACTAGGAAACCAACCCTTGTGGGTCTTGCCGGTGGGACCACTTGAAAGCCCACATGAACACATAGATATACAAGAAGCATTCATTGCAACCCTTTTTATAAACACAAAAAAAGCCCCAAAAGTCCAAAAAATATGGTATTGTTGAGATAAATTGTGGTAAAAGAACTGGATGCAATAATACTAAGTGGCAAATTAAAAAATCATGTTTTGGAAGAATGTTTGATAACTGGCAGAGATGTGCATGCCGCTAGAATGCATGTGACGTAGGATTCCAATTTTATAAAAATCACCTGTGTCCCAGCTGAGCCCAGACCCCTGGGATTGAGACACGTCTCTGTACGTGAGATGAGCTCATTAAACAAGTGTCTAATGGCATGAGTTCATCTCAGTGGAGGAAAGGAGGGATGAAAGGCTAGATGTGCAAAAGAAAAGCGGGAGAGCAGCTTCATACCTGCAGCCCCCGGCCAGTCCCCAACGTGCTCTCGTGAGAAAGGGGGGCCTCAGGCAGAAGCTGAAAAAGCTGTGCTCAAGGACTCCGTGCGACCTTGGGCAGCACAGTGGCAGCCCCAGATGACCAACTGGGACATGGAGTGGAGGAGAGGACCTTGTCCACTTCTTTGCCCAGTAAACCCTGGCCCAGGTTTGGAGAAGGACCAGGAGTGCAGGATCCCTTTTGTTTCCTTGGGGAAAGGCTTTTGGTCCAGACATCACCATTGCCCCAGCAGGTACTGACAGAGCGACCATGGGGGGCACTGCCTTGGATATGCTTCCCAACAGGGCACAAAGTCATGGACACAGGACTCCGGAACATGGGGGTTCTCACCTGAGCTCACATGTGACCCCCCTCGGGCTCCCTGAGGTAACAGGGAGATTGGTACACAAACACACAGGCAGCTAATCTGGTGACCGTGACCTCATGTGTACAGAGCCTGGGGGGGGGGCGAACTTGGAGGGTATATCTGCATGGATATCACCCATTGTAAATACATCAAAATAGTAATAGTTTCTTTGGATGGTAGGATGTTAGAATTTTCATTGTCTGTTTATCCAGTTTTTATATTTTGTATTTTTTTTTCCTAAAATGAACGTATCACTTTTATAATACAAAAATCCAGATGATATCATTTTAACTTAAGTCATTTTTTATTCTTTAAATTTCTTATTGAATTATAGTCCGTTTACAATGATGTGTAAATTTCTGGTGTACAGCATAGTGATTCAGTTTTACGTATATAGATTCCTTTTCGTATTCTTTTTCATTGTGGTATTACAAGGTACTGAATATGGTTCCCTGTGCTAGACAGTAGGATCTTGTTACTTATCTATTTTGTATGTAGTAGTTAGTGTCTGCAAATCCCGAACTCCCAGTCTATCCCGCCAACCCTCCCACGTTATTTTAAAGATTATTGATGAGGTCAGACACTTTCAGGAGTGACCCCGGGAACTGACCCTGGGAGCTGTCACCCATGACAGTGTGACTGCGTCTGGAGGATGCTCAGATCCAGGAAGAGTGACCAGGTGATGTCCCAGCGCTGGAAAGTCGTGAGTGTTGCGATGTGAGCTGGAGGCTCCCAATCCTGACTGATGATCGTACATCACTTTATGGTCGTTATCACTGCGTTTAATCCCCACAACAGCCATGCAGGGTATTACTAGCCATACTTCAAAAATGGGCGAAACTGAGCCCCAGAGACCCTGAAGGAGCAAGTGGGTGCACAGGTGTCTTATGCTTTGAGGCAGCACACCTGGTCAGTGGTGGGATGATGACTCAACCCTGGTTTTCCTGTTGTCTCCTCTTTGATTTCCTAAGCCAAGCATTCTTCTCCAGACTCGGGCTTCTAGAGTGTGCCATCTTCACCTGGCTTTGGGAAAGCCTGTACAACTTTTGCAATTAGATCCAGAGTTTGGCATGCATTTTTTTTTCCTAAAAGGATGATTTCCAACTCTGCCACCCTCTCCAGAAAACCTCTGCATCAGCCCAGCTCTGAAGAGAGAAAAATGGTCCCTGAACGCACTCCTACTTGGAGGATCTAATGGCGAACAAATCTGCAGCACGTGGATTGAATTTCCTTTAAATTACACATGAACCAAATAATGTGAACAGTTTGGCAAAATTTGCTTGGGGTTTTCTCAAACCCAAACTGTTTTTGAGGAAAAAAAAAAGGTCAGTATTTTTGAAGAACCCCAAACAGAGCCTGTTTGGGGGATAGGTTGGGTGGGTGTGCTTGTGGTATGAGTTCGGCATGTTGTGTTTTTGACTTGGGGGCGCTGGTTCATTTGGGGTTGGATGTTGTTGGGTTTGCGGTGCGGTGGTGTGCAGCAGCGGTGGTGGTGGTGTAGATTAGGGTGAAGGAATTCTCCGCATTGCTCTCTGCCATGGTTTATTCCAGGTTGTTTGTTATGAAGAAGGATTTGACCACTGAAACCATCTGAGCTCTACAGAGACCAGGAGCGGGTGGAACACAGCCTCTCTGGACATAAGCCAAGCCATGAAACCACATCTTCGAGGAGCGAGCAGCAGTGCTTGGGTGTGGGAGTGGAGATCACTAATAGATCTTCTGCTTAAACTCTGTAGGGAAGAAAGAGACAATGATTTTTAATAGTATGTTGGCTCTAAAAGGGAGTGACCTGGTGATAACAGTTGCTGACAATCACAATCAGATGTAGATTAAGATTCACTGACCTTAACTGACACCTGTCCTGTGCCGAGAGCTCCCCTCATGGAGGTGGACGAGGAGAGGTGCCACCCAGATCCCGCTTCAAGGCTGGACTTGCTGCCCGGCTGTGGGGATAGTGTCAGCTCCTGCAGGATCTCACCAGGTCTGTGTAAATGGTGACCGAGTAGGGCAGGGGAGTGAAGACCTAGACATGCTGACTCAGGATGTTCATCCCAGCCCCCTTGCTCTGTTGACCAAGGCTCTGCCAGACCCAAATTACAGTGTGCCTTCTCCTGGGCATCCTCTTTCTTTCAGAGGCTTTGATCTGCAACAAACACCCTGTGCTCCGAGAGTCCTCCATCTCAGTCTCTTTCAGGAGAACCAAATCTACACCATCCTGCTCGTTCATAACCTTCACGATCATTTTATAGGGTAAGAATTACTCTCCCCATTTAACAGATGAGGAAACTGAGGCTCAAAGGAGCAAAAGGCCATAAGGGAGAGGACAAGCATCTTGAAGGTAGGATGTTGTGGAGTTGGGATTTGAATTCAGCTCCTCCCACCCCAAGTTGCCTGCACATTTCACGGTCTCCAGCAGCCTTCCACATTCTGCAGTGATTTTCCTTCTAAGTTTTTCAACCACCTTGGCATGCAGGGATGAATTCTCGTATCATTAGGAACAGGAAGTGGACATTAAATGTATAAGAAGAGAACATTCAACATTCACAATAAGACAGGGATTCTATGATTTATTGGGCACTTACTAAGTGCCATGGAATGGGACATATATTACCCCACTAAATAGTCCTCATGGTAAGAGTAGCTGACATGTAGTGATGCTTATAGTCGCTGGGCACAGATGCATCAGGACCTTGTAATAACCAGTGAGGATGGTTCCACCAAGGAAGCTGGCATGGAGCTAGGAGTCCCTTGCCTGAGGCTGAGGAAAGACCGTCTCCTCCAGACCCTGCATGCTTCCCCACTTGTCTGCCTGGCTTTGCTACTGAGCCTACAGATGACTGTTCACATCCCCATTCTGTAAGGAGAAGACCCAAGGCTCAGAGTGGTAAATACACTTATTCAAAGACTTAGCTGGTGGGGATGGAGCCAGGTCCCAGCCCACGTCTGCCCACCTCTAAAATCTATGGCCTTTTTGCCACCTGATGTTGCCTTTCTAGGGAGAAGCAAAAGACATACATAAAAACTCATCTGTTGTCTCAAGGGAGCTCCAACGAGATTTCACCTTTAGGAGAAGTCCCATGCTGGCCAACTCTAAAAGAAAGGCATGGTCTTGTAGGGAGCGGAGGGGATGCTGCAGAAAGCAGACACCCTCATGGCCTGGAGTCTGCAGGAAGAATCTGGAGCAGATTCGATTTCATACACATTTATTGGGTGCTGAGCACTGTATGCTGATGACTCCCACGTACATAACTTTCACCGGATTTTTCTCTTGACATTGGGAATAGGTCCACATATCCACCAAGCTCCCTTCTAGACAGCTCCCCCCTCATCCATCTGCTCATTCAGCAGGTACTGGTGGTGTGTCTACTGTGTGCAGGTGTTGTCATGTGGTTGGAGTCAACGGTGAGCCAGAAATACTATTTGACTGGCAAAGAGTCCAGTGAGGGAGCCAAATATGTAGGGAGGCAATTCTAGCCACCGTCCTCTTCCCATGCCAAAGAAAAGCAGGAAGACTGCCACACTAGGATGGCCTCCTCTCTCTAGGACATGAAAACATGGTCCAGATCATGGGAGAAAAAAACACACAAGTCAGATCTCACCTTAATCGCCCTTGGCTTTGTAATTTCTCCTTCACCACCATGTAGTAATGATTTGGTCATCTCAACCGTTCGTGCTGGGTCCCCACAGATGCCACATCTGATGCCTGCGTGGTGTCACAGGCCCCTGAATGCCAGCTCCATGACACACAATATCATCCTGCTATGGCAGACGGGCCTCACCTGTCATCCAGGTGTCCACACCAGGTTCATCCTCCATTTTCTCCAAACCCTCTCCTCATCCTGGCTCCAATCGTGGTGTTGCCAGCTCTCCAGACATCCTGGACTCCTC
Source organism: Vicugna pacos (assembly GCF_048564905.1). Taxonomy (NCBI): domain Eukaryota; kingdom Metazoa; phylum Chordata; class Mammalia; order Artiodactyla; family Camelidae; genus Vicugna; species Vicugna pacos. Next base: position 10,142,220 of record NC_133008.1, on the reverse strand, counting down.
TCAGGCATTATCAAGGAGTGTCAACTGTAGCCCTTCAAATGCATTATCTCTTCATCCATCTCTATTCCCACCATTCAAGTCCCAGGACCCCTCACTGGTCTTCCTGGCTCCAGCCTCTCCCCCTCCATCCACCCTTTGCATCAGTCACCTTAAACACAGATCTCACCGGGTCCCTTCCGTACTCACAGTGCCTTCCTGTCTCATCTTCAGCTTGACATCATAGCTTTCTGTGTTTTGGGCTGTTTTCTCCACCCCTTCTCCATCTTCCCTACCAAACATATCAAGATCTCATGTTTCAGTTTCTTGAACATGACGGTCCCTCCAAACTCACCCCAGACCTCTCCTCTGCTGGGACACCTCCCTCGCATCCCTCACATACACCCAAGACCTCTCTTCAGTGTCTCCAGCCCCAAATGCTTCCTTCCAGTGTAACACTTGTCCCCTGTTACAGGGGCCTGTGAACACGTTGACCTCCCCATCTGGAAGGCGTGGGCCCCTGAGGGCGGGGACAGCATCTTCTACAACATTGTATTCCGTGTCTGGCTCATGGTTGGTGCAAATAAGCCCTCATGAATGAATGAATGAATGAATGATTATAGAGTCTGACGCTCCAGTTGGTTCTACAATGAGGAAAGGCTCATTAATATTTTGTCCCCACTCCTGGGCCAACCGCAACCACAAGAACTTATCTAGACGTCTGCCTCTGTCACTGTGTCAATCTTTCAGCGTGACATGAACCTCGGGGACCTCCTGGTTAAATCATTTGCAGCAGCCAGAAGTGCTCTTTAGAGAGCAAGGCATTTGGTCATCATAAGCACAAGCTGGTGACCCACAGAGAGTCTGTCTGCAGACACCTTTGTGGGCAGCCGTTTGATTTCCTGAGCATGAGGAGGCCCCGATTTCAGATTCCAAACTTTATTGCAACTTCTGAGTGACTGCCTTGACCCCATTTGTCACCTCGCAGCACTTACAATGATTCATCTCTTCAGGAAACCGTGTCTCCCCTGGGTTTGCCCAGGGATATTGGGCCAAATATGCCGGCTGGGAGCAGGATTGGAGGCGGAGGGGGAAGCCCTTGGCTGTTTGTAGTCTCCTGAGTGGTCTGTGGCAAACAGATCTCTTTGGCTGGACTCAGCAGCAACAGAGCAGAGCAAAATGACAAGAGCTGGACCCTGGATACTGCCCAGCAGATGATCTAAGGGAAGAGCTGAGCTCACTGCTGCCCCTCCCATGACGCCCCTCCAGGAAGCTGGCCACTGGGTCAGCCAGTGGTTCCACACCATCTCGAGTTGAATCTTTCTGCCTATTGAACCCCAGACTTCACTCCCTCCATCCTCCTAGATTCGCAGGAGACAGACAGTGTGGTGTCCTTGAAAGGTGATGAGTTCTTTTTTTTTTTAAATTTTTTTAAATTGAAGTATATAGTCTGTGTACAATGTTGTGTCCATTTCTGGTGGACAGCAGAATGTTTCAGTCTGACATACACATACATATATCCATTTTCATATAAAAGATGACAAATTCTGAGGTCTAGTACATGGTCATTTTTCAACTTTTTGTTGAAGAATAGCACACATACATAGAAGTCCACAAGTCATAAGTGTGCAGCTCACTGAGTTGCCTCGAAGGCACATCTGATGCTGAGTTCCCACCTTAGCTGCCTGGACTTGCCAAGTCACATACCCTCCCTAAGGTACGGTTTCATTAATTTCCAGATGGAGTTAAAAACCAGCCTCTCAGAGAGTCTGGCGCTCTTTACAGACCAATCTGAAACCCTATGTCTTCGCCTCCATCCTGAGATCCCCCTGTCCCCTTGCCCTGGGGTTTACTGTTGCTCACAGAACATGTCACTGTTGGACATGTTATTAGTTATTTGTTCAGATCTGCTCATTTTCTCTCTCCCAGTGGGAATGTCAGCCCCTCATCCCAAGCAAAGGGAATTTGGAATTTGTTTTGTTCACTACTTTATCCCAACTGTCCACGCATTGGAAGTTCTAAATGAATACTTGCTGGCTGAATTGAGATGGTGGTTTTGAGGACTGCTAAAGTCGTGCTTTAAATTTGGGAAATGCCATTAGGATGGATGTTATAAAACCAGAAAACAAAAATAACAAGTGTCTGTGGGTCTGCGGTGAAATCAGAACCCTTGTGCATTGCTAGTGGAAATGTAACATGGTGCAGCTGCTGTGGAAAACAGCATAATGGTTCCTCAAAAAATTAAACATAGACTTGCCACATGGCTCAGCAATGCCACTTTTGGGTATACGCCCCAAAGAATCGAAGGCATGTTCCCAAACACATATTTGTATACCCATGTTCATAACAGCTTTATTCACAATAGCCAAAAAGTGGAAGCAACCCAAATGTCCACTGATGGATAAGTGGGTAAACAAAATGTGGCCTATACACACAATGGAATATTACTCAGTGATAAAAAGGAAGGGTATTCTGACACATGCTACAAGATGGATGAAACTTGAGGCCATTATGCTCAGTGAAATAAGCCAGTTACAAAAAGACAACTATTGTATGATTCCACTTACATGAGGCACATAGAGTAGCGAAATTCATGGAGACAGATAGTGGAGTGGTGTTACCAGGGGCTGGGTGGATTGTTTAATGTGGACAGAGTTTCCGTCTGAGAGGATGAAGAAGTCCTGTGGATGGATGGCAGTGATGATTACACAAAAATGTGAATGTACTTAATGCACTGAATTGAATGAAAGGCTAAAATGGTGAATTTTACATATATTTTGCCACAATAAAAAAATTTTTAATGTGAGAAACGGTGTGGGGTAGGAACCCAATAGACACCAGTAATGGGTTGGCCTCCCCACAGATCCAACCAACTCCAGAAAACCTTCTCTGAACCTCTTAGTGTCCAGGCTACACAGTCCTCAGCTTTATCCTGTCTTGCACTCAAGTCACACGTGTGAGTCTGGGCTTTCCAGTGAGAACTTGGGGCAAAAACAATGTCAAGTGTCAGGCACCAGGCTGGTGGCTTCTTTACCCTATCCCCTCGTTTCATCCTCACCCCAGTCCTGGTTTTACAGAAGAAGAATCTGAGGCCCAGAGAGGGGTTAAATAGCTGGCTTAGGACCACATTTTATCCAGTCAGTCAACAATTGCTTATTGAGCACCTGCCATGAACTTGGCACTTTGCTAGGTGCTGAGGCTCTGATAATGAATGAGACCAGTCCCTTGGCCTTAAGGAGCTTCTTGTCTGGTGGAGAAGGCAGGCAATTAAGTAAGTCACTGTAGGAACATGGGATAAGAGGCGGGGTGGGGCGAGCAGGCAGCAGGAGCACATCACACAGACGTGACAGGCTGGGAAGCTGAGGGAGGGTCTGGGCTGTGAGCAGGCGGTGTCCAGAGAGGAGGCTGGGGAGCCGGGGCTGGACGTAGGTGTGGGGCAGACCATGCAGGCCCTTATGGGCCAGGCTAAGGAATTTGTACTTGATCCTTAAGGCAACTGAGTCACTGAAGGGTTTTAAACTGGGGAATGAGTTAGAAGCTTTCTTTGGATGCCCAGGAGAGTGAATTGAAAGTGGGGAGGATGTGGGAAGGGATTCAATGAGGGGCAGCTATGGACTGAATTGTGCACCCCACTCCCCATTCACATCTTGAAGCCCTAACTCCCAATGTGATGGTATTTGCAGTTGAGGACTGTAGGGGGTCATTAGGTCATGAAGATGGGGTCCTCATGATGGAGTCAGTGCTCTTATAAGAAGAGATCAAAGAACATGTTCTCACTCTCTCCATTAAGTGATGACACAGCAAGAAGACATCCGCAAGCCAGGAAGGGAGCTCTCCCCAAGAACAGAAGCAGCCAACAACTTCGTCTTAGACTCTTCAGCCTCCAGAACTATGAGAGATTAATGTCTGTTGTCTCAGCCACCCAGTGGAGCTGGGATAGGAGCCAAGATGGACCTCACATTTCTCCCCAACATTCCTCATCTATTTCTCACCACTTTCTAGAATTTTAGGAGTTAGGCTTATTTCCCCACCTGTTCACACTGCCCATGCTCTGCAGTGCCAAGCACCTTCAGGTGCTTCCTGAGTCCCAGGGACCAGTCCCAGAAGGCTCCAGGGGGACTTAGAGGAACAGAGGGCGGGTAGGATGCACGGCACTGGGTGTGCACGGAGAAGTAGGAGAGAAGGGCCTTCTGTCTCTGGAAAAGGCTCTCTGTTACTAAGTCCTCCAGTAAGTTAGGTGGCTGTTGCCACTGAATTACCATGACACAGTCATAGTTAGGGAGCAGGGGAGACCAGAGCCGGGAAGGGAGTGTCGGAAGCTGTTGTAACTTGATTTAGGAGCTGAGACCCTGATGGTCTCATTTGCATTTTACAAAATTCTAACAGATCCTCACATGCCCACCCTGCCCCCTGCTCAGGTTTATCGCATCCATTTCCCCTAGAGCGCTTCGTAAAGAATGTGGATCTAGAAGTCTCTATTTAGAATCTAGTTGTTATCAGCAGTCAGATCTACATTTCAAGAGAACTTGAGTTGCTCCCTGGTTTTTAGTTTGGAGCCGTGAGAGAGGGCTTGCTCCGTTGTTGAATTTTGTAACTGTTACGCATGGTTGTGTGCACCCATGCACCTACAGATCAGTTAAGACACTAGATCAGAATCATTCAAAACTGAAGCGTCCTTATAGAGATCACCATCTTGCTGCAAGATAGGGAAACTGAGGCCCAGGGAGGAGATGGACAAGCCTAAGTTACTAGGAGAGCCAACAGTTGACTGGGCCAATACTTACTAAGTCCCTAGTCTGTGCTAGGGCACCTGGGATATGAATGACAAGTAAAACATTGTTTTCCTGTTGACTCAGGAATCCTACATGCTTCTACTTTTTGTTCAGCAAGCCTTGATTCGGAGTTAAGTTTGTACCTCTTTATATCTTAAGGTAAGAAATTCATTCACTGACCACTTATTCTAGATCAGAGACCATCCTGGGCATTTTGCAACCATTAGCTTTGTTCAATTCTTCGCAAACCAAGAGATAAATATCATCATCCCCATTCTACAGATGAGGAAACAGGCTCAGAGAGGCACATTATGTTGCCCAAGGTGGCACGGTATGGTAAAGTGCAGAGCTGGGGTTAGGACCTTAATCTTCCTGTCTTCAGAGCATTTGTCATTCATTGTGATCCTTTGTCTTCAGCCAGCCAACTTCACTTTCTTGGGTAAAAGCCTCTACAGTGGACTCTACTTGACCTTCAGTTGGTGGGAGCCCATAAACTCTGTTGAATGGGTCCAAAGCATTCCCAGGCTCCATAAAAAGTCTGCAGAAGAAGGAGTGGGGAGCTTCTTTTCCTCTGCTTTCCTTCCACATGGGCCCCTTAGAGTCAGAGAAGTACTGAGATGGTCTCTGGACAGAGATGATTGGCTGGATAACTCAGCCTGGTACCCACCGTTTACAACCATGTCCTGGGCACCGTGCCAAGGGGTTTACAGGCACCAGCTCTTAAATCTTCACAGCACCACCATGAGCTTGGGCCTTCTGTGCTCCCCGTATTAAAACTGGGAAACTGAGGCGCAGGGGGTGAATTTGTTCTCCAGCAGAGGCAGGACTGCAAGAGCACAGTTCTGACTGAGTCTGGAATCCAGGCCCCTTCTAATTATTTTCTGTGCTCAAGAAGTGCCTATTGACTGAAGAGTTGAAATTGCCTTTTAAAAATAAATCTTTGTGTCCATTCTCCCACGTGAGCAGACAGTGAGCTAGCAGGGGGCAGCCAGCACCAGGTCAGGTGTGCGACAGGGACATTGGATGAGCAAGGCAGCCACTTGGTGGGCTCCGAGGGAAGAGGAGGCAGTCCCCCGAGGCCGACAGCCAGGCTCTGAGGATGCCAGTGGTCCAGGGTGAGTGACGCCCATGGTTAATTCCAGAGGCTGTCCAGTTTTCCTTTTCTGCTTTGGTTCTTTGATTCGTAATGGTTTGGCTCGTTCCTGTGTGCCCTTCCCTTGGGGTTATGTCACCCAGGTGAACAAAGCCTCTTTTCAAGGACCCTGAAGAAACCAGATCATGTTATGGTTCCCGTAAATTAGAGGCCTGGAGAGGAGGCCTCTTATTTGGGGATAATCACCATTTGTTCTCTGTTTGACGACTTGTTTCAAGATAATTAGGGCTTCACTTTCTTCACTTGAAACAGCCTTTTCTGTTTCCCCTGGTCCTTGCCCTGCCAGTCCTGGAGCTGGGTCCTGTGGATGCTGCGGTGAGGCGCATGATGCCAGGACCTTCCTGTACCAAGAGCTGTCAAAACAACTGCCATGTGTCCAGCCTGTAAAACCAGGCACAAGTGGTCTGGGTAAGACATGTGTTTAAACCTTCAGTCACTCAAATCTTTAAGTGACATGCATTCAGCACACACAGCTCTAGAGGCTAGGGATACAGGAATAGAAAAAGAAGACCAGTGCCCACCTCATGGAGCTCATATTGGGGTCCTGCAGCAGAGAAAGGAGGTGGGGAGCTTGACTCCCTCAGAAATAAAAAAGATTTTAGTAATAAAGAAGAACTGATCATTATTATTCCTGTGCACAACAGCAGTAGTAATAATAATAAAACACCATAAGAATGATATTGAGAGTCGGATTTTATTGAAATAAGCGTTAAATGCCAAACCTATTCATTACTAGGCTAAAATTTGTTGTATAGAATCTTGCTAAAAGTAAATGACCAATATCGTGGAATTAGCACTATTTTTGTTCAACAGTTGTTTTTCACTGGTGTGTGATACAGTCACGGGAAACCAGAGTATCTGGGTATGGAATTTTTCATTAATTGAATTTTCTTGTCTTGTGTAAAAATCACTGTTAATAATACAACGATGATTCATTATCTTTTTTGGCCTCTAGATTATTGTTCCAAATATTAATGATTATGTAATTCAAATCAATTAACATTTAATTCTATGAGATCGGGGCAGGTAAAGGAAATTTTCTTTGGATAAGGAGATTCAGAAGACTGAAATGGTGTATTTTCACCCCAGAAGATTTGAGGAGTGAGGTTCCCCTCCCCATAACAAATCTCAGTCTCTTTCTAGGCTTCTGTTTAATAAAATGCACAACCATGTTAACTTCAGTAATGATTTTTAGCATAGTCAAGTTTAAATGAAAGAATATGCTTTTTCTCAATCAGGAAAGAACTTTATAAATGTAATCGACAAGTTTATAACCATTATGTAAATTTTAAGATACTTCTCAGAAATGGAAAGATCAAAAAGAAAAAATTAAGAACTGTATGAAGATTTGACCAACAAGGACACACACACAAGCTTGAACATATGTAAAAATTTGCATCCAAGAACAGAACGGGTAGGTATTTCATAGCCACATGGAATATTTGCAACCATTTAGCAGCCCAAAGGAAACCTCACAAATACTAAATCAATATCATAGGGGGATAACCCTTTAACCACAATGCAATAAAATTCAAAACTAAAAGCAATATATATGTATATGTATATATATACATACATGCATGCAACACACATTTTGAAAATTTAAAAAATCCCTTGGAAATAATTTGTCAAAGGTGAAATTATAATGAACATTACTAAACACTTATAATGGATAATGAAAATATTATTACTAAATTATGTGGGCTGTAGCTAAAGTGTCAGAAGGAGATTTACAGACTTAAACACAGATATTAGAAAACAGAAGAAAAGTTAATGAAATAATCCAATTCAAAAGTTAGAAAAGTAAAGCGCATTGGTTTAACCATGGAGTACACCTGGAACATATATTTTTTCCACCCTGACTCACTGGTAGACAGTCCTGCATTCAATAAACTTACACAAAGAAACAAGGGCTGGGTCTGATGGAAAAATCAGACCATGTTAATGTTTAAAAAAAAAAAAACTTTCATAACAGAGGGTGTATTAGTTACATATTGCTGTAAAACAAATTACCTGAGAATCTAGAAGCTTAAAACAACAAACATTTATTAGCTCACAGTGTCCAAGAGTCAGGAATCCAGAGTACCTTAGCAGGGTGGTTCTGGTTCAGTGTTTCTCATGAGGTTGCAGTGAAGCTGTTGGCTGGGCTGCAGTCATCTGAAGACTCAACCGGGGCGTAGGATCTTCTGCCAAGTTCATTCACATTGCTTATTGCCGGCAGTCGTTCTTCCCTGAGTGCTCGTCACTGGCTGTCAGATTCCTTGCCCCATGGATCTGTCCATAGGCATGCCAACAACATGGCCCCTTGCTTCCCTTAGAGTAAGTAGTCCGAGGGGACAGCCAGACAACCAGTCCCCAAGATGGAAGCCATCGTCTTTTATGACCTAATCTCTGAAGTGACCTGTCCTCACCATCTGCTATCAGTCACACAGACTAACCCTGGTACAATGGGAGGGGGGACTGCACAAGGGTGTGAACCAGGAGAGGGGGACCATTGGAGGCCACCTTGGAGGCTGCTAACCAGAGAGAGTCTCAAAAAAAAAAAAAGGGATTTTTGCTTGGCTGCTAATCCTCCACCACAGGGAAGAGTAGGTGAGAAAAATCAGTTCCAACTGATCAAAATCATGAGACTTACCTTTGGGATACAGACGATACTGAAATTCAAGGAGAAGTGGTGGTCTCAGGGTTGGATTTCTTGCCATTTGGATCGGGACTTAGGTGAACTCTCTTATGTTTTGCTTTCACCATGAACTTTTCAAAATATCTGTTTTTCCCCCCCCAAATAATTTTAGTCCACCAAGTCCCTTCTCACATTTTTTGCCAATCCACTTTTCCCATCATTTTAAAGTTGATGTCTCTTCAAAAGGAAATTTGATTTAAATGTTTTCAATTCCTTTACCTAAAAGTATTGCAACTCAAGTTAACAAGAACTATTGGATGGCCAAGAAATCCTCCAGTTTCATGTGAAAGTCGCAAGGCCCATTTTTCTCAAAAACATGAAATTATGCTTTGCCAAAGAGTTGATAAAATACTGACTCAACGAGGGTTAAGTTTAACCACCCACAAATCAAAACATCTTGCTAACGTTGTGCCAAACAATTTTCTGTAGTTGGTTTAAAATATTGAATTGACCATTCCCACTCACTCCTCAATTTAACTGAATTGTAAAATCATTAGTTCTGTCTTGTAGACATGTAGGCATGGAAAAAGTAAAGTGCTGAATTAAGATAATTTAAATACCTGTCAGTGATTTGAGCTCTTTGTCTCCAGTTTCTTTCTATTTTATTCCAAGCTACCCTGATACAAGTGTTATCTTACTGAGACAAAGAGCCCATCTCATTTATCCCCGCTCTTTGCTATCTTAACTTTTCACTGCCTTCTCATTAGGTTCTACCATGCCGTTCATCACTCTGCATCACACAGTCCCAATTTCTTTTCCTAACCGCTTCCCCTCCTGTGTCAACCTGACAGATTTAACTCCAGTCCTGAGAGAAGGCTTGTCATTTCCTGACCAGGTCATGCACTTTCAGACTCAAAGTCCGTGCATAGGCTGTTCCCTCTGCTCACAACGCCCTTCCCTCACTCACTGCCTGAAACTATACGATTCCCTCTTCAAGGTGCATTTCAGATGTCGTCTTTTCTTTTGGGGCATCTTCTCTGACACACCTTCTCCTCTAACACCCAGCGACTCCTTCAACTTGACAAAAAATTGTTCACACCTTTGGATTTCAAAAGGAGGCAATTCCACTCCTCATTAATTCCACCAAGTCTGGCATATACCCACATTACAACGCTTTCCTAACTGCCTGGCAACTGTCAAGAGAATTTACTAAGGTAGTGCTAACTACTTCAGCAGATGCACCCCCAGATCTCAGTGGCTTAATACAACAGAAATGTACTTCTTGTTCCTGTAAATTCTAAGCAACAGGCAGAGCCAGGAGGGTGATTCACTCCAGGCATATCAGTCATTCAAGGACCCAACTTACAAAAGCCCTGCCTTCTGCAACCGTTGGCTTCCAGGTCCACCCTGGGTATAGACACCCAGTCAGCAGACAGTGAAAGAGATGGGGTAGAGAAGCATGGAGTAAATTTTACAGAGCAAGCTTTGAAGGGGCACAGATCTCTTCCATTCACATTCCTTTGGCTCTTCCAGCTGCAAGGCAGAATGGGAAAGAGTCCAGCTGTGCACCCAGGAGGAAATGAAACAGGTCTAGTGAACAGACGAACAAACTGAAAACTTGGAGAAGGTGGCTGTGCTTTTACTATTGCTCCATCTTCAGTCCCTACCACTGACCGTCTTTAGCACATATTTGGACATTTGGTAAATATTTGTCAAATAGGTACATTAATTGTTGCTGAAATTACTAGAAAATTGCCTCAGTCCTCCACTCTATCTTTGTGGGTATAGGAAGAGTTTATGTGTATATTTCAAACAAAATGGAGAACTGAGTCAATGAGTCAGATCATCCAGTCCAAACGTCTGCCTGTAATACCTGGTTAAAGAGATTTGCCCACCTTCCTCGGAATAATAATGATCATTCAGTTCATTGCTTCAACGGCAAGACTCCTTTCATTTTATTTGGGCAGAGTCTTAATAGCAAACGTGACTTCTCCCTCGTGAGCAAAGTCATTTATCAGCATTTGATTTTGGCAAAGCACCAGACTCCACACACCATTCCTCATCCATAAGCAACATGGTAACCAAAGCTTCCATGCCTAAGTTTCCTTGGATTTTCCAATGGTAACTGCTTCTGGCTTGGTTTCCTTATGTATACATGGGGGTGGAAGGCAGAAACGGGTAGGAGACAGAGGGATAGGCGCTCACCTGTCTTCACATAGACGGTCTTCAGTGTCACTTCATTAGCTTCAAAGAGCCTGGAAGCTGATGGTGGAGGTGAGAACCCTGCTTGACTTTCTGGGGTTAATGATACAGGCTTTTGACATCAAACAGACCTGACTATGAACCTTGGCTCTGCCATTTCCAGGATATGTGCCCCTGGGGCTGTTACATGGTTTGTACTTCTGGAGTGATGTGTGCAGAACTTCATCTTTGAGTCATCTCTGATTTCCCCCAGTTAAGCACTTACAACCTATTGTTTTGTCATGTGTTTACTCATCTGCTTGTCTCACTAGACAGTGAGCTCAGTGGCAAGGATTTCCAAAAAGTGCTTGTTGAACAGAAAACAAAGTAAGAATGTCCTGGAAACACATACAGCTTCAGGTCTAAAGCTTCGGAATTGAAAATAAATTTTTTTTAAGTCTGTCTAAAATAGGAAGACATGATAACTTGTATTTTCAAAAGAACCCATCCCATTGGCTCTTCTTCCAGTGTGCCATTGTCACTACTATCACTGAGTGGTGGAGTTTATATTCCCTCCCTTTGAACCTATGTGACTGCCTCACCCAGTGGAATATGGTTGACACGACACTGTGGCTTTCAAGGTGAGGTTAAAAAATGCAGTGTTCTTTTTCTTGCTCTCCTGTGATGCTTGCTCTTGGAACCCAGTTGCCATCTTGCAAGGAAGTTAGGCAGCCACACAGACAGGCCAGCGCCAACCACAGGACAGGAGTGTGCGTGAGTCTCCGGAAGACCCCAGCCCCTTGTCTCTGAGTCACCCCAGCCTTTCAGCTGCCCCAGTTGACACCAGGAGGAGCAGAAAAGAGCTGACCCCTACTGAGCTCTGCCCAAATGGCAGAGCAAAATAAATGACTGTTGGTGTCACTGATCATTAAGTTTGGGGTGGTTTCTTAGCCAACAATAGATATATAGAAGAGAAGGGTCAAAGGGCAGAACTGTGAGGAAGACAGGAGTGCAGGGAGAGTCAATGGATGGATGGTTGACCTTGCAAAAAAAGTTACCAAACCAAGGTGGCCTGACCACATCTTTCCATGTAGCCTACGTTGTATGATTACTGCTCTCATGTCTAACCTTTGTATCTCTCTTGTATGCCATTAAAGTCTTGGTTCATTTACTTTGTAAAAATGTGTTTTCATGTTGCCTTGAATAAAGCCTCATTTAAATCTAATGGTCCATTAATTTTAAATCAGTATATAGGTGGTGATTTCTTCTTTTACCAGAAGAGTCAAATCTTTCCTTGAGGCTCAACAAATAGGTAGACAGACAGACATGTACCTACACATAAAGAGAGAGGGAGATAGATCGATGCCTTCAAGGATATTTCACAATATTTTTCAGGATGGAATTTTAACATTGAGGACAGCTTTGAGCACTTACTTTTTTCTATATGGCAAACACTGCAATAAAGGCTTTATGTGCACCAACTCATTTATATCATCCCCCCAAATCCTTGCAGGCTTTATACAATTAGAGTTCCTTTTACTGGTGAGGAAATTGAGGACCCTATTGCCCAGGTCATGTGTCCCAGTGGTTAAGCTGGGTGATCTCTGGCAGTGTGATTCCAGAGCCCATCCTTTGAGCCCCTTGTCTTCACTCTCTCCACCTGAAAGGCCCTTCTTCTAATGTGCCATTGTCACTCCTGTCACTGAATGGGGGAGATGATCTGCCCCCCAGCTCTTGAACTTACTGGGTCTTTGTGACCTTCTGAACATTGCCTGGTGCAGAAGAGAAGTTCAACCAACGCTCTCATACCTTTCTTTCCAAAGAACAGAAAACAAGTCCCTACAAATGAAGCCACAGCCAGTATGCTTGTATTTATCTTAGTTTTCTATTCACAGCAGAGTTTGCGCGCTGTAGGTGCGTAGTAAGCGTGTGTCGATCATGAACACTTCTGCAAGGGTGACCTTTCGCCTCTGAGGAGTCCAAGTGTATGTAGCGGAGTGGGGGCCAGTGGGCAGAGGGAGCCCAGAGCTTCCGAGAGGGGCCTTCTCTGCTGATGCTTTTCTGAAGACAGCACATCTTGGACACATTACGAAGTAGCATGAAAACAAATGACACCTTCACTCAGTCTTCGTGGGGGAGGAGGGGACATCAGAGAAGAACCTTCCCTTTTAAATAAAAAGAGAAATTGCACAGTCAGCTCCCAAGAAGGGTGCCCCTCAAAGCAGACTGAAAGGCATTTTTCACCCAGCTCTGGGACAGACCAGGGCGCAGCGTTAACGAATCCTCTCCCGACCCCAGCACCTCTCCCCACCCCCCAATAAAGGCGATATGAAACAGAGGCCTTCAGAGGACCACGCTGAAGTGGGCTGCGTGTTCCGGCAACTGTTACAATGCAGGCCAAAGCCACGTCAGGTCCAATTACAGTCAATGAGGAACATCTGTGTTTCGGCACCCACGTTGCTCAATGCAAACATTTCGTAATTACAGCCCCTTGCACACACGGTGTGTTATGAGATGTGGTGTCCCAGTGTGAATCACAGTCACATTTTTCAGAGTCGTCAGCAGTCTCGGTCTGGCTGGGATGCCGGACTCACTGCCCATAAGAGCATTTCTCTAAAATATTGAATTAAGCAAAGTCCGGCTTTTTCTTCTTATCTATGGAATCTTGTGGTTGGGGCTTGACTGTTTTTATAAAATGAAATATATAAAATGGATAAAATGCAAATAAAGTTGAGGTTAGGGTGGTGTGTTTTTTCTTTCTCTCTCCTTTTTTTTTTTTTGAGAAAGACATCTGTTTTTTTTCCCCTCTTTTCCCTTCGGTGTTTTAAGCTGAAACGTAAAGGTTCAATTGTCAAACACAGTCTGAAAGGCTCCAATTCCAACTGGTTTTTCACTTCATCAGAGGCAAGTCTGGTAATAAGGACTCAACTGGTTTGGGGATATTTTCTCAGGCACAGGTTTTCCTGGGTAAAGTGATTGAGATTGGCTTTGCAGCCAAAGGAAATCCAATAGCCCTGGGTTCAAAGTTGAAGATACTTTGAAATTCTTATGTTTCTTTCAGCGTGGCCTCACGGCAGTAGAAGCTGTGGACTGGGGCACTGAAGACATTATGGATCTGTCAATAAACTTGCAAATTTACAGTCTGGACAGACCTTTTACCCATAAACTGCCTTGCTTAAGGGATCTGAAACTCTGCCTTGCCACTTTATGGTGACACCTTGGCCTATTTTGAATTCTTGTCTCCTGATTCCATCCCCCGGAACAGCCCCAGTTTAGTCAGCAGACAGGACCCCAGTGACCACTCTCCCAGACTGATCTTCCCGTCTTTGAGAAAGTCCCTGGGGTGGGGTGGGGTGGGGACAGGATAACTCAGTGGTAGAACATGTGCTTAGCATGCATGAGGTCCTGGGTTCAATCCCCAGTACCTCCATTAGAAACATAAAAATAAATAAGTAAATAAATAAACCTTATAATCTACCCCACCTAAAAAAAAAAAAAAAAAAAAGGAGAAAAGAAAGCCCCTGGTCCAGCTCGATGGATCCCTGATCCATCCCGATGGCGGGGAATCCACCCCCAGCACAGCCCCAGGGGCTCCTTTCCTGCATCTCCCCTGTGTTACTCAGGAAGCGGCACAGGGCAGATGTGAGGAGGGGATAACCAGTTTCAGGGAGAGCCAGTCAGTAACTTCTTTTTAATAACCCTCCCAGGCTTTATCATTGGTTGGAAGTGACAGAAACTCATCAAACTAACAAAATGACAGCCAGAAAAGGACTTTATGGGCTAAAAGGATTTAAGTAGTGGTTGGAAGACCAAATTTCAGGAAGGGCAGAGGCAGCGGGGCTGGGGACACAGACCCTGCCGGGAGGGAACTCCCCTCCCCGCTCCTTCCATCCCTGTTTCTCTCTGTGGGTCAGCGTCGGTCGGCTCCTTACAAACCACCGTTCTGATTTTTCCTAGCTTCCAGTTCAGCCAAGAAAGTAGACCCATTTCTCCCTGCTCTCTCCTGCTAAGCACAGCTGTAAACCCCAGAAATGGCCCAAGAGACGACTGTGATGGTTAATTTTTCTTGTCGCCTTAGCTGGGCCACGGTGTCCAAATATTTGGTCAGTCGTTTTTCTAGATGTTTCAGTGATGTTTAACATACAAGTTGGTGGATTTTGAGTAAAACAGACTTGTATTCCATCATGTATGGGTCTCATAAAATCAGCTGAAGGCCTCATAGAACAAAAACTGACTGAGAGGCGAGTATGTCTGGTCCAGAGTTGAGCAAGGACCCTCTCCATTAAGTGTCTGTTTGTCCCCTTTCTCCTGGGGCTGAAGCCTGAACCACGCTTGTCCACAGTGGGCTCAGACCCACACAGATGTCACCGATGAAGATGGTATCCTGGGGAGCAGTGGAAGCCTGATTTCAGGGAGGGATGTTGAGTCGCAAGAGAGGATGCTCATAAGGGAGGAGGAAGCCTGGGGTGAAAAGCCAGATTCCACAACAGGGCCTGAGGAGCCGGGCGTCTTCACGGTCCTGGCTGGTGAAAGGCAGCTGGTAACCGAACTGGACCCAATCCCGGGACCCCGGAAGCGTGTAGGAGTGAAGAGATGGCCACCCTACTGCACAGCTCCGAGGGCTCCAGGGAGCCTCTGCCCAGAGGGCTGCCGCACCCTCGTGGCTCCATGAGGGTCGAAAGCACAAGTAGCTGGAGGAAGCGATGGGAACCGTCACCCCAACAGGGCGGAGGTCTGTGCACCTGGGGGACACCAGTGGAATGGCCTTTCCCACAGAGGCAGCAGTCTGGGGAATACAGGAGCAGCATTAATTGGCCAGGCAGGTGAGACTCTCCCACCCCCACCCCTAGTAGACTCGCATCAGCACTTCCTAAAGTGAAGGAGGCGCCCTTTCTAGACTTTGCCTACTTTTGGCTCTCATCATGTAAGTTCTGTGAATAGAAGTTTCAAAATATGGAGAGATCCGGAGATGGTCAACCAATGACTCCGTTGCCCTTTATTTTATATTCGATGCAACAATTGCTTAACACACAGCTGTTTCCCCTGCAGGTTTAGCGAGGGTGACCAAATAATTTGTCATCCAAGCCCATAATTTAGAGTGCGGCAGGGGACAATCTTAAGAGGTACGCTGGGAAAGCAGGTGTGAAATGAGACTGTCCTGGGCCAATGGGACATGTGGTCACTCTAACTGTAGTCCTCTGCTTTTGAGATGTCTTCTTCTTCAGATTCCTGAATTTATCCGAGCTCCTTCTACTTTGGGAAAGTGGGGTGAGTTGAATCTGAGGGTTTCTCCCACAACCAGGAGTCTTCTTCAAAACAGGGAGATGTTCCGTATCTTTTTGTAACCTCTTCTGGGACAGGCACAGTTGGTAGCAAAGACGTCTAATCTTTGAGCCATCCCCATCTTTCAGGCACGCTGAACAAGCAGCTGACTCTCGGCTTTGGTAGCAATTTAGTAGCTGCATGATCTTTAAAACTGACATAATTCACATGCCATAAATTCACCCTTTTACAACATACAGTTTAGTGGTATGTCATATATTCATAAGGTTGCGCCACCATCCCCACTACCCAACTTGAGAACATTTTCATCACCCCAAACGGAGATCTTGTACCTCTCCATTTCCCCTCCCCACCAGACCCTGGCAACCACAGATCTGCTTTCTATACTTATGAAGGAATCACTCAGGATGTGGCATTTGTGACTGGCTTCTTTCACACAGCATCATGTTTTTAAGGTTCATCCACATTGCAGCATGGATGGGCACTTCATTCCTTTTCATGGCTGAATAATATCACATTGTATGGATAGAACAGCTTTGGTGTCTTGTTTAGTAATGGATGGACATTTGGGTTAATTGCATGCTTTTATTTTATTTTAATTTTTTGGAAGTACCACAGTTTATTGATCCATTCACCTACTGAAGGGTATCTTTTTTTTTCATTGAAGTATAGTCAGTTACAATGTATCAATTTCAGGTGTACAAGCATAGTGTCCCAGTCATGCATATATATATATATACACACACACACACACACACACACATATATTCATTTTAATATTCTTTTTCATTAAAGATTACAAGATATTCATCCAATTACAAGATATTGAATATTCATTTTAATATTCTTTTTCATTAAAGATTACAAGATATTCATCCAATTACAAGATATTGAATATAGTGCTATACAGAAGAAATTTGTTCTTAATCTACTTTTATATATAGTGGTTAACATTTGCAAATCTCAGACTCCCAGATTTATTCCTTCCCACCCCATTTCCCATGGTAACTATAAGATTGTTTACTATGTCTGAGAATCTGTTTCTGTTTTGTAGATGAGTTCATTAGTGTCTTCTTTTTTCTTTTTAGTTTAAGATTCCACATATGAGTGCTATCATATGGTATTTTTCTTTCCCTTTCTGGCTTACTTCACTTAGAATGATGATCTCCAGGTCCCTCCATGTTGCTGCAAATGGCATTATTTTATTCTTTTTTATAGCTAGGTAGTATTCCATTGCATAAATATACCACTACTTCTTTATCCAGTCATCTGTTGATGGGCATTTAGGTTGTTTCCATATCTTGGATATTATAAACAGTGCTGCTGTGAACATTGGGGTGCATGTATCCTTTTGAATTAAGGTCCCCTCTGGATATATGTCCAGGAGTGGGATTGCTGGATCACATGGCAAGTCTATTTTTAGTTTTTTGAGGACTCTCCATACTGTTTTCCATAACGCTATACCAAATTGCATTTCCACCAAAAGCGTAGGAGGGTTCCCTTTTCTCCACACCCTCCCCAGCATTTATCTTTTGTGGACTTTTGAATGACGGCCATTCTGACTGGTGAGAGGTGATACCTCATTGCAGTTTTGATTGGCATTTCTCTGATAATTGGTGCTACTGAGCATTTTTTCATGTGCCTGTTGGCCATTTGTATGTCTTCACTGGAGAATTGCTTGTTTGGGTCGTCTGCCCATTTTTGGATTGGGTGGTTTGTTTTTTTCTTATTGAGTTGTGTGAGCTGTTTATATATTCTGGAGATTAAGGGCTCCTGTTTTTGAGGAGCAGTCACGATCTTCATTGCTTAAGGCAGTCCTGGGGACAAGATTATTGTTACTGGCAGCTGACAGCATTCTAACTGAAGGCCTGGATGACTTTATTTCATTATGTCATAGCCTTTTCCTCAAGGAGCTCACAGTCTAGTATGTAAGTACTAGGTTTGATACAATTCCATTCAGTTGAGCTGAAGAATCATTTCATTCCTTTCTTGCATCCACTTCTTATGAGAGAAGTAGATGTCCAAAGGGAAGGTCATTAAATAAAGGGGTGTCATCCACGGAAAAGGGACGGATGTGCAAAGAGCTATGAGAACAGAAAGAAGGACCAGTTACTTCTCCTAGGGAACCATTGAAGGCTATGGAGCCACGCCGGGGTGAGTTTTGAAGGCTGCATAAGAATTTATCAGGGGGAGAACTTGAGAAAGGCATTGTTGACAGAGAAGCTAGCAGGTACAAAAGCATGTGATGCTTTAATCTGACAATCACAGACACACTTGCTGTTTTACATGGAGTCGGATGACTTCATTGGGAGAAGAAAGGAGAGCATTCATTCATTCACTCACTTAGTCATTCACTGGAAAGATATTTCTAAGCATCCGTTATGTGCTGGGTCCTGTTTTAGGTGCTGGAATTAGAGCATTGAACAAAACAGACAAATACCTGCCCTCGTGGAGCTTACAGAGAAACAGCCCCTGCATCTCCCCCCACCCCCATGTGGTCTGCTCATCTTGGACTTGGTATCTGCAGGTCCTCCCTTGCTGCACTAGGCCATCCTTCTAAAAATTATCAGATGTGGCGCAGGGTATAGCTCAGTGGTAGAGCACATGCTTAGCATGCATGACGTCCTGGGTTCAATCCCCAGTACCTCCATTAAATAAATAAATAAACCTAATTACACTGCCCCTCCTCCAAAATTATCAAATGAGCAATACTGTCTGAAGCACCTCCCCCTTCCTGCTTCTAGCTCTTTCCCTGGTTACTGGTGCCTCCCCCACGCCCCACTTTGCCCCTTTCCCACCCATCTTCCATTCTTACCAGTGACTCGTGTTACACTTGGTCCATTCATTGGGATTTTCCCATTTTCACCCGGGTTGAAAGTTATAAGCTAAATGGATGACATTTTATTAGTGGAATGTGGGAAGTCATCCAGTAAACGGGGGTCACAGTCCTTGGACGGCTGGAGGCTTTGACGGTAGGACAGCTGGCGTTGCACTGTCTACTCGCTAGGCTGAGGTCGACAAGACGGACCTTCACTGGGAGAACGGATTCAAGCCAAGGAGGCTCAGATTTTGATCATGACTCCTCGGCCCTCACATAGACCCAACCTTAATCCTCACGAGGGAATCCTGTGATCAGGGGGACAGAGCAAAGAACTCTGGGGACAGGGGGCCTAGATTCGAACCCTCTGTCACTTGCGACCCTAAGCAAACTTCAATACCCCTCTGAGCATCACGTGCCTCGTCTCTGACGTGAGGCTCATAAGGCTTCCTTTGCAAAGTTGAAACGGAGATGAAGATAATTTGTATGGCTAAACCAGAGTGAATATTGAATTAATGGTCATTACAATTTGTTTATTATAATGATAGACAGAGTCGTACGCTGCGTGTGGAAGCCCTAAAGTCAGACTGGAAAGGGTTTGGAGGGACTCCGCTGATTGGTTAAGCATGCTCTAACCTGGTCCTCTAGCTAGCTAAGTCTCCTTTCATCTTGAAACTTCCTTTGCCAACAGGAAAAGCAGAAATAAGAAGAAGAAGAAGAAAAAAAGATTTTCATTATTGGGAGAGAAAGCATACTCCATCCAAACAAAACCGACTAACCATTCATTAAGTCTATTTTGTTATTAAAGGCCCATAGGATTAAAGAGCTAATTACAGCGTCCTAGGTTTGGAATTATCCATTGTTACCAGGACTGAGTCATGCCCGGTCCCTGGCTTTTTAAGAACCAGCATGATAGAGCATTTGGTTCACCTGGATATGTTTTCGTTTCTCGGGCACAGTCAAGCACGGCTATTAGCATCTGCAAACTCAAACCAGACAGGCAATCCGGGTTTAAGAAAGAAACAGGCAGGCAGGCTGCTCCTCCAAGTCTCCTCCTCCGACAGCCCGCCCCTCCGGGTCTGGGCTGTGCCCAACTGCTCCAATCGGGCAGAATGTACACAGCATACATTAAGTGAATTTTGGACACTTAATGAGGTAATTGCAGGCTAAATATATTCCTCGAGAATCAGAGATATAAAGTTTCCCACCATTCTTTTCCCCTGGTAGTCTTTTCCTTTTTTCTTTTTTTTCAAGGCCTTATTAATTTGCAAACCAGCTAATTACAACTCCTCCGGGCTAAATATCTGTGCAGTTGGCGCTGTAATAGATGAGTGGTTCGGGCTGAGAGAGCAGGTCTTGTTTTTTTCTTTGCCTATTACACACATTGTTTTAGGTAATTAACAGCCACTTTGTAGTGGCCGCTCTGACGCCTCCCTGTCTGAACAGTGTCTTGGCTGACAGCCTCCGAAACAGCCCTGGTGAACTTCTTGCAAAATCATGTGATACTATTATATAATTCTACACGCACCCCGCCCCCATGAAAGCTCTGAGAGAATTTGCACACATCGCTACGTGTGAGCTTTTGGATCTAGACACACTCACACGAAGTCCTTTTCTCGCAGAAGTGTTTCCTTTCAGCTGGGGCAGGGACTGGGGTGGGAGCAAAGGAAAGAATCAGGTCTGAATTCTGGCACTGCTGCCACCAGAGGGGGATAAGTGACACTGACCTCCTGGAGCTTTTGTGAGCCCTCCACGAGTTTTTAACAATACTTGGCAAAGACTGGTTACACCTTCTACCAAATTAACAGTCTCTTTTCCAGAGTTAATAAAACTTCACAGACAGGGTTTCCAAAGAATGTATTACTTTTTTCCCCCTTGTATTCTCGCTTTTGAGCACCATTTTGAACCAAAAGCTAGAACTGTGGATTATAGCTATGCAGGTCAAGTGAAGACCTCAGAGATTGTCCCAAGCCCTTGAAGGGACACAAGTTCCTGGCCTAAAATGTGCTACTTCCTCTGGCCTCCTCTGCTCACTCTTTCTTCATAAGGGCCCACATCTTCTGAGGCATGTGGAGAATTCACTTTGAGGGTCTTTCCCAACAGCTGGCATCAGATGGAAGGTGTTTCTCAAGTGCTTTGCTGTTCTTGGCTTTCAGAGATTGTGGAACCCCAGAAGAAGTGGGGAGAGGGCATTCCTCAGCACTTTATCACGCGCTCCCCTGTGTTCTGGTTTAAAACAACCACAAGAACAACAAAGGCAAGATGTGTGGCTCGCACTGTGCAGCTGGAAGCAGCCTGACACCCTGTATCTTCTAGCACTGGTGACATCTAGAAGACGCCGTTAATTAACAGGACCTTCTCTTTTCTCCAAAGTTGGGGAAACTTGGACAACGGATGAGTCTAGACTGACACCAGGTGACCCCATTGTTCTCTCTTCTTCAGTTTTCTTAAGTTTTATGGGGAATTAATTCTTCAACCTTCCCTCCCCGCAAGCTCGAGTTTTCCCAGAAATGGGATCTCACCAGCCCTGCGTAGAGTTATGCTCCTCTGATGGCCCCGTGGGCTGGACCTGGCTGCCCCCTAGGGTGGACCGCTCACAGTGAATAAGCGTGGGGAGCAAAGAAGGGCTGCCTCTCTGTCTCCTTTTGCAGAGACCAAAGGACTCAGGGTGTTAAACCCAACAGAGCAAAGGATCTGCAGGTCTGAACAGGGCCAGGAGAAAAAGGTCAAAGGGGAAAGGGTTTGTGGGAGGTGGGGCCTGGCTTTAGAACGACGCATATTGAATACTGACCACGTACCCGGCGTGTTCACATCGGCATCTCATTCAATCCCCGCAATTCAAATCCTACGAGGGGAATATTAAGTGACTTATGCAAAGTCACAGAGTGAATAGGTGGCAGGGTCAGGATTTGAACCCACGTGCCTCTGACTCCGCAGACCTCACACAAACACCTTTCCCCTTTGGGAAGCTGAGAATGGGGAACTGATCTGGAAGGAAAAGAGGAAAAAAAAAAGAAAACCCTGGATTCAGATGTCTGTACTCTGGTAGCCGACCGAAGAGAGTCCAGCCCGCTTTGGTTTTCTGAACTCCATTTACAAACCCAAATCAGAGCTGAGTCTTTCTCTTATAGCAGAGTTTTCACCCACTTGCTTCCCAAAACAACAGAGGTCACACATCGGCAGCCTGTGGGCCAAAACTGGCCTAAAGATGTGTTTTGTTTGGCTCTTCAGAGTTGGATGACACAGTATATTTCAAAATTAGATCCGATGCCAACAGAAAATTCAGGCATCACGTCTTTCGCTGCTAGCCTTGACGGACTGGCTCCACGCAGACCAGCCCTCCCGCAGGGAGTGCCTCGAAAGGCTGGACTTGAAAACAGATCTGTTAAATAACACTGAAGAGTAGGCTGAGGATGCCAGGGCCTGGGGGGCTATGGTTCCACAGGGAAGGAAAATGCTTCAAAGGGAAGTTGACATGTTCAACACAGTCCTGAAACTGTGCAGGACTGGAGGCCGAGGGGCCCTGGAGACAACGTCAACCAGGAGGCAGAGGGGCTGAGCAGAGCTTCTGAGAGTCTCACAGGCCAGAGGACCCAAAGGTAGCATCCAGGGCTCTCCAGGCAGCCAGGACTTTAGGGACCAAAGGAAAAAAAAAATACACAGAAGGGAGTTCAATATTTGGCGATGCTTTTCTCTGCAAGAGGGAACTGAGCAGTGCTTCGAAGGGTCTCACAGATGTGGAGAGATTAAAATTCAAATAGAATTCAGGACCCACGAAGGAGAAGCCTTGGGAAAAGCTCAGGACTTTCAGCTGGGATCCCGGAAGAGTAAGAGCCTCGGAGTAAGGTCAAACAGAACAAGACGTTGCCACACAGACACCGAAACCCAGCCTCACAGAGGTTCACTCCCTCGATGGAAAGGGGTGATTTGCTCCTCCGCTGCCTGCCTTTGAGGAGCACTGACAATCATCTCTGGAGGGAGATAACGCCATCCAGAGATGCCGAAGTGTTCTATCTGTGCCCCGCAGGCATCTGGGCTTACAAAACCCAGATTGGGTTATTATGAGTAAAGGTGATGAAGGCATAGATGGAGGACCAGGAACCATCATTGTGAGCGTCCCTGGAATGTTGGTCTCAGGAGAAAAGGAGATAAAAGTCTCATCCAACTTTCCCCCCAGGGCAGACATTTCGTCCGCAGAATCTCTGTGTAGTTTCCGTGCAGCTGAGTATCAGAGCCAGTCTCTTCTTCTCTGAGCTAGCACATCCTCCTGACGTAGCAAGGGCGCAAGGGACACCTGTCAGACTGAAGTGTATCACGCAGCCAAGTGTTCCAGCTGCTGCTGGCTTATAAGAAACCCACGACCAGTGGGGTGTTGGTGTGGACTCACACCTGCTCCCAAGAGCTGACCATGCGGCCCTCTTCCACACCAGTATTTAGGGACCTCGCAGAGGCGCCCTGAAATCAGCTATGGTGGGGATATTTACACCATGGAAACTGGCAATGCTCTGAATCAGGGCTTCACCCCCCCCACCTCCAGATTGTCCATTGTAAAACATTTCTCAGTACCCCGCTGCTCACAGTCATTTTAGGTCAAGTCTGTTTAAAAGCACAGAGCAGAGTTGCTAATTTACATGTTCATGTGTAACAAGTGCACATGGATGTATGTGGCTTCTTTACCCAGGACTGATTGAATCTTTCTCATGTGTCTCCACTTTGTAGAATATCACCAGGGACAAGAAGAGAAAGGGGCTGGAAGGGTATAGCTCAGTGGTAGAGCACATGATCAGCATGCACGAGGTCCTGGGGTCAATTCCCAGTACATTCATTAAGAATAAATAAATAAACCTAATTACCTCCCTCCCAACAGAAAAAAAAAAAAGGAAGAGATGAACAGTCAACTCAGTGTAGTTCAGTAAACTCAGTCGGACTTCATCATTTAGACCCTCGGCTATTTCAATCTCTTTGGAGTAAAGTGCTCAGATATTCAGAGTTTTTCTCCCTTCCTTTGTGTCACAGGTTAATTTCCAGAGAAATAGACGATAGAGAATCAACTACAGAAATTCATCAGGAAGTGTTCTCAACATCGACACTGTGGAGGAGGGAAGGAAGATTCGAGAGAGAGAGAAGTTGAACAGAGAAAGAGTCACCACAAAGACCTCAGCCAACCCTACAGGGGTCCCCCAGACCAGATGTCTCTTACAGGCCTGCGTGGAGTTGTAACTTGTTTTTCAGTAATTACCGACATTTTAGTGTCTTTCCACAAAAAGCAGGCTTCCCAGTTTCTTTGGAAGAATTTGAAGATGTGGTAATGATTGGCTGGAGCAAGAGCCCAGCTGTGCCTTTAAATAGTGCTTGTGGCTTGGGTTCCTGCAGGCTGTACCTGGCCAACTTCTTGATGATTAGGAAACAGGGCTTTGGAGTCAAATAGCTCCACAAAGAATTCCAGGTCTGAAATAGTAGCTGTGTGACCTCAGGGAAGTTACTTAACCTCTCTGAGCTTCAGTTTCCCCGTAAATCTATTAAGTGAGGATTAAAAATACCTACCCCCACAGAGCTGCCGTGAAGATTAAATAAGATCATGTTTTGAAAGTTCTTGGCACAAAGTGAGTATGTAATAAAAAGTGCTTATTTATGCTTCACGGATTCAAATGGCCTCTGAATCCTTTTAGGATTTTCATTTATTCCTGGGAAATATAAGAAGGAGTTGGCACTTGAGCTTTCACAGCCCAGGGAAGGCTTCTGTTCTGTATTTGACAGATGCAAAGTGATAAACTTTCCATTTTATGGAAACCCCAGCTACAGATGTGGATCAGTCCCATCAATTAAGTCAACCTTCTGGGTATGTTATCAGCCACCTATGTAAGCAAGATGAAAAGGAAAAGGGGGCAATTATACATCTTGCCTTTAAAAATGAAAAAAGAAAGAAAGAAACAGAAAAATTCAACAAACCCCAAAGAGAGTGATACAATTCCCTGAAGACAAGAAGTTTTATTTTCGTTGGATTAATGTGTCCTTCACATTTTGACTAATTCAATTTTCTTGGAGTAGACATCCTTCAGTGATCATGCTGCCAAGTGAGCGTCACGCCGAGTGTCTCCAGGAGAGTCGGCAGGAGAAGTGCGCTAGCTGCTATCAGAATCTTGTTATGAGTAAGTGTCTGGTCACTATCAGTCTGTTAACATCCCTTTATATTCTTATGCCGTTTTATTCTAAAGGAAAACTTGAAAACAATGGTCTTCACATACCACTCATAGGACAGCGGGGTTCCATCATTAGTATCTCCCATAACTCACAGTGATTCTCAACGTGAGGAAGTAGGGGAGGCCCCTCTTTGAAGGTTGCATCAGGATGGGAGTGGTGACGTGAGCACAATTTGCAGGGCTTCCTCCAGCGGGAACTTCTAATGTGCAACCGGCTGAGGGCTGGTCCTGATGGTGGTGGTGGTGGTGGTGGTGGTGGCAGCTAACGAGCCTTATTGGTAATCTCTGCTGTTAAACGCTTTCTGAGTCATCTCCTTACTTTTGGCTCATTCATTCATTCATTCATTCAAAATATTTTATTGAGCATTTATTATGTGCCAGTTATGGATCATGGTGAATAACAGAAGCCCCAGTGGTTGAAGAACAAAAATAGAATCTCAGGGGAGCAACGGAGTTACAGATAAAGAATTATATTCCAACATTGTATTGAAATGTCTTGAGTTTATGTGAGTTTGATGTCTTGAATGGAATGAAGATGGGGCTAACTCTGCCTAGGGGAACTAGCTAGATCTCACAGAGGTGATGGCCTCTGAGCTGGGCCCTGGAGGATATAGAGGAGCTCACCAAGTTGGGGAGAAGGGGAAACCATGACTTGATGGCCAGTGGAGAAAGGACATGGAACAGAGGCAGAGCACTGGGGGAAGAGTGGATGGTTTGGCTGAACTTAGGGAAAGCTGTGAGAGAGCGAGAGGGCAGGGCTCAGGGCTAGGATGGAAGGTCAAGGGCCAACTGGTGAAGACCTTGAAAGCCAAGACTAACTTATGTGGACCTGTCTTCCCAGCAGAGAGGAGCCACTGATGTTTCCAGCAGTGGGACTGCCTCAGTTAACCGTCCTTCTAGAAGGACAACTGTTGACCATCTGTCGTTCCCCATCGTGTCAAAATGATATAAAGAGGCTGCTCTGAAGATAGCAAACCGATAGAAAAGGAGAAATTGCGGAGGGCAGTGGGGGAGTGCTGCAAACGCAGAACGATATTTCTCAAACAGGTATGGTCCAATGTGGATGGTCCAAAATGGACAGAAGCAAGTGCACATGATTCAAAATGGCAGCAACTCCAAGAGCTTCCTTTATATTTTACTTGGTAACACGCCTTTACGTTTAAATATGTGTGTCAAGTGCTGGAAACTCATTTCATACAAAATGGTGGCTCTTCATCCAAGAACACTTAGAAAGCTATTCAATAAATCTTCCACTACCAGGATCAGCACCACCTCAGACTATTCCAAACCAACCACCACGAATGAGCAGGCAAACAAATACATATGAGAAAGCGTCAAGCAAGGTCCAAGGCTCATAATGGGTCCTCTCTCCATTTTCCCTTAAAATCATGGTTGTCAAACTCCAGATGCCTTAGCACCCCCCCCGCCCCGGAGACTTGATGAAACATGGATTATTGGTCTCCATCCCCAGAGTTCTGGATTTATTTGGGTGGGAGCAGGGGGTAAGGACTTGCATTTCTAGAAAGTCCTAGAAAGCTCCCAGTTGATACCAGCACTGTTAGGAGACTACAGTTTGAGAACCATTGCCTGAAAACAGGAATAACATTCTGGAGACACAGCTTAGGTTCAGGGATCTTTCTTGCACAGTAAACCCAAGGAGACGGCAGGTAAATGATCAGAGAACTCCCTGAGATATTCTACGTGTTAACTGTCCATAATCTTGATGTTAAGATTTGCTTGGGCGGAGTGTGGGGTTGGCTCTGTAGGGGTGGCTGAGGCTGGAGGTTCTGTCTCATTGTCTTCTGACCCCTTGATCCTCATTCTGTGTTGAACTGGGTTGTGTGGTCATGCCATGATGCTTCCTCGCAGAGATCTGTTACGAGACCCGACTAGCAAATTCAGAAATCGGAGTCCAAACAAGATCCAGGGCTGGATGCCAGACTCTGGCCCTTGGAGTAAAAGCAGAGCCCAAATGACCGGGGTCAGCTGCAGAGTCAAACAGCTGGGGCCGCCCAGTCTGACAGAGCGACGGTAAGACCGAGCGCCAAGAGATCAAACAGCAGGAATGAGCGAGGGGCAGCCTGGAAATGTACATCAGCCCTTCTCTTGTCTCGAAGGGGCCCTTCTCTGGACCCGGCACCCCTTCTGTTCCAGCCCCTGGCAGACATAGGACAGAGCGGGGACCCTCGGGCTCAGACTTCTCTGGAAAGCAGAATGGGGTTTGCTTTAGCAAAGAAAGAGCTAAAAGAAACTGGGGATCCCTTGGACTCTTCTGGAAAGCAGGTATACCAGGTCAAGATTCATCATTTGGGAAGTGGTTGCTGAGTTACTGGCTCATGGAAGGTGGATCTGATCCCTCCCACCTCCGCCCCAGCACTGTTCCGTGAGAGGCAGGCCTGAGACCTCCCACACCACCCGCCCCTTCTTCCTTTTGGGAGGAAGAAAAGCCAGGCAGATGTCCTGGAGCTCTTCCCTTGCTGCCTTCACACAGCCCCTTGCACGTCTTAGCAGAAGCCACTTGGACACGAGAGGGCGCTGCGGCACCAGCTCATTCCCCAAAGGCTCCTTCCACCAAGGGTTCCAGGCTCCAGGACAACCGAGTTCTCAGTGCCCGCGGTCACATCCAACAGACACAAGGCTGGAAGCGATCCAGAAAATGGGAACTTTGTGTTTTGGCTCACTTTGAGTTGCCACTGATGATGCAACAGATTTTCTGGAGGAAAGGGGGAAAACTGTTACTACTATGCTAAATATACATAGAGATTTTAAGACCTGTTCTGATGACAGAAATTGAAAAATAAATAAATGTGTACTTTGAAAATAAGAAGATGAGGTAGTAATTGCCGGGGGAACTTCTGCAGGGATCTAGGCAGAAGTCCTTCGGCAGGTGATGGCCACTGTAGGGACTCCTCTGTCGGTCAGGACAGTTCCAGATGCCCAGGGAACAGCCACAGACATGACTGGGCTGGATTTCAGGCTGGTTATTGACAAGGGAGCCCGACCTCTCCACATGAGGGAACGGGCAAGGGATGATCGCTAGTGCTTACTGAGCACTTACTCTTGCTGTTAGCTGAGTGAGTAAACGGTTTACACGGATTATTTCATTTCATCTGCACCAAAGCCCTCAAAGACAAAGATGATTTCACGGATAAAGCAACTGTGGCTGAAAAGAGCCCAGTGCCGCTAATTGGTTGGTGAGCAGTGATGCACAACTCAAACCTCTGTCTCCGCAGAGGCGTCAGGGCGGGCAGGTCTCACTGCCTGTGCTTTCCAGTCCAGTTCTCAGCCGTGCGCACCAGCCGGCGACCTGGGCACCAGTCATCCCCGACGCCCCTAAGGATGGGGGGGAACACAAACCAGCATGGATGGTCAGCTTAGAACTCACCGGGGCGGGGGTAGGGTGGAGCTGGAGAGAGGGTGGGCATGATTTACAAGCAGATGAAATAGTCCTGTGCAGAAATCAGATGAAGCAAGTTTTCCGGGACAGGCTAACATTTAGATATTCTGTCCTATCTGCTGTCGGTCAAGTGGTGCATCCTGATTTTCAGTCTGCAGATTATGAAAGTGAAGGACATCTCAGGCAGAATTGAGCTTCTAGAGATAAGGAGCAGCAAATATAATCCGGGCTTGGCAGTGACCACATCAGGCATGGTTTATGAGATAATGAATGAAAAGGCTGTTGGAGTCAGGAAGTACCATACAAAAGAAAGAGATCGTTTTATATGATCCGGATCAAGAGCACCTTCCCCCACTCCCCCCTCAGAAGAGCACCTCCTCCCTTCCCTCGGAGAAGGCCCGTGACACACTGCAAACAAGCATGACCTGAATCATAAGTGGGTTCGACTCGCTGCCCTGCCTCCTTCCCGTTGTGCGGCGTTGAATCAGCAGCTTCACCGCTCTGAGCCTCGGTTTCTTCGGCTCTTAAGGGGGAATAATAATACTCAGACCCCACAGAGTAGATGATAGCCATGACAGCACATGTTTGTCCCATGTTACGAGCTGAGCACTGCGCCCACTGCTTTGTACATTTCAGGGCATTGCATCTTCCCAATAGATCGCTGTTTATCAAGAGGAGAGGCC
Organism: Vicugna pacos; assembly: GCF_048564905.1. Lineage (NCBI taxonomy): Eukaryota > Metazoa > Chordata > Mammalia > Artiodactyla > Camelidae > Vicugna > Vicugna pacos. The sequence goes on along the minus strand of NC_133008.1, from coordinate 10,113,137 downwards.
CAGAGGGGACACTGTTCTTAAATTACAGAGTGAAATTCAAACTCAAGTTTATCAGACACTAAGGCTTAGAACTTAACCACCTACTGATTGGTCGGAGAAGAAGCCGGTGATTAAATCTGAGAGCGGCTGGAGAAGTAAGACCTCCGACAAGCTAAGGACGTTGTTGGTCTTTATGGACATTCTAATGGCATGGAGTGAGTTTTGTTCGAAGAGAAGAGAAGGGAGAGGAAAGGGTTTTTTTGATGTTCTTTATTTTTCTCTTTGGACAGGACTTGGTATTTCCCAAGACACTTCACATATGCAATCTCTCTCTCTTCTTTTTTTCTTTCCTTCTTTGTTTTGTTTCGTTTTATTGAACTATAGTTGATTTACAGTGTTGTGTTAGTTTCTGGTATATAGCATAGTGATTCAGATATATATATATATATATATATATATATCTGTATGTATATATACATACATACACACTTTTTCATGGTAGGTTACTATTGAATATAGTACCCCGTGCTATACAGTGAGATCTTGCTGTTTGCTTTATATGTAGCACTTTGTATCTGCTAATCCCAAATTCCTAATTTATTCCTTCCCAAAACCCCAGGACACAATCTCTTTTGGTCCTGATGCTAATCCAATGAGGTACCCAGGACAGATTTCAGTACCTCCACTTTACTGAAGATAAAATGCATCCTAAGTAGCTAAGCGACTGTCCAAAGGCCCCACTAGTGACAAAGGTGCAGGTACAATTTCAGAGGTGGCCACAGGATTAAAAAGAGACAGGTCATGAGCGAGGACTTGGCATGTCGACTGGCATCCAGCAAGCGCTCAATAAATGCTTACAGGATCTGAAAGGGTTTGAAAAGGCTTCCTGGACCATCCTCATCTCCTCTTGTCCCAAGCACGGAATTGCCACTATGAAGCATATTTCAGCTACGGTGCAGAGAGACAGTTTTGGATAACATGGACCATTTGGTGAAAAATTTGGGGTTGTTTTGGACATGGTCAGGGTCAGGTGGACAGGTCTGCAAGGGGCCAGGTGACTGATTCTACCTGTCGCTTCAGGGGACCTCAGAGCAGGACATAATCTAGAGATTGTCCGGTTCCCAGCTCCCAGCTCCCAGGCACTATGACATCCCTAGAGGTCCTGCTGTATCTGAATGCTACCTGCACTGCTCTTTTCTTATAGTTGGCTTGAAATCAACTCATTTTTTAAATTTACATGAATGTTAAATGGTATTGAATAGCAATACATTCTATTTATTCAATATGTGTACATATCATTCAATATTCATTCAGGAAACTGTGGATTTGATCTACTGGGGGAAGGTTTTTCTAACACGTGCATCTGTTCCAGTTCATGTATTTCTAAGAAATACACAGTGATTGAAAAATTAAGATGTGCCCATGGTCCACACTTCTGGAAACTCTGGTTCAGGCACATGCCTTCATTGTCTAAAGGAGAAAATGCAGCATCAGAGAACTTATGACAGAGATAATGAGTGGTACAGGGAGTCTTAAACTCAAGTCGTAGAATCTAGGGCTTTTTGCCAGTAAATGTTCCCTTTTGACCTCAAGCTCTACAACTTAGACCCCTAGAGTTGCCTGGGACCAGTGTTGGACGGTGGGAGATACAACATCAAAGTTTTCCCAGTGGGGACCCAGCTAGAGGGGCTATGGGTGATTCCGGGCTCTCCTCGGTGCTAACTGCCATCTTCTCACAGGCTGTGCATCGCTGTAATCTTGGTTTCTGTGAAAAAAAAAAAAAAAAAGGACAGTAATGTGATTTTAAAAAATATTTTTATAATATGTATGCTTCATAAATCCAGAAAGATGTGCATTGTGCCTTCTGGGAAAAGTTCATTTTTGCTATTTGCTAAGTGTTTACTCTCTGATAGACGTACCTGTCAGTGGCTGAGGATGTGTTTTGCACCAGGCACCGGCTTAAGGCGTTATCCATGCAATGGTGATTGCATTCTCACCAGCTTGGGAGGTAGATTTTCTTTTCTGTGTCTTCCAGCAGCCTTAGTAAGGGTTAGAAGTGGGATCTGAGCTCAGGGGTCTCTCCTACACAGATTTCGCGTCTCAGAGCAGCAGACAGATGTTTAGAGACAGAGCGATGGCCATGCTGGACCTAATGACAGCGCCGTCTCCTCCGAGGCTGGCCTGGAGATGGGAGGGATGCTGCTGGTCCCAATTACCCAAACTGCGGAGGCTGACGAGCAAGGGGTTTATACCATTTGCCCATAAAAATCACACAGCACTTCCGGCTCCAGGTTTTCCTCATCGCTGAGCACACCGCCCCCAGCTGGTCGGACACATTTACATCCAAGGGTGGAAGCACAGACTGCGCCTGCGCGACGGCCTCGCTGATGGGAACCCCGCCTCCCTGCAAAGGGCGACTTCAGAAAGGCTTGCCATCTGATAGTCAACGGCTCGTCCTGCCCGTCAGGGGGGAGTTAAAACATAGTTAAAGTTTAGTGGACTTCATCTACTTAATAATAAAAGTAATAATGGCCCAATTAATAGCAATCCTGTGCACTTTTATGGATGCTTTCATCTGAGAATCAAAGTGGTTTGGAAGAGAAGCCATCATTAGGCTGATTTTACAGATGAGAAAAGTCAAATGACTTGCCCAAGGTCAGGGCTGAGTCAGCCCTGGAGGGAGAAAGCCAGGCTCCCTCGTTCTGTCTCTCCCTCCCTCCCTCCCTGTGCCTGGCACTTAGGCAGTATCTTTCATCTGAGAATCTTAAATTAATCTCCCAACAATTATCACCATTCATCGGTGGCCAGAAAAAAAAAAAAAATCGCTACCTGGTTGGCCCAGCAGCGGAAGTCTCCATCCTGTGCCACCTCTCCAGGTCGGCAGGGAAGAGTGGGTGCTGTGTACCCTCCCAGGCTGGGCCCAGGGTCCTGGGTCTCCCCACTCGGTTGATCTAAGGCCCCGTGAAACCTAGCAACTGGGAAGAAAACAAGCAACAGGCCCAGTATCTGAAGCTGTTTCCCGAAAGTCATTTTGATGATACCGGCTTTGAGGGTTTGTTTATTCAAACTCACATAAATCCAGACATCAGGGCACGAGGTAAAAACAGAAGTTGGAGTCAGATACATCTGGATTTGAATTTTGACTCTGCCACTTATTGGCTGTGTGCCCTTAGACAAACTGCTTGCCCTCTCTGAGCCTCAATGTCTTTATTGGTAAAATCAGTACTAATGTATCTCAGGTGATTTTGACTCCAGCAAAATCAACTGCACATGGTCTCTGTCTCCTTCTGTAATTGAAATACTGCGAAATGATATTTTGCATTTATAGTCTTTAATATACTGTACCTTGCCGTATACATTCTAGAATATTAATATGCCCATGGTGCAGAGAACACATCCCAAACCAAATACACCAACATTTATGGGTAGATATTTTTAAAGGATTTTCAAGAATAATTTTAGCAATATTCAATTTTTGCCTTCCACTCTGATCAGAGGCGCTGATGTCCTTCCGCTTAATAGCCATTTGTGACCATTGGGAGGTTAGAAGGAACAGAACGTGTCTGAGCCACTGGGCGCACCCCAGTGGGAACGATTTTCATTAGGTACAGCCTAACAGAAGTACAAAGGTGAAAAAAAATTAAAATAAAACAAAAATGTCTTGCCTCTAAGAAAGGAAAAAAGGAGTCGAAAGAAGAGGCAGAAGGAGAGAAAGGGCTGCCCTGAGCGGCCGTGATCGGCGGGCAGGTGCGGGGCTGCGGGGATGGTGGTCCTCAGCCCCACGACGGCCTCCGGGAAGATGCCGCCTGCGCGCATCTCTATCTCGCCGCGCAGATGAGGAAGCAGGCTCGGAGTCAGGACAGAACCTGTCCAGGTTCACTGAGCTAGTAAGCGGCTAATAGGGATTTGAGCTGCAGCCTGTCTGATCCCCAAGCCTGTGTTCTCTATCGGGTACTTGGAAGCCTTCTTCCTTAGAATACATTTTTCCCAGATTGGGTGACGAAGAGTGTATCCGCTTATGCCCGTCAGGGTCCTGGCAAGAAACAGCTGACACATTCACCCGAGACCCTGAGGGTTAATGAGAATCAAAGATGTGGGCAAGGTGAGATTCAGGGCCTGGGTAGCCACTCCCCCAGACCCAAAGGGACGAGGGGAAGCAAGAGTTCCTGGACACTGAGCAGAGAGAGCTCTGCAGAGGGGTCCCTTCAGCAGGGTGGGCTGGGGTGTGGATAATAAATTCCCCGCCTCCCCCTTCTCTCTCCGTCCAATGTCCAGCTGGGCTCCTTACAGGCCAAATCATTATGAAAAGCAGAAGGAAGGGACTCTGTTTTCTAGGTCAGCCTCCTGGGACAAAAAGTGGAAGGGGGAAGAGTAGAGAGCAGATGTGGGGTGGGACAATGAAAGGACCCATCTTCAGTTATGAAGAGCCTCAGTGTCCAGACCGCCTCTCCTCCCAGAGCCAGGTGCTAAAGTCCCGGCTGGTCAGCCCTAACTTGTTCTAAGAGTCCTTGGAAGGTCTTGTCAGTAGCATCCCTCGAAGCTGGTGAGAGAGGCACGTCCAGTTCATTTCACAGATGAAGCAGCTGAGGTGCAAGAACAGGAAATGATTGACACAAACACAACGAGGGACATCGCCAGAAAAGGAAGATGGTGGATGGATTGCTCCTTCTGGCCCCCAACTAGCATATTCATTCATCCATCCCTCCGTCCATCCATCCATCCCTCCATCCGTCCATCCATTCAGGAATTATCTAACTATCTATGAAGTAACCGCGGTGTCGCAGACATCCTAATCGACAGAAAGCCTGGGGCGATGATGTATGTTTTCACTCTCCCATGGCTCAATTATATTGATAATCACCGACATTTATTCAGTGCTTACTGTTTGCCAGGGACTGTGCGAAGAATTTGTCTCTCGCTGCATTATCTCATTTAATCCCCCAATAACTCTCGGAGGGAGGTAGCATTGTTACGGTCTCCAGTTTACCAACAGGAAGTCGAGCCTTAGAGAGATTAAGGAACTTGTCCAGAGTTCCCCCAGCTGGGAGGTCTAGCTCCTTCTGACTCCTGAAGCTAGTGTTGAAGTCCCATGCTGCGTTTCAGCGCCCCACACTGGCCACCAGCAGGATGCGCGCCGCCCACAGACCGGCTTTATTTGTTTTTAACTAAGCCAACATGCAAACGCTGAGAGATTTCATTTTTAAAAATCCAGATTTCCTCACTTTTCTGATGAGAGTCTGGAAGACCTGGCCATGTGGGGCCTGCGTTTCTTTCTGGCACAACTGCATGTCTGTGTAGTTTGTTCATAGAAGCACCCCCCACCCCCCCGCCACCTGTCTCCATAGGGGACCAGATTCGTGGTCCTGGAGGGTCTGCCTCTTCCTTCCATGGCAAAATGCAATGCGGGGTGAGCACCCCTAGGATGGGGGCTGGAGCTTTTACCCTGGAAAGGGTCACTTTTCTTGCTACTTGGCCAAACCCCTGGGAAACCCTCAGACACAAAGGATTCAGGGCAGTAAACAGCTAATAACGTACCTGGCCTCTGCTCCTCCCGGCCGGGCCCCGGCCATGCAGTACAAAAGGCAGTCAGTCCCACGATGCCAGGAAAATGCCCGGCCACCGAGGCCCGTCTCCAAATGCAGCCCATGGCAACCCCATTGAAAGCACAGAAAACGCTTTCAACAATATCACCTTTTATCTTCGCTTTGTGGGCCAAAGGGATAAAACACAGTTGCCAAACACAAATTAATGTGTAATTATTTTCCTGGCCTGAATCATTTTCTTTCATGTGTCAGAGCATGCTGAGCAAATAGCGCCACACCTCAAACTTTAATTGTGGTAATCGGGGCACTGAGCCACAAGCAAGTCTTTTTCTAATGCCTCCTTTAGTGCTGACTTTCAAGTTGAAGCAACCGACTTTCTTCTTCCCCCTCCCCGTCTCTTCTTTTTAAGAAAAAGACATATATTAGCCGGAGAGGTCTCAAGGCTGCTGCAACCTGTATCATGCCGGCTTGGCTATAGGAACGAGCCCCACCCCCACCCCCCCGAATATAAACACAACCATCTTTGACAGGTGACTTAGTGCGCTAATGGCTGTTCTTTTCTCTCATTCATTGGGTGACTAATTATTTGCTTAGCGAGTTTGAGACCACCTATCTTTGTATTAATACTATAATAGGATGTATGCCCTGTTGTCTGTCTGCTAAGATGGTCTTGAAGTTTGAGTCGCATGAAACTAGCTTGCGACTAGAGAAGGGGGGGTTTCCTGCGGGCCTCTGTCAAAAGGAACATCGATTGGGGTCTTCTGATCCTCTAAGCTTTGTGTTGTAAGGAATTCTGAGCTGTTTCTTCTTTCTGCCTCAGCAGACATAAGGCGACACTCCCAGGTCCATGACGATGGCGTAGCATGAGAAACCAGCTCCTCAATCACAGGGAAATCACCTCCCTCTTCTCACTGGGGCAGACCATGTTCAAAGGTGTTTCTGGGGAATCAAAACACAACTGTACTTCTCCGTTACCTCTGGTCCCTCAGCGCCGGGCACAACATCGTCATTAACTGGGAGCTCCATCAACTCTTCTTAAGGCTCATTTGGGGTCCTTTGGGGGTGAGGGAAGATGGTGGGGCAGATGACTACACTCTTCTATAAGGAATCCATGAATTTTGAACACGAGACAGAAAAAGACCCTGAGTCTAGAAATGTTCTCCCCTTTCCATTTTAGCATTTTTCATTACGAAGTGCCCAGCCCACGAGTGTTTGTATTCACACCACTGACACAAGGTAGGTGCCCAGTAATATATGACAAGTGGAGGAATAAATTATGCACAAGTGAGTATCTTCAGAAAGTTTGTCTTAGAGGGATTTTGCGTGGGATAGGCTTAATTCTTTATTTATGCAGTCGTGCAAAGATGCATGCATTTATTCAACAATTGTTAAGTATCTACCCCAAGAACTGAGGATTTTGATAAAAAGACTCAATCCCTGCTCTCAAGAGGAGTCTGGAAGAAGTGGACACAGCTGGAAAGTTTCAGAGCCCTGGATTTAGGACCACTATGGAGAGAAACGCAGCTGGATCGGGCAACACCAACAGGAACCACCTTATCAGGGATGCGCTCCTGGTTCTTCCGGTGGTTCCTTGAATGCCGTTTGACATGATGTGTTCACGGACACTAACCATTAAGATGATGGTGAAACAGGAAGGGCTATGTTGGAACCGCACTTGTTTATCAACGGCGTGAGCAACTGCTTGGCTAAATTGAATAGCAGTTTTCAAATATTGGAAGAATATTTTCTTCCATTTTGTGGGTGCTATTCCCAAAGCAATGGCTACAGGTGTGACACTCTTGCAAGTTTAAGCTGCATTATTGAGATTCTCACCATCACTTTGCTAAATCGAATCGATCAACCCAACGTTGAACTAAGCCCTTATCAGTTTGCCGATTTCCACGTGGTAAATATTCCAGCCGTGGCCGACTTCAAAGCTACCAATGTGATATCACTGAGGGGACACCATAGGGCCCCATTATGTGGAATCTGCACCAGACAGACACCCTGGATGTAAATAATCTTCAGAGCGTAGATAATAGTAAAATGTAATAAAATAATTAGGAAGTGATGAGTGTTGAGTATTTATGACCTTTGTTTTTAATATAATTTACTTAATTATAAGTGTTTATAATTTAATCTTTAATAATTGCTGTGTTTAACAACCAGCTTGCAAAATCCCTGACAATTTAATAATTGGCTTTCTCAGACTGGTAAGGGCAGGCTCTGGCACATTCCTGGGCCTAATCCAACGTGGGAGGTCAAGGAGGGCTTCCCAAAGGAGGTGGTGATTCCTGAGCTGAGAGGCACCATAGTGTGGGGAAGACACTGGGCTCCAGCCAAATTCCTGCTCCGGGGATTTAAATCCCAGGTCTGCCTCTTCCTGGCTCTGTGACCTTGTTAGTTACTTCGCTATTCTCTGCCTCAGTTTCCAGTTCCTTAAAGTGGGAATGATAATGCCTAACTCACAGAGTTGTTTTGTGCACGAGGTGTCTGGCCCCTCGAGGTGCTCTCACGTTGGAGCCCCGGGAAGGTGAGGGAGGATGGGGAGCAATCCAGACGGACGGGGAGATCTAACGCACAAAGGCAACCGGGGAGAGAGACAGGGGCTCATGGAAATGGCCGGTTGTTCTGCAGACGCAGCATCCACGAAAGGACAAATGAGGCTGGCAGGGTCGGCAGGGGCCTTGAATGTCACCCTTAGAAACTTGGCCTTGATCCTGGTGGTGGGTCGCTGTGCTCTCGGGGAGGTCTGTCTGGGCTTGTCTCCCCATCTTTAAAATAGAGCTCGCCCAGCCCATGTCACCACTTAGGATGATCATGGCCATTACAAGGACTACAGGAAAATGCTCCATGTGGAGCCTGGCAAACGTAGAAATGGTTTGGTTATCATTGCTTTTATTATTCCCAGAGCCCTGCTCTGTGCCTGGGAATGAGAGATGAGTGAACGTTTGTGACGCTGGATTGCCTCAGGCAAAGATGCTCTCCCTCTCCCCCTCCCATGCCCTGGTGCGCAGGGCAGATGACCCCCAGGTAGAGCCGGCAAGGCCTCTGGGAGGGATCTACCTGCTGCAGCCGGGGCTTGACTAGAAGTGGCTTTCCCCTGGGTGGCGATCTGGAGGGCGCAAGAGGTCAGCACCTGCGGGGGGGGGGGCTCTTTAAGTCCCTCTGAAGGAGATCACACCAGGTGGCGTCCCCACAGCCCACGGAAGCTGCTGTCAGGTTCCCAAGCGGCCACCAGCTGGTGCTGGCGCCCATCACCGCTGCCCCAAGACCGCCTTTTCTTCCTGCACTCGGTGAACGTGACCAGTCAGGCTGATTCTCTGGATAATTTGGGGCCCTAAATGCTGTTGCTGGGAAACAATTAAAGACATTTGCTTGTGGGGGAAAGGTACAGCTCAGTGGTAGAGTGTGTGCTTGGCATGCACGAGGTCCTGGGTTCAATCCCCAGTGCCTCCATTAAAATAAACACCTAAACCTAATTACGTGCCCCCTCCTCAAAAAAAAAAAAAAAAGACATTCGTTTGTTTGTTCTGCATGAAATCACTAGCTTGCCTGTTTACGGAAAGCTGTTCCGAGCTCTGCCAGGTATCTGGCTGGAACAGACACAGCCGACAACTTACTGTTGCTTTTTAAATTGAGTACCTACTGTGTGCCAGGGGCTTTCATGGAGTTAGTCCCAGGCTACTGCCCACAGTTGTTTGTGAGAGATTTCTGGGAATAAGCTCAGTCGACAGAGGAGAAATGCTGGGTTTCTAAAGCATCTGCAGGGCTCTTGTCTCATCGCAGCCTTGGGACAGCTTGAGGAGCAGTTGTTACGAACACCCTTTCAGAGATAAGAAAGATGAGCCGCAGAGAAGTGAAGTGAATAATGGTAAATAACCAGGATGACTTCTGAGCCTCTGGGACTGTGCAGAATTTTTCCGCGCATAAACGGCTTCCCGAGCTGGCACAGTGGGGTGAAGTAGGTGCTATTATTAGCACCCTTGTTTCACAGCTGAAGACTCTGAAGCTCAAAAAGATCTTAGCTGCTAAGTGGTGGGACGAGGATGTCAGCCGCAGCATCGTTCTAGAATCCAAGCTCATAGCCGAGACTGGCAAAGAGCCCGGGGCTGGGAGGTGGAGTCGGGGTTGTAACCAGCCGAGGTTGTCTCTAAAGGGCTCCTCCATTCTTCCTGTCCCCCTCAGCACCGTCACTACCACCATCTTCTTTCACTTTGCGTGGTGACTTTCGCCCTCTGAATGTGGAACGATGTTCCCTGGGGAATGACGTCCCCCGGGGCTGAGATTCAACCGCCAGCGCAGGCGCTGTGTGGGTTCACATTCATCCACGGTTTCTGGGTCCACTTGAATCAGTTCTCATCCATTGCTTGATGGCAATCTAGAAAATTGGAGTGAAAATAAAAACCATATTCTGTCCTCCCTCAAGCTCTTTCTCTCCTCTCAACAAAGATGCAGTCCCAGGGGTGAGGGAGGCACTGCTCCCTGTCCAGGGAGGGCCGGGGAGAAAGGTACTGTATGGACGCCATGCTGGATGGCTTTGCTCCACCTCTGGGCTACCGGTGGGCTGAGAGTGACCAGCTCCTCCTGGAATGGCCAGCTTTGCTGTTTCTCACTGCACCTGCTGCTCTGTGCCTGGACCAGACACTTCACAGCCAGCATCTCCCCACTAACACCATCTCATGGCTTTTGTTTGTTTGTTTTTCCTTTTCCTTTCCTTTCCTTTTCTTTTTTTGTAGCCAAATTCACACCAATTTAAGAGACTTCATCCCACCCCTCTCCCCAAGGAAACAAAGTAGAGAGAGAACAAGAGGGGACAAGGGGCCGAGGAGCTGGATACAGTAGAGGAGAAATCTATATGGTGTGCTAAATGCCGCTGGGAGAGAGGTTTTCCCGTTATTTTCTGCTTACCTCAGTGGAATCTGCTTTTCATAATAAAAATATGACCAAGAATGACTGCTCGGCTCCTCATCTCTGAACTTAGAGTTATTTGGAATCTCAGCTCTGCCATCCATTGCTGTGTGACCTTGGGCAAGTGTCTTAGCCTCCCTGAGATCTTGCAGCCTCCTCCATGGAACGGGAGAGTACAGACTGTGTCTGTTTCGCTCTTCACTGAGCCTCTCAGAGCTCTGAGGTGGAAACTCTCCTTGTGCCCATTTTATAGATGAGAAAACTGAGGCACAGAGAGGCTAAGTAAACTGCTGTAACTCATAGAACTAGACAGCAGCAGAAACAGGATGCAAACCCAGGCCCTCTGCTCAAAATATTCATTTTCTTCTCCTTTTCCCATCGCTTACTCTGAACTTGGTAAATTTTCAATATCATCTCTCTGCCTCAGAGAATCTTGGACGCAGTGGGTCTGAGAGAGGACTGACCCACCCACAGGCGAACTATAGGGGAGAATCACTCCACTGTCCACTTTTTTTCCCCCAACAATACTTTTCCTTCGTAGAACATTTTCAAAATAGAATTAAGCCAAAATAATAAATTATAAACCATCCATAACCCCACCCACTCCAAGGTAACGACACTTAACTCCTAGAATTATACCTCAGACACCTTTCTATGTCTATTAATGCATACTTTTCAATATCTAACCAAAAAACAGTATTATGATACATAAGCTTTTGCTTTGATTTTTGGTCCTAAAGTGGATATGGCTTTAGGAATTTATACGATTATAGATATACGATGTCAAAATCACGTAGGTGATGCAGAAAGTGATAACATAAAAAAACCACTCCACTCCCACCAGCCTGAAGTGATCACCGTTCACTTCACGGTGTTGATCCCTCCAGCCTTTCTCTCGCATAACGAATATACATTACATTTGTTTTTGCACAAATGTGACCATACTTGCAGTTTTTTGAATGGTTATTTTTTCTGTAATATTATATTGTGGGCATTTTCCCAGGTCAATAAATATAATGCCACAGTATGATTTCCAGTGACCAGGCAATATTTCACTTTACACATGTGTCATAATTTAACCATTCTCCCATCATTGGCAGTTTAGATTGTTTCTAACTTTTTCTTTTTGCAAACAGTGCCATGATGAACAGCCATATGGCTGAGTTTTCAAGTATTTTTAGTTATTTTCTTAAAATAAATTCTGAAGGTTAGCCCAGTTGCATTGAGAGGCACGTCTGCTTTAGAAAGTCATGGACCAAAATAAGAACGCTGCTCCTGGGACACTGAATTGCAGAGACCTTCGGGAAGAGCTCACATGATGGGGGATTAGTGAACCAACTGCATTCTAGAGGATAAGAGGATTAGTGTTTATTTTGCCTCCTGAAGAGGAAATGCTACTTCTCAGTTGGACTCTGTCTGTTTTTCTAATGTTTGCATCGTGCATGTGTGCCTGCCTAGTGCAGATGCCAGCTCAAATGCCAGCTCAGATGCTAGCTCTCGAGATCCAAATGTATCAAACTTCCATCATCATGTCTTTCTGAGTTTTCTAGGTTCCCAGGATTTATGTCCTCCCTCAGTGTCACTGTGGGCACATCTTGGTTTCCACAGCAAAGCATTACCCTTCAAGCATTTCTTCCATCCCTGCAGAATTTTCTGGAAGGTTCTGATAAGGAATAACATTCATTCCCACAGCCATTAGTCCTCTCCACTTCTCCAGGGTCCCTCTTCTTCAAAGTTGTGCTCCCCAAACGTAAGGTCTATTTCTCTGCTTTACACCATGCATGGCCCTGATTTTCAGTCTCCTCTCTCCTCCATAATAGGTTCCCCCTAGGAATTTCAAATGTGTTACTTAAATACTCCCCTAGAATATCACTTTCTACCCCAACCAAGATGTCAAGGTATTTCTTCCAAATGAATGCACTGCTTTCCAAAAGGACAATTTTGTTGAATCAACTTTTCTAACTCTGTCTTACGTATCTCCGTTTTATTTATAATAAATCTAAGTGACTGTGTCAATGTAAAATATTTGGTTCAGTTGTGCCCATCTACCCAAGATATGTCCTTAGAAAGTCCAAGAGTAATTTGTCATTCAGGCTGCCTCTCCCAACCAAAGTGAGTACAGCTATCATTTCTGTGCTCTGATTTGGGTACTAAAATTATACTTTGCACATTTTACACAAATAAAATAATAAAAGAAAAGAAAAGAAAATTTGTAGAATTTCAGCTCCTTTCTCAACATTTTGCCTTATGTTATATTTAGTTGTTTACATTTATGTTTCCACCTTTATCATCCATTGGTTGTTAATTTCTTTAAGGCAAAGACAGAATTACTCAGCTTTGGACCCTTTATCTCCCATCTCCTCAGTCCCTACCCCAAGCATCATGCCTAAGACAAAGTTTTCCTGCAAGAAATGCCTACACATTGAATTGGCTGTGATGTCCTTGAGTCCTCAGACTGTTCACAGAACTTTTCAGGCATGTCCCCATAAATTACAACACTGTCATGAACACATACAAAGTTACAAAGACTGCACCAACAGTGAGCTGGACAAATGTTTGTTTGTTTCCATCCGTGGAGCTGGTTCCTTTCTGGTGCAGTGAGGGGAATAAACAAAGATCAGACCAGTGAGTTTGGATATTTTAGGCAAAGCTTTCTTTCCAGATGGCTCACATTGGGATTTGTCCTTGAAAAGTTGGTGGGTCTCCACTTCTATCTCTCAGGCCACCGGCCTCTGCATATATCAGAATCTGACTTGGACTAATAGCTGAAAGGATGTTTTCTAGCTATAGAAACCAAGGCTGCCTAGAAGGAAAGAATTATGAGCTTAAGTGGAGCCCCTTTCTCTGGGTCAAAGAGGGTCACACTCTCCCATCCTATGTTCAAAATTCTTCCATTTTACAGAGTATTTCCTCTCTTTTTTTAAACCCCAATAAATTAAATTTAAAAGGAAATAAAATGCTATTTAAAACCTTATACAAATCTCCTTATAAGATGAAATCTATCCCATGCCTGGAAATTAATTGACCCATCAAAGACAAGAAACTTCCCTTCTAATACAGAAGCTCCATTTTTCCTGAATCTCTAATTTGGAAGGCAAATCAGTTGCTTTTTACATGAGTCATCCCTTGTATTTCCTACAATGACTCCATGAGGTGGGGAGGATAATGCCATAAAGATCTGGAAACTGAAGCTTAGGAAGCGAAAGGGACCTGAAGCCTTGGGACCAACCACTAGTACAAGACAGTCTAGGACATGCTTGCTAATATGAAGTTATAACTGCTCTCTAGTAGCTGCTGTATATATGCCTTTTGGCTCCCAAGCAGAATTATTATCTCCTCAAGGGATATAACCATGTGTTTAAATTTTGTGCCCCTCACAGAACCTAGAACAGGGTTGAATTCACTGTCAAGTTCAAAAAGTGCAACTTGGAGCCCATCAACCCCTTTCCTGGGTGCTGTTTCTAACTTCTTACTAAAGAAAAATCAGACCCAAATTCTTCGACTTGACACCAGAGGACCTCTACAGTTGATCCCAATCACACTTTCAAACATTTTTCCCCCCTCAGTATTCCCTTAGACAAAATCATCCCGGTTAAATTGATGTATTAAGACTTCCCCCAGCTGGTCTTGTGTCTTCCCACCCCAGTGCCTTTGCACATGCTATTCCTTCAGCTCAATCCACTCTCTCCTCTTTTATTCCCTGCTCCATTCCTCTTCACCTAATGGGTGACATCTTCATTTGGGAAACAAAATCATAACCAGACACTGAGTTTGGAGGGTGCATTTCTGGACACAGGGCTGGAGGGGTATGGCCGTACCACTGATTGGTGAAAAAGTAAACATAAAAATAATGTTTCATCCTTCCACCAACTTTAATGTGCATCTCACAGTTTGACCACTGGCAAGTCAAATCACACGTTATACACTTCTACTAATATCTTTTCACCATCATCTTAATAATAATTTTGTCCATAAATACTATCTTTAAATGTTATAAAAGAGGCCACTTTGGCAAATAGGCTTGGGAAGAGCATGTGATTCCTTCCATCTTCCCCTCCCTGCCTTCCCAGCTGTGCCTCTGGTTGAATATTGTCACTTCCCCTGAGCAGTCTTCTCTAGCTTCCTAACACCAAGTCAGGGGGCCCTCCTGTGTCCCCACAGCGTTGGGTCTCCCCTTTCACGGTACTGACAACACTGAATGTAGCTGTACTTTGACATTCCATCTTTTCAACTAAATTGTGAACTCTTCAAGGGCAGGGGTTGGGAATATTCACCTCTTTGGCCCCAGGACCCAGCCTAGGCCTGGCACAAGTAGGTATCAGGAAATATGTTATGAAAATCTTAATTAGCCAGCCTGACCCTTACCCTCAGATTCTCCCATTGCTTAAGCTCTCAATTCTCCATTCCCGAAGGGCCACAGCTCCTTGTAAGAGCTGCTTTGCAGTTTCATCCAGCTCAAAGGCCACTGCTCAGGGTTCTGTGAAGGATGCGCCAGCCCAGCCAGAACAGATGACACACGTGCAAAGAGTGTGTGTAATGTACACACACCTCCCCCGGTGAAACCCGATCGCACCACCCAGCTGCCGCCACCAACTCATGTTTCGTATCACAGCTTGGAAAGAGGTGTCTTGATTTGCCAGCAGCCTTGTTTGCTTGAGTCGTGCCCCTCTCCGGGGTGGGCCTGAAGTCGGACAGCCAGAAAGGAGCTCTTCTCACCCAAATAGACTGTCAAATTACTGATGACTTCAGATGCCAAGGGGCTTTGATCAAGATTTCTGCACCAGGCCCTGTATAACCACCAACACTTCCACCAGACTGCTTTTCATTATTATGTGATCTCAACACATTTAAAAAAAATCATTTAGCTGGTAATGGTTTGCCCGTAAAGAGATGGCTCATTTAGCTCTGCTTCTTGTCCAGGTTTCTAAGTAGGGAAGCAAGTCTGCACTGTGGGAGTGGGTTTTGATATATTTCGTGTTCTCTGGGTGCTACTGCAGTGGACCGTGCAGTCCCCACCTGTTTTGAATCTATTAGGAAACTCGGATGGGGTTTTGATTGCCAAAGTTTGATTGTGTGCTAGGGCTGGAGTTGACAATGTAGGAACAAAATAAGACCAACTCATATTCCTAACAGTCAGCCTCTAACAAGCTGGTGTTTGTTGGAAGATATTTTCTTATGACAAATGCTGGAGATTGTAATGATCTTTAATAAAGTGTGGTCAGTAATCCATCGAATGAAGCTGCTTCACTACAGTTCTCTGCAAAAGGACTCCTCTCCCTCCACCAGAAATAAATAATAATGATGATGAAACCCTGGGGGCTTCTCGAAGGAATGAGTACACCAGCTCAAGGTCACCCCCTTGAAGAAAGAGAGTTCTGGAAGTTTTGGAAGTTGTGTTGATTTTTTTCAGATGGCATGCTGAGATTGTAGATGATTCTGGCAAAGAATGGACTATGAGATTTAGTGTGAATTTCTCAGTGTCTCTGGACCTCCATGTCACCAACTGTTAATTAAAGGAGAAGAAGTGATAAAAAGAGATCTGGGTAACCCGCACCTTTGTGGCTGTAGGTGCTTCTTGTTGGAATCTGTGGGGATTAACTGGAAGGGGCTGTGGTCATGGAATTGAGCAGCCTGGATGCAGTGCCTGCTCTGCTAACTACTAACACAGTTAACTCTGCTAACTGTGCGTGGAGTTGGTCGAACAGTACCCCCACCCCTCCAAAAAAAGATGTGTCTATATGCTCATCCTGGAGCCTGTGAATGTGACCTTACTTGTGAAAATGGTACTTATGGATATAATTAAGCTAAGAATTTCGAGATGAGCAGACCTTGCTGGATTATCTGAGTGAACTTTAAAACCAATGACAAGAGTCTTTATAAGAGAGAGGCAGACAGAAGACGAGGAGGCAGAGATTGGAACAACAAGGAATGTAGGCAACCACCAGAAGCTGGTAAAGGCAAGGAAAAGATGCAAAGTGATTCAGTTATACACACACACACACACACATATTATTTTTCAGATTCTTTTCCATGATATATTATTATAAGATATTGAAACATAGTTCCTTGTACTATATAGTAGGTCCTTGTTATCTTTTTTATATACAATCATGTGTTATCTGTTAATCCCAAACTCCTAATTTATCCGACTCCCCTACTCCTTTCTCCTTTGGTAACCATACTTTGTTTTCTATGTCTGTGAATATATTTCTGGTTTGTAAATAAGTTTATTTGTATCATTTGTTTTTAGATTCCACATGTAAGTGATATCAAATGATATTTATCTTTCTCTGTCTGACTTCACTTGATATGATAATCTCTAGGTCCATCCATGTTGCTGCCAATGGCATTATTTCATTCCTTTTTATGGCTAAGTAGTATTCCATTGTATACATATACCACAACTTCTTTATTCAGTCATCTGTCAATGGACATTTAGGTTGCTTCCATGTCTGGGCTGTTGTAAATAGTGCTGCTATAAACACTGGGGTGCATTATCTTTTTGAATTAGAGTTTTCTCTGGATAGATTCCCAGGAGTGGGATTGCTGGATCATAGGGTAACTATTTTTAGTTTTTTAAGAAACCTCCATACTGTTCTCAATAGTGGCTGTACCAAATTATATTCCCACTAACAGTGTAGGAGGGTTCCCTTTTTTCTACACCCTCTCCAGCATTTATTATTTGTAGAATTTTTAATGATGGCCATTCTGACCGATGTGAGGTGTGTATATACTTCTTTTGCATACACTTAGGCTCTGCAGAGCTGGCTTGGGGTGGTGGCAGGGGCGGGCTGCAGAAGATGAGGGCTGTATAAACATGAGGTCTCATGTCCCTAATTCTTGCTTCAGCTAGAGAATTTCCATTTTTATCTGTGTAACATATTGGGCAGCTGAATGAGAATTTTTGAAAAAAGAATCCCACTGTCAGATAAGTTTGACAATCCATCATGAGGCTAGACATTGCCTCTGCTCCCTTCCAGCTCTGACAGTCAGCAAATTAACACCTGGTCCCATTAGTAGAGGTGGAGCAACCCTGGAGGACAGGTTCATGGTCATTTCTTATTTGTAATCTCTCATAATACTCATTTCCAGCTCTCAAGTAATTGCAATAAATGACAAAAACAAAGTGTGTTTGATTTTTCAATCATTTCCTGAGCATCTAAACTCAGAACCTGTGTGTTTGGAGGAGTAGAGGCATCTTCAAAGAGGTTCCAGTTTGACTTGTACTGATCTGTCCCATTGCAGCCGCAAGGCAGGGACAGCAGTCAATGGTCAACAATGCTTGCAATTCATAGCCAGCACCAGATAATCACTGCCTTCTCCAACACCAGTGTTCAGGCAATAAAAAAATCTCTGTCCATCTTTTTCTGTGATGTGATAGAAAAAAAAATGATATCCTGACATTGACCTTAGAATTATTCTAAGGGAGGGAACTGCCTTTGTTTGGAAGACACAGCCTTGTAAGTGTTTGTGGGAAGATGTTGAAACATTTCAGAATGTTAGCTGGCTCAGAGTTCCCCAGAATAGTTAAATTCATAGAGACAGAAAGTAAAATGGGGGTTGCCGGGGCCTGGGGGGGAGGGGGACTGAGGGGTTATTGTTTAATGGGGACAAAGTTTCTGTTTTGCAAGATGGAGTTACAGGGATGGACGGTGGTGATGGTGGCACAATATAAATGTACTTAATACCACTGAATGTTACACTTAAAAATGGTTAACACGGTAAATTTTATGTTGTGTGTATGTTACCGCAACTTTTAAAACTTGTATAAACCTACAATTAACTAAATCATATTTTTAATCTGCTTTAAAGGATAGTTTCTGTTTGTTTGACAGTTATCAATTACAATTTATAATTTTCCTTTCAACTTTAATAGATTATTTGGACTTTTTTAGAAGAAAATTTTTTTCAGAAATTATATATAGAAAAAATCATTTTTATTGTTTAACTTTTTCCATTTACTTTATGTTTCTGATCAGCTATATTCACACTTTGGCCATTTTGAACAGGAATATTTTATTTAAGAGTTGGTTCGCCTGAGTAATTATTTTTAAATCTTCAGACACAAGATAAGGCACTCAGTTTTTCTCAAAAATGGGACCTCTGTTGGTGATGGCGGGTCCTCCCTGAGGGCCCTGTTGCTTCCCAACCTTGGTCCTCCTGGTGTTGTTGCTCACTCTGCCCAGGAAGCCCTTCTGTCCATGCTCTGCCTTCTGCATAACTAAATATACCTCAAAGCCCAGCTCCAACGTCACCTCTTCTGGGAAGCCCTCAGTCATGTCAAGCAGAATAAATGTTCCTTTGTCCATTCTCAGCATTGCTATGC
Source organism: Vicugna pacos (assembly GCF_048564905.1). Lineage (NCBI taxonomy): Eukaryota > Metazoa > Chordata > Mammalia > Artiodactyla > Camelidae > Vicugna > Vicugna pacos. Next base: position 10,094,378 of record NC_133008.1, on the reverse strand, counting down.
CCTCCTCTCTGTGACAACATACTTTTCATTGCATTGTGATTATGTTTTTTTTTTCCCCCTGCTCTAGGCTATAAGCTCCTTGAAGTCAGATACTGTATCGTCTTCATCTTGACTTCCCATCTGCTAGCCCAGTGAAGATGCTCACAACTGGCTGTTGAATAAATTTATGTTTTCTTGATGATGCAAAGTCATCATTTGACATAGAAGAAGCTATTGAGCTGAACAGAGCTTAGCACTAAAAGTTCTCTCTAGACTTTGCTTTTAGGGGCAAAGCATCCTTGGGCTGCAGTTTGTCACTGGTGGCTGCATGGGGTCAACATCTTTCATCTTTCTTTTGATTTCCTGCTGGAAAAGACAAAGAACAAGCAAGTTCTGAGTTAGGAAGAACTGACAGCTCCCTTCCGAAGATGACACTTGGACTTGAGCTTTGCGACAGCCAGACCATAGCGAAGATCTCGGTGAAGATGCCGGATCAGTAGGGTAATCTAAGGTTTCTGTTTGCCTGGCACACCCAGGTTTACACTTATTGTCCCAATGTTGCAGAAAAATGTGTTACAGCTCAGTGTTACAGCTCAGTTGTGACAGCAACCTGGACCCTGGCAAGAGACCAAGCAGCATTCCGAGTGTTGGAGAACTCAGGTTTATTACGCCAGCAGGCCCAGAGGAGATAACGCTCCAAGCTCTGGACACCATCTGTAGGTTTACACAGGCTTTTATAGGTTGCCAGTTTACACTTTGCAACATCATATGAAATAAGGTGTAACAAAAGTTGACTAATTAGGAACAAGGTTTGTAGAAATGGACCAATCAGGAGGGAGAGAAATAACCAATCAGGAGTGAGGGAAATGGACCAATCAGGAGTGAGAGAAACAACCAATCAGGAGTGGGCTCCATGCAAATAAAGTACTACAAATGGGCCAAGCAGGAGCACAGGGAACCAATAGAATTTTAGGGGTAAATTCCACTTTCCTAGAGGTAAGCCTTTTTGGAGGCAAAGAGTGGGATGAAGCCGCTGGGCCAGGGAACCGGATGGTGCTGGCAGGAGAGCAGTGGCCCTGCCTGGGGGTCCGGCCGGTCTTTTTTATGGGGCTTCCCGCTTTCACTCTCAACGTGTCCCAGTTTCACAAGAAATCAACTACTGTGAGTAATCTTTGAAAAAAAATGTGATGCTGTTCCGTCGCTTTCCCTAAAGCACGTCATCATAATTTTAAAAAACAGAGAAATGGGACATGCATTCTAACCTGAATTCTGAATGGTGAGCCTTTCCCACCCTCTCAGATTAATCCATGTTCATCGCCCAGAAAAACCCAAGTGGATGGAGCTTCCCCAGTAACCCTGCCCCCTCCCCAAATTGGCTCCTGTCTCTCCACCTCCCCCTGCACACCCATAAATGTCCCTGCACCTCAGGAAATTATATTCTTAAAAGTTACTAGAATGTAAACTGTTGAAGGGCAATCGTCCTCCTGTTCACCTTTGCCAAATACATTATGAGATGGAATAAATATGGGTCTGGAAAACAGACTCAGTCTGTAACCTGGGCAGACACTTTGTTGTCAAGAATCTTTTAGTGTGTAACCAGTAGGTTCCACAGAATATATTACCCAGTGCTCATTCAGGGAATACAACCTGACACGTAGCCTCCTCAGAGCCCCCTAGATGGACCCTTTCCATGGGGCCCCTTTGTCGCATCAGGAATCCACTGTGATCTGAATGAGGCAAAACTTTTTAATTCATTTCTTCCTTTAAGGAAGGAGGAGGAGGGAACCCAGAAGAAAATATCAATTCAGACTGTATCTTTATGAGACAAAAAAAAAAAAAAAAAGGGAAAGAGAAGAAAGAAAGAGGGAGTGATAATTACTCTCTGCCCCCAGGTCCTGACGGAGTGGTGAGTCTCTCAGACACTTTAAGTAGGCGCCACGAATTGTGTAAGCGCTGACCGGCTGGCGGCCTGCCTAGTTCACATGACAGCGATATCTGATGGGTTTGGCAAGGCGAGGTGGGGTGGAAAGGTGCCTGGGATCTAGGAGATGAAGAGTGGGGGAAGGGAGGAAACCATGAGAATCCTGAAAATGAAGGCTACAGGGGGCCTAGAAATATTGATGCCAATGGCATCCCTTTATTTCATGGATTGGGGACATCACCTTGCCTTGTGTTCGGGAGTAGAGTAAGGGCTGAGCCCCACAAAGGATGAGCCCATGTCACTCCTTACTCACGATCCTCATCCAAGGGCCCCAGTCTTCGTGCTCAGTGGAAGCAGAATGATAAAATTAATTCTTGCTAAGGTAGCTACCTCCACCTCCTGCAGCTCAGCCTCCTGAGCTGGAAATTTGAAGACTTTTGCTTGTTGGAGGGTCGGGGGCAGATGGAGGCCAAACATGGGAAAGGATCTAATACCACGTCCCCTCTCCCTGTGCGCCCGCCCCCGTCCTGGCTGCAGTCACGCATGTTTTTCTGTTGTCACTCCTGTCCCAACCGGAAGTAAGTATTTCTATGTCTGTTGTACACAGAAAGACAGAAGCTCCGAGAACATGAAACAGCTAGTCCAGCTTCGCCTGGGAGTGGCAGAGCTGGGATTTGAAACTAGAGATTTCTGGCTCTTTCCAGAGGGTTTGGCAGCTGCGGGAACACAGGTGCACAGAGCATCTTCTACCAATGACCCCCCTGTCCCTTCCCTTCGGTTTCTTGCCAGTTCTCACTTCTGAGCCTGGGTTCATGCTGTCCCCTCCCCACCCCCACTGGCCCCTTCTCCACCTATTAATTTCTAAGCCACCCTGCAAGGTCCAGTGCAGACATCCTGTATCCTGATACCCCAGCCTCAAGTTTGCCAGTATTGTCTCGTTCCTCAGCCTTGTATGTATCTTTTGTAAAGTGTATTGGGTTTTTTTTCATTGCTAAGAAACATTTCCCTTATTTTACCTTCTCTGATATCAGAAAATGAATATATATACTCTAGTAATATGGTTTCCATACAGTTTTTCGTAAAAAGTTGCCATTAAGTTGGTGGGTCATAGAATGGAAGGCAAACGGCCCTTCCTCCTGGCTGCTGGGAGAATTAGTCCTTCTCTCAGCCGTCTCCCTTGCTACACGTTGAGTTTCCAGGCAGCGGCCTAGGATTGGCCATCTTTTTGTCCCAGCACCACCCCAGGGGCTCTGAGTAAATGCACTTGGCAAGTAAAACAGCTTTTATGTGTCACGAAGAGAACTGACACATAATTAAGCCTTGGATAAATCCTGTGAAATATCTTATTATTATCCCTCCTTTGTAGGTGAGGAAACCAATTCATCTCAAAGTTAGGGATGCTGTGAAGGGGAGAGCCTGAACACGGACACACATGTGTCCAGTGTCTCAACTACGCTCTGTCCTCTTTCTGCTGTTGGAGAGAAATCATTGGATCGCGGGAAATACATGCTCATATAAATGAGTTCAATTACCAACATAAATGATTTCTCTCTAGGGTGCAATGTGATATTAACTTGTATTCTTAAACCTGTGGTCTCTCTGGAGGCCATGACATCCATCTCACAGAAGGTGAGCGGTATTGACTGACTGACTGACTGATTGATTGATTCATTCATTCAGCAAGCACGTGCTGGTCTCTTGCTGGGAACAAAGTCCTGCAAGGATGTATTGATGGACCCGATGTGGTCCATGCCACATGAAAACTAGTCTAGAATTGAATTCCATTTGACTGCAGGTATCAAGCCTCTGCTCTGTGCAGGAACCTGCACTCAGATTTGGGGAAAGGAAGATGAGCAACCGGGGTCCCTCCTAGAACTCAGGAGAGTTTCAAGCAAAAACACTGGTAACAGCCAGACCCAGTGAATTCTTTCTACTGGGCTCCCAGTTGGCCCAGGTACACCACCAGGATGGCAAGCAATGTCACAGCTCCTCCAGAGCTACTTCATATTTGACTTTCTATCTTCTCTTCTGGGGCCCCCAGGAGCAAAAATGTTACTTCATCTGCTTCTTCCCAGTATAATAGTAATCATAATAATTTAGCCACTTTATTGCATTGTTTAATCCTTACTGTCACCCTAGGAGGATCATTACTCTCCCAGTTATACAGATGAGGAAATGGAGGTCCAGAGAGGTTGAGTAATTTTCCCCAGGTCACACAGCCAGGAGGTGATGGAGCCGACATAAACTTGGGTGGTCTGGGCATAATATTGATGCTGGGGAGCAAACTCTATGTGATGTGGCAAATGCGGAGAGATGATAACACTTCAAGTAACGGTAAACAACTATCTAAGGAATATTAGAGCCCCTTATGGGCTTCAAAGTTGACTTCTTGGCCTGGTTTGCATATTCAACTATCTGCACAGGCGATGCTGATTTTACCACTTCTAAGCATAGTGCCAGTTAGTTGGTTGCAGCCAAAATGAAGAGAGAATTATAGCTTCGATCTGGCAAATTCTGACCAAGACTGGGTATTGGGGGCAGAGGGGAAAATTTCCTTCCCCAGTTTCACCCCCTCACCACCTCGCCCTGGCTCGGTGGGGGACCAGCCCTTCAGAGCAAATGTGAAGCTTCACTTAGAACTGATGGTTCATTGGTTTGCAACTGTGCCAAACGCTGCCTCATACGTTTTTTTAATGTATGTTAATTTCCTGGTATTCTTGCATTAAGGAGACTTTGCCACGCTTTCAAATGATGCAATAGGGCGTGTGTAAGGGGTCAGTCATGGTGCCGACTGGTTAGAATGCCAGTGCTTCACATCCGATCCTCTTCCTGCGGCCGGAGCCCAGGCGAGTGGAACAGGTATTTCAAGCTGCCTGCTTCTCCAGATGGTGAAAGCAAACATACCCAGTTCACCCCATCCGGCCCTGCAGAGGGGAGCCAGACACCCGTCCAAAGCAGTGAATGAACGAATGACTGGCTGAACAAATGAAATATGTGGTTCTTCCAGTGTTGTGTGGACCTGCCACAGTCTGTACCAAGTATGAGGTTATGGCCACGTCTGGACTTCAAAGTAAGAGCACGGTGGCTAAATGAGCTGCCTTCTGTAGGCAAATCAGCCTGAGCTGGAAGGCTGGACCTGGTTCCTCCGATGAGACTCCTCAATTCTTGAAAGTCTTGATGGCTCTGTAGTGTAGGGAAGAGGGAACCACAGGTCCTAAAGTAAGTTCAAAGCCCATAACCCACATAGCCACAGTACCCGTGAATGGCAATCATATTCTTATTTTCCTATTTTTAATAGACTTTCTCTTTTAGGGCAGTTTTAGGTTTACAGCAAAACTGAGCAGAAAGTACAGAGATTTTCCCCTACATCCACCTCCTGCCCCTCCAACATGCACAGTCTCCCTCAGCCCTGGGCATCCCCACCCTAAAGGGACCTTTGTTACCGTCGATGAAAAGGATTGACACATCATTATCACCCAGAGTCCATAGTTTCCAGGATGGTTCACTCTTGGTGTGGCTCATCCTATGCAACAGAGTATCCACCATCATAGTCACACACAGAGGAGTTTCACTGCTCTCAAAGCCCTCTGCGCTGTCCCCATTCCTCTTCCCCTAACTCCTGCCAGCCACCACTGAGCTTTTTACCGTCTTCATAGTTTTGCTTTTCCAGAACGTCGTATCATTGGAGTCATTCAGTATGTAGCCTTTTCAGACTAGCTTCTTTCACTTAATAAAAAGCATTTTAATATCCTCATGTCTTTTCATGGCTTGATAGCTCATTTCTTTTTAGTGCTGAATAATATTCCATGGTCTGGAGGTACCATAGTTTATTTACCCATTCACTTAGTGAAAGGCATCTTGGCTACTTCCAGGTTTGGGTTGTTGTGAATAAAGTTGCTATAAATAACCATGTGTAGCTTTTTGTGTGGACATAAGTTTTCAATTCATTTGAGTAAATACCAAGGAATGTAATTGCTGAATCATATGGTAAGACTGTGATTACTTTTGTTTAAAAAAAAAAAAAACCCCACCAAATTGCCTTCCAAAGTGGCTGTACCATTTTGCATTGACATCAGAAGTGTGTAAGAGTTCCCATTGCTCCATATCCTCATCAGCATTTGGTGTTGTCGAAATCCTGGATTTTGGCCATTCTCATAGGTGTGTAGTGATATCTTATTGTTGTTTTAATTTGCAGTCTCCTAATGACATGATGTTGAGTCATTTTCCTATTTTTATTACCCCATGGGGTTTCTGTAAGGACTAATTGAGCTAATAGAAAAGTGATCAGCATGGTGTCTGACCTGTAATCATTGTTCCATAAACTGTAGGTTGAGAAAGGACAGTGCTATTACTGATGCATTGAGTCACCTTGTTTTCTGGTGCTGAAGGACACAGGGTCAATTCAGTATCCAGGACAGCTTCCCAATCGGTTACTACTCTTGCTAAATGCCCTTTACACACCCCCCAAACATGGCACTCACCAGCTTACATCATGATCGTCTATTTCCATATCTGTCTCCCCCATTTCTGGGAAGTTCCTTGAGGCCAGGGCTGTATCCTCCTTCTCTGTCCATCCCCTGTGGCTGGCACAGGGCATGCATGGTACCCAATTTAAACTAAATTGAAAATGCTGATGCAACTGACTCATATGGACTTTGGCCCAGTACATACATAGACTTGGATTTAGAAAAAATTAGAGAAAGTACACTATGGGGAATGCAGAGTGGTCGCCCTCTGCCCTGCATACCCTCTGCACCTTCCAAAGCTTTTGCCATGGACGGGTTGTGCTGTGGCAGATCAGAGGGGCCTCCTGCCTTTCCCACTAGGATGTAAGCACCACGGCCAAGATGGCACGCAATGAAATGAACATTCTAGAAGACATGGAAATGAGGGTTAGCCCTCTATGCCTGGAGAATCCAGGCCCTGCCCTGCTCCTTCCAGAACCACCCACCTCTCCTCCCTCAGTAACATAAAATAGAATAAAATAGAATGGAATGAAATAAAACAAAACAAAACAAAATATTAAAATAAACACTGCCCTCTTTCTTTCTTTAATGGGGAACTTGGCTTTTGAATGCAGCAAAAATTCTCACAGAGAAGGCAGCTAATTGCCACTAAGGAAAAAATTTAGGAGACTTTGCTTGTTATCCATATATTTGCAAGTATTTTATAGTCATTTGCATTCATTGAATTCTTGCAAGGTTCCTTGCAGGAAAATGATTGGACAAATATGGTAATCATTTTTCCCTCCATTTCAGAGGCAGGAGGATCTGGGTCACCCACAGCCCAGATCACTATCCCAAAGTTAACAATTAACAGAGAAAAGGGAACCTCATTCTGAGGCAAAACTTTGAAAAAGAGAGAGCAAGCCCCCATTCTGTGCCCGTCCCTAATGCCCTGGGCTCCCCACGACTCACTCCCCTGCACATTTTCCATCAGACATTCTGCTCCACATTTGATTTATTGTTCAGTTGACATCAAACCCAACAATAGTATAATTAGAAGGTTGAGATGAAGGTGCCTGGAGGGAGAGTAATTATTTGCTGAAAGATGAATGGTGATAAAGGAACAGCATAAGCATAGTTTTCTTGGGCCGAGAGAACTTGTTGACACGAAAATAGAAAGGGAGATTTTTCTCTAGTGACTGCACTTTTTCCTTAGAAGATGCAGTGTACATTTTCTCTGCTGGAGACTAGGTTTACCAGGGTCCGCCTGACTCCGTTCCCATCCCAGGTCCGCAAAGAGAGCCATCAGGGAAGCTCTTAGGGCCCAGACTAGTCAGACCATTTCCTGGGACAGCACTCTGCCTGCCCAGGGCAAAGCCACGCTTCCCAGTGGACACTGCACTTGCTGCTGGAACTAGCCACAGGGTTTTGGGGTGAGGGTGGGGTGATGCAGTGTACTCTGCAGGCAGGCTCAGGCCTGGACTTGGGGAAAGAGTTACAATGAGGGGGATTTATATTTATCAGTATCTCTTCTTGCAGTAACCTATTTGATCCTGATGGCATTTGGGGAGGTAGGGGTTTGTTTATGCCCATTTTACAGATGAGGAAACTGAGGCTTAGAGAAGTAAAAAGCTCATCCAGGACAACACAACCCATAGTTAGAAAGGCCAGGATTTGAACATAGGTCTGTCCAGTGCTAAAACCCCTGCTTTTGCCTCTGATACAATCTGCCTCCCCTAAATGGAAGAAGATGTTCCAGTGGGGTCCAGAAAAACACAGCAGAATGCTGCTCCCCTCCAGAGCTCCTGGGGCCCCCTCTCCTTGTCCTTGGTTAGATCCTGGTTAAGACTGTTGGTTTTGTCATTATAATTCCTTGTCCTGTCCTAGCGGGCAGGGACACACAGCTTATATTGACTTTACCATGTGCTCCATCCTTGGTCATGTTGACCCTGCTTCTCCTCCAGTCTGGGTGTGGTTCCTCCAGAGGAGACAGACCAAACTGTGGATTGAGGTGTGTCAGGGAGTGGGCTGAGATTCCCCACCCCTGCCAGCCCCGGGCTTTAAGCTGCACGGATTGTGGCCTGGCCTCTCGTGGGGCCCCCTCCCTGTTGTACTGCAATCAAAGGGGCCCAGGGGTGCTAACATTTCCCAGTGCAGGCTCCGTGCCAGCCATAGTGTCTTGGGTTCCCTGCCTTTGCTAGCGATTTCACTGAGTCCCCACAGATGCTCTTTGAGGTGGAGATGAGCAGCCCCATTTTACAGAAGGGGAAACTGAGGCTCCGAAATCCAAGCTACTGTTTATACATCATGCATCATAGTGGAATGGGATTTGGAGTCAGAAAGACTGGTTTTGGATGACATGTCTGTGACTTTTCAGCTTTGTGCCTTTGGAAATGGCACTTCAACTCCGTGAGACACAGTTTAGTAGGTCAGCCTGACCTCTGCCCTTGCCTACAAACCAAGCACTTGGGTTGCTGGGATAGTTAAATAGGGTATTTATTTTAAAAATACCTGGCATACAGTAGGTTCCCAATAGACTGTGTTTAGTGTTAGAACAGGAATGGTCACTGAGTTGAAAAGCACCCATTGTTTCTGACGGCTGTCCGGAGACCTGAGTTGAAACGTATTCTGAGCCAGATCTGGGAAAGAATGCTGGTATCAGCTAGTCATGTCTGCTTTGGCATGGGAGGGGCAGTAACTGCACACGTACCACATATTTCCCCAGGCCTGTGTTAACGCGACTGCCCAAGGTCTTACCAGGGGCACTTGATTCTAGGTCTACCTTATCCACAGCACCCACTCTTTCTACCATATCTGCTTTTATCCTTCACTGGTAGTAATTTCCTGGGGGTATTGGTTTCCCACTGCTGCTTAAAACAACAGGAAGTTATCCTCTCACAGTTATGGAGGCCAGAAGCCGGAATTTAGCATCGCTGGGCCAAAATCAAGACCCTCCAGGAGCTGTAGGAATGAATCCTTTTCTTGCCTCTCCAGTTTCTGGGGGCTGCCAGTGTAACCGAGGGGGATCCTTGGGGGGCTTTCCAGGGTCAGACCCCTCCCCCTGTCCTCTGCTGCAGCTCCTCTCTGAAGCACCCATATAATAGTATCTCATGCATATTTCGTGTATTTTTCGGAAGCTTAAAACCACCACCAAAGGGAAGAAATTAACTACTTGATGATCGAGGGCGCATTGCCCCCAGACCTTCTGGCGCTGAGGGTTGATGGTGTTGATTGCCCTGTTACCTCTACATCAATCAGTCAGAGGATTGTGCGTGAGCTGATCACGTACCTGCGACTCCCTCCTCCTCACCTGGACTTTCGACATGCTTTGCTGGGGTTTTCTTAGGCATGAGCCCCCCGTCCTCCTTGCTCGGCCCAGCAGTAAACCATTCTCTGCTCCAGACGTCAGCATTTCAGTTTGTTTGGCCTCGTGGCAAGGCGGGCACATGAACTTGCTTTTGGTAAAACCAGCATTCTTTGGCCTGTGGCCATGTCACTCTCATCTCTGCCTCCAGCTTCATAGTGTTTCCTCCTCTGTGTGTGTCAGATCTCCTTCTGCCTCTCTCTTAAAGGACACTTGTGAATTTAGGACCCACCTGGATAATCCAACATCATCTCTGTATTTCAGAATCCTTAATTTAATCTCATCTGTGGAAATGCCTTTTTTTCATAAGGTAACATTTGTAAGTTTCTGGAATTAGAATCTGATATCTTTGGAGAACCACTTTTCATCCTACCACACTGGGCTTCCACCCCTATTCTCATCAGGTTTTGTAGTTGAGCGACTTGAGAGCCACCAAAAGGTCTTCCTTCATCCCAGAAAGGTAAATTACAGGAAATCGTAAAACGGTAAGTCAGTCCGACCTCTGCTCTTCCTTAGATTTTAGACCCTAGCCCTAGTACCTCAGCTTTGACATCTTCCCTAAGGACCAAGACCCAACCAGTTTATTTCTGCCCACATTTTGAGCCTGCAGTTTTGACTTCCCATCTTAAATCTTCCCCTGGCTTCCCGCTGCCTCCAGCATGGAGTACAGGCTCCTAACACTGGTTTCAGGGTCTCCCATGGTCTGGCTCCTTGTAGAGTTAGGGTAGGTTGAGTGTCTGTAACAAACAGACCCCAGCACATAACGGTGCATCACTGCAGAAGATCCCCTGTTCAGCTCACTTCCTTGATGGTCAGGAGAGCAGAGTGACTCTCTTCTGTATGGTCATTCAGGGACTGCACTCCTTCCCCGTGGTGGCCCCACCACCTCCTAGGAGAACGAGTAGGATCATAAATAGTGTGTATTTGTTCTCTCTGCACTTAATCGTAAGACCCTTGAGGTCAGTCCTTAGACGCCAGCTTTGGTCAACCAGATGCCCGTGCCTACGGCTTTGAGTTTTAAGGGAAGAAGGTTTAGCATGCATGAGGTCCTGGGTTCAATCCCCAGGACTTGCATTAAAAATAAATAAATAAACTTAATTATCTCCCTCCCAAAACAGACAAACTAAAAACTAAAAAAAAAAAAAAGAGAGAGAGATTCCAAACAATTTTTACGTAGTGACTCCACCCTCAAGGAGGTGGGACATGACCCCCTTACTCCCTTCATGTGAGCTGTGCATGGTGACTGCCTTCCAACGAGGATGGACCAGAAACAGGGGGAGGAAGAGGAAGCTGACAAACACTGCCTCCGCCAGAGGATCGAGGTCCACATCAAGAGTGATAAGCCATGTCGATACTAGGTACCCTCGATCCGATGTGACGCGAGTGGCACTGATCTCTTTGGTCTTTCTCCCTAAAACCCATGATCCCAATATACCCATGAGAAAAACGTCAGCTAAATCCTCACTGAAGGACGTTCTACACGACACCTGACCAGTGCTCCTCAAAACTGCCCAGAGGACGTAAATAAGGAAAGTGTGAGAATCTGTCACCACCAAGAGGAGCCTAAGGAGACACGATGCCTCCCTCTAGCGTGGTGTCCTGGGTGGGATCCTGGGAGATTTCATTAGGGTGAAAACTAAGGAAATCTGGATAATGTGCGGGTTTTGGTGAATAATCATGCATCAGTGTTGGTTAACAGTGACAAAAGTAGCATTGTATCGTAGGGTGCTAATAACAAGAGAAACTGGGTGTGGCGTATATGCGAACACTCTGCCGTGTCTTTGCAACTTGTCTGTAAATCTAAATCTATTAAAAAAATGTCTTTTGTTAAAACAGGTTTTAAAAATGAGGGGGGTAGGGTATAGCTCAGTGGTAGAATGCGTGCTTAGCATGCATGAGATCCTGGGTTCAATCCTCAGTACCTCTATTTAAATAAATAAATAAACACCTAATTACCTCCTCCCACTTAAATAAATAAATACATAAATACATAAATAAAGGCAGTTGCAACTTCAGGGAAGGCTGCCCAGGAGCCGGTGTCTTAAAGAGACGTGTCATCTCCTTGACGTCAAGGTAGAGACTTGAACACGAGTATTCAGATGAGATAACCAAGGTCTGAGAGAGACGGCACGTTACCCAAGGCCACCCAGCCAGCAAGCGGCGGAGCTGGGATGGAAACCCAGCCATGACAGCCACTGATTTCCACACTCTTTCCCCTCCTGCCTGGCCACCAGGTTAGTACAGGCAGGACCCTTACACACACACACACACACACACACACACACACACACGCCCATGTCTTCTTCAGCCCCAGCTCAGCCAGCCTTGCAAGTCAATTCCAAGTGTCTCCGAGCTCAGGATTTGCATCGGTTCCCCTTCCTTTTCCAGTCTGCCTCCCCCTTGCCAGTTCCCCGGCCGGGCCTCTGCTTCCCAGGTGGCTCCCCCAGCTCCTGCGGGTGCTGCAAAGGCATCCTGGGGCCTCTGCCCACATCCCCGCTGACATTGGCAACTTTGAACTTGCAGTAGGGGACGATGAGGTGGTGGGGAGAGGAGGGTGGAGGAGGGGCTTGGACCAGTGTTAAAGGGCAGTGCTCATGGAGAGTTGGAGAAGCCCCTCTCCCTCGGTGCTTACTGCCGACCCGGGCATGAGGGACGGGTTGCGATTTCAGATTTAGAGATTTTCTATGAAGTCTGTAGTCTACGCTACGATGTTTCCCCATCTGTCTCTGTAAGTTAAGCCCACTTTGAGAGCCTTCATTCACCTAGTCAGCAAATCGTGACCGAATGTCTCCCACGTGCTGTGAGCCTGTTTGGGTCGCCCTGCAGCCAGGGGAGATCAGGGGTGACAGGACCAGCAAGCTGTGTCCCTGTCAGGCCCCTGGGTGGGAGGGCCCGTGAGGCCTGGGATTAAGTACGTCTCAGGAATCAGGGGAAACGCCCCAGATGCTGCTCTCCGAGTCACTCCGGGCCAGGATTCCAAAGTCCCATGTTGCTGAATGCCATCCCGAGCCACAGAGAAGTATTACAAAGAGGGGTGTGACCACCGGGACTCAAACAGTCCCCCAGCCTCTGGGGGCTGGCCCAAACCTGAGCCCCGAGGTGAGGCCATCCAGTGGCAAATGCCTTTCCAGAACTTTCCAGCTTGACAAATGACCCTTGCCATCTTCCTCCACCATTTCTAGCTCTGTAGAATATCAGGGTCAAAACACGGATGGGGTCCCTGTGACAGGGTGTGTTAAAGCCAGGCCTTCAGTGGACAGCCACCTCGGATCAGTCACCGGCCACACTCCAGGCCCTGCCTGCTGTGTTTTCTCCTGCACTGTTTTGTTTATTTCACCCTCAAAACAAGGTGATGTCAGGCCAGAAGTAGCAGACAGGAGGCACGTACCTCTGATTTGTGGGTGAGGTCTAAAGCCTGGATGACAGGCCGCTGGCATGGTCACCCTGTTTCCGTTTTGCTTTAGAGAAAGAGGCAATTCAGGGGAACATGGGGACAACCAGCCCGGGATGAGGAGCTGCAGGGTCACTCTCAACAGGAGGGGAAAATGAGGGGACCACACGCCATCGGGATCACGGCGACCTGGCCCGTGTGGGGCCTCCCCTTACACTGGAGGTGGCCTGGGGGTCCCATATGTTTGGAAAGCAATGGGCTTCACCTGCTGAAGACGGTGTCTGCGGGGTGCGGGGGGTGGGGGCGGGGCCCCTGCACGTCTCTTCAACCAACGGCCATTAGGATGTCAACGTCCCATTCACTTTGCCCTCCTCACATGGAAACCAGACACAAGGCCGCCCTGACCCCCAGTCAGTCAGACGCGAAGTGGAGATTATTTTTTCCCCAGAAGAAGCTGTGTGATGGGCAGTCGGGAGACCTGCCTCTGAGGGGCTGAGTGATATTTCAGGAGTCAGTTTCCCTCGGTTTGATTTCCGTCCGAGCAAGATGGCTGGGTGGTGATTACATTTAACAGACGTAGGCTTTGTGCTGGCCCGAGGTCGCACCCCTCAAGTACATGTTACCCCTGTATGTTCCCCGTGATCCTCCCCATGACCGCAGGGATAAATACTAACTGGGCTCACCGCTGCCACTCCCACCAGAGCTGCCTGGAGTCTGGGTCATCTGTGGTCATCCCCTACCTCCTCTCCTTACTCCCGCCCCTTCTCCCCGCAGCAGCCAGAGAATCTGCTCAATTGTACATCAAACTGTCACCCTCCAGGGACCTTCCCATCTCCAGGCGCTCCAGGATCTAACTCTCCCCTCCCTCTGCTCCAGCCAAGCTGGCCGCCTTGCCTCCTTGCTGATATCAGACCCCCCTGAGCTCACCCCCCTCACTCAGGGCCTTTGCACATGCTTTTACAAACTCAGTCTGAAAATCTCCTTCCCAAGTCAGGCATCGGGTCCCTCCCTCCATTTCCCCAGTTCCCATAGTCTCTTATCAGAGGGGCTTGTCCAGATCAAATAGCAGCCCACCCCCTGCACGATCTCACATCTCTCTCCCCTGCATTGTTTTAACCTTATCACATGCCACCTACCATAGACTTACTTGCTCCTTGGATTTTTATCTGCCTCTACCCACTGGAGTGGAAGCTCTGGGGGCCAGGACTTTGCTTTGATCACTGGTGCATCCTCAGTGCCTCGAACAGTGACACATGTGGAGCTCAGCAGGCCTTTGTTCAGCGAATGAATGAACTGATTAAATGACTTAACACCGAGCCTGCCTCCAAAACCACAGTACAGAGGGAGGCGGCAAAGACAGTTACGTAACACAAGGACCAGTTTACATGTGTTTTCTCAAATCCCAGCATCAGGGTTCTCAGGTCCCTGTTACTGCTGCAGAAACAGAGGCTAAGAGAGGCTGACTTACTGCTGCAGGTCACACAGTGATCAACAGAAACAGGATTCTAACCCAGATGTATCTGAGCCCCATACCTTGCTATTTACCATGACCAGTGCAAGTGGAGGCGGTCAGGCTGCTGGGGGCCTGACTCTTGAAGGGTTGCGGGTCAGGCTGGGTCAATAGAGAATGCCTCTCTCTTCTAGATGGTCTCTCCAGACCTTCCCATGGCCAGCTCTAGCTCAACATTCAGGTCTGCTTTGTGCGTTTCTTGTGTTATTTAAGAACATTCAATTCTGCTTTATTGAGAGCAAGAGAAACAAAGAAATGAGGCGGCTGCGTGGAACCAAGAATAGTTTAGGTACCAAGTAGCCTGTGAGCTGCCCCGGATGCAGGTGAAGTGAGTACAGCATGTGTGCGTGAACACAGGGAGGACGGGATGAAAGGACCCAAAAGCATCAAAATAGTAAACATCCATGGGCACTCAGCATTCACAGGGTCTTAAATTGTCCACTGTTAGTAACGCTCATTCTGATCAGATGTGTCCTGAGTCCAGGACCCAGTAGGCTCAGTGGTAAGGCCCGGATCGGGCTGGAGGTGGTGGGAGGGGCTGGTCCCGCAGCTCTCTGGAGGAACACGCAGGTTCTGGCTCCGGGCACCTTCCATCTACTGAGCCCCCTTGCTCACCCTCAGTTCTGGTCTTTGTAACCTCACCATCATCGGGCTAGACTGACAAGGCAGAGAGGGACAGAATATGGAAGCCTCACATAGCCTCGGACTTAGATGGTGCCCTCCTGCAACCCCCTGCAGCCTGTCCTGAGTGCATTAACCAACCTCTGCTCTTTCCTCTGGCTTCTCACGGTATGTTTTAAACGCATTTAATAAACCGTGTGGTTCAAGCATCTTCATCTGGTCTGTGGTCTCTGGGAGAGCCTGCCTGGCAGCACACCCAGGGGGCTATCAGTTTATCAAGGAGGTTCCCCCAGGAAAAGATCTCAGCTCGGATGTCCCATCCTTCCATCGCAGGAGGAGGAGCGGGGAGCCCAGAGGGAGGCGTGGCCAACGCCGGCGTCACTGGTTTCCTTTCCCAGCGTGGCTGGGGCAGAGAGCAGTCGCTTCCTCCCAGCCACGGCACATGGAGCCACAGAGTCGGGATTCATGGCAAATTAGGCTTCTGATTTGTACGTTAAACAAGGTTAATTCCATCCATTAGACAGAGATGTTTTCAAAGCGCCTGGCACAGGATGGAGGAGCAATTAGTGTCTTTGTATTAGTGGATGTGGGCGTGGGGCCAGGACGTTAGGGGAGGGGGATGAAATTTATACACCCTTTATGATATCATCAAAAGTAAATGAATTATGAAAACCAAAGAGCCAATCTGAGGCTGCCAGGACTAATTACCGGGTGGGACAGGAAGTTCACCACCGAGGAGGGAAGAACAATCCCAGAATCCCGCGGGCGCCGACCAGTTCGGGCCTCAGGTGTCTCCAGACAAGACGGGCTTCCACAGCTCCGCCTCCGGATTCAGGGGGGAAGCTCTGTCTTTGCCTCAAATAAAGAGGCTGCATTGTGAGCGGTGATCTCACTTGTTGTTGTTGGTTTGGTTTGGGGCTTTGCATTTTCTTTCTGGTCTGAGCCTTCCCAGTGCTGGGCGAGCTGGAGGACTTGATTCAGGAGGTCCTTCAGACCGGCTGAGGGCAGCTGACTAGCACAAAGCCGGCTGCTTTGTGTACTGATGACGGTCACAACAGTGTGTCCCATCCACAGAGACCTTCCGCTCCTCGCCACGCACAAGGGGGTGTGCTCTCCTGCTGGCCACAGAGCCAGCCTGTGGATACGTGGAGGCAGTGTGGGCTCACCCTGATGGGGAGAGGTGAATTCTGTGGGTACCACAGGGCGGTGGGTAACCCTGGTGAGCAGTGGCTCACCCACGGAAAGCTATTCTCGTTTCGATTTTCTTCCAGCTCTTCGAACCAGATCAAGGGAAAGAGTTCAGTGAGGTGCTAGCCTGTCTTCAATTCCTCGCTTAGCAATTGCTAACCTTCTCTTTAACAGAAGTCTGGCAGGCAACAGCATCAAGCTAGAATTTACTCACAAGGTTTCTGTGTTTTACTGCATCTATTTGTACATCATACCTTCCGTTCATGCAAAATGATCGTTGATTTCCATGTATGGTCGTGCTACGAAGTTCTAAAAAGAGTAAATTGATTTTTCAAAATTATTAAGTGTATAATTTTATAAGTTGAGACTTGAATAACCAACACCTGGAAAACACCAGTGTAAGGGGAGGAACACTGCCTGAAGGGGATTAGATGAACAGATTTTTAGGTCCTGTTCCATTGCTGTGTGACTTTGGGCAGGTTTCATAACCTCTCTGTGCCTCAATTTGCAATTTGGCAATCCGATCCAAAGCCAGTTGCACAAGAGACGCTCTCTCAGAGACCAGCAGGCCATGTTACAATGCTTTCTATGTCTATAGTTGAGATGAAGACACTGAGGCTCAGTGAGAGCCATTCAGGGTGGCCAGGATACCAGCCCTGGGCCTGGCACACAGTAGGTGTGCCATAGCACATGCTGGCCCCACCTCCCATGCCTCTCTCCCTTCCTGTCCTCCCAATCTTTCCAGTCACTGGAGAAAAAAGTCCAACTGCACATCCCACTAACAAAAGATCTACAAACACCAAAACGAGTGAAAAAAAAAAAAGGCAGGGGTTGAAAATTCAGTGAAACGGTCAGCTATTTTGAGAGATATCTGGTCCCTATTATAGCTGATTGTTGGGAAACCAAAAGAAGGGTGTCACCCGCAGAAAGCTTCGGGTAAACGTTGCCACTGGTTTTCTAGAAGCATTCGGTAGTGGTGGCTGGTTGTTTTTAAAACAGCTGGCTGTGCTAGGGGCAGAGGGGAAAAGAAGTCAGCAGGACGTGGAAAGCGGTGGTCAGGAAACGGCAGAGGTCGGAACTGAGATGACACCAGACGTGCTCATCACAAGTGAGTATTTTGTATATTTTGTCATCTGGCAGAGGGAAAAAACCCAACGAAGAACATACATTTTACATAAATATCAATATCATTATATATCATACATCAAATTATATCAACATCATATATCTATATTTTATATAGGTATATAACATATATTTAATGTTTTGGGAACAGTTCTGGGAGGGGGATGATACAGTACCTTTAATAGGGATTGTAAACTCAAATGTTTATGAGATCCAGATGGAAATGTGCTGAATAAAGGAAAAATCAGTGAAGCAGGCAGATAGGAACTAGGAGAACTGAGGGGACCCCAGACGACTGCCACAGCTGGAGTGTGGGCCCAGAGATGTCAGCTGGTCCAATCGTTAAAGAAAAAAAATGGAAATCCAAATTGTAGTGTGGAACCCTTTTCTTATTAGTAGCTCTTTTCTTAAAAGAGTCTCTGTAAGTTGGCAGGGAGGGTGTAGCTCAAGCGGCAGGGCGCAGGCTTAGCGTGCGGGAGGCCCTGGGTTCAATCCCCAGCACCTCCTCTAAGAGTAAATAAATACATAAACCTAATTACCTCCCAAAAAAATTAGAAAAAAAAAAGTCTATGTAAGTTAAACACTGACCTGAGGACTTTTCTACCTCAGCGCTTACTTCTGATACTCCAGCCCGCCCCCCTCTGCCCCAGATCCAACCAGACATGCCTGGGCTGTTCTCAGGTCTCTGAACCAACAGCCAGCTCTCTCTGGGCAAAGCCAAGGCCTCCTGAGGCCTCAGGCTCGGCCCGAATGGCCGGCTAGGGGCAGGAGCAGGACGGAAGCGCCTGACCCGTTCCAGTCCAGTCCACTGACCTGTCCCGGGTCCTTCCTCTGCCATTAGCCCCACTGAGCCTCGCAACAGAGAAGGCATGTATTCTTAACCGCCATTTCACAGGTGAGAAGACTGAGGCTCAGGGCAATTAAGAGATAACCATAATTTTTTTATTGTGTTAAAATAAACATCACATCAAAGTTACTATTTTCACCATTTTTAAGTGTCTCATTCAGTGGCTAAGGAACTCACAATGTTGTCCAGTCTTCTCCCCGACCCACTGCAAGAACTTCATCATCCCAAACAGAAACTCTGTACCCATTTAAACAGTAACTCCCCATTCCCATGATAGCCTCTCTTCTACCTCCTGCCTCTATGAATTTGGCTACTCCACATACCCCGTGCACGTGAAATCACACAATATTTGTCCTTTCACATCTGGCTTATTTCACGCAGCATAGTACCCTCCAGATTCACCCACGGGGTAGCATATATCAGCCTTTCCTTCCCTTTTTGCAACCAAAGATTCCTTTGCATGGATGGACCACATCTTGCTCATCCATTCATCCCTCGATGGACTCTTGGACTGTTGTCACCTTTTGCCTCCTGTGAATGAGTTCTGCTGTGAACTTTGGTGTAGAAGCAACTCTTCAAGTCCCTGCTTTTCATTTTGGGGGGCACATATCTCGGGGTAGAATTGCTGATCACATGTCTAGTCTTTTGAGAACTGCCAAATTGTTTGAGTGTTTGTTTTGAATGCCGAATTGTTTGAGCCTCCAAATGGAGAGTGGCTACATCGATTTTGTTTCCATCGGCCGTGAACAAGGGTCCCAATTTTTCTACAGCCTTGCCAACACCTCTTATTTTCTGGGTTTTTTCCTTTTAATTTTTTTTTAAAAAAATTATAGCCATTTTAATGGATGTGAAGTGGTATCTCATTGTACTTTTGATTTGCAGGTACCTGTTCATTAGTGGTTCATTAGTGTTTTCATTGTACTTCTTGGACCTGTATCATCTTCTATGGAGAAATGTCCGTTCAAGTCCTTTGCCCATATTTGAGTTGGGCTTTTGTTTTTTTGTTTTTGTTTGTGTTGAGTTGGAGAAGGTCTTTACATATTTTGGATATTAATTCCTTATCATATATGATTTTCAAACTTTGTTCTTTCACACTGTGAGTTTTTCCTATTTTTCATAGTGTCCTTTGATGTACAAAAGCTTTGTAAAATTTTTGATGAAGTCCAGTTTATCTATTTTTTTTCTTTTGTTGCCTGTACTTTCAGTGTCCTAGAAATCATTGCCAAATCCAATGTCATGAAGATTTTTCCCTGTGTTTTTTCCCAAGAGTTTTAGCTCCTAAGTTTAAGTGTCTGATCCATTTGAATTATATTTTGCCTGTGGTGTGAGGTGAGGTCTAACTTCATTCTGTGGCAGGTGGATATTCAATCTCCCCAACACCGTTTGTTGAAGAGACTCTTCTTGCCCCACTGTGCAGATTTGACACCCTCGTTAAAAATTAGTTGACCATACACATGAATGCACTATTGATTTTTGAGACACCAGAGCGGAATCAGCGTGGTGCTAGGTGTTTTCATAGGTGTTAATGTGTCCAAGGTCACGCAAGTAACCAGAACTCAGATGACGATGACAATGACTCAACAACAAAAACTAACACCTCTCAGCACCTGTTTTGTGCCAAATGCTTTGCCAAGAGCTCTCCCTTGCCTGTTCTCATTGACTCTTCCTCACGACCCGATAATCACCTTCATTTGACAGATAAGAAGACAAATCTCAGAGAAGCCAAGTAACTTGTCCAAGGTCACACAGCAGGCAGGACCAGAGGCTGATTCCAAAGTCCACACTGGGATCCATCGGGCTGTCCTGTCTTGGACCCACACCACCCTGCTACCAGCCAGTGCTGGGTCATATAATGGTGGTGAGTCAGAACAACCATGGCTTCTATTTTGTCCAGTCTTGCTGAAGTCCCGCAGGGCCAGCTCCATAATTTGCAGGGCCTGGTGCAAAATAAAAATGCAGGAGCTTCGTTCAAAAAGCAGAGGAAGAGTTTGTCCTTTTCTTCCATGATTTGTCTCTTCAATTGTCATGGTGTCTTTTATTTGCTATTTAATGTTGTGTTCCCTTGGGCATAGGCATACTTGGAGGGTGAGTGCAGACCTTCAGAGATGTCAGGAGCTCTGCCTCACACCTCATCCAATGGAGTACACGCTCCCAACCCCAGCCCCCTCTGCTTCTGTGCCCAGGCCCCTGCCAGGAACAGAGGGTGGCAGGAGTCACTGGGTGGAGCAGAGAAGTAAGCGACTGAGTCTCCATCCCCAGGAGGCAACGGGGGAGGTGGGGCCAGCTGAACCTCCACGACTCCAGTGTATGTTCCACTGCCCCATCTGCCTTCACCTACACGGCACAAATGTGAAGATAAAATTGTTGAGAATTGCCAGGCCGCAGGGCATGAAACCTTAAGCACAGAGTCCTGTATGACTGCCTGTTACACACCCACGAAGCTGGCCTGCACTCCATAAACACAGAGTCTGTTACTTTAGTAGAAAAATGGAAAAGGAGAGCCTTCCACTTCTCTTTCATGCGTATTCGGTGGAAGCCTGAGCCACCACCTCCAGAAGCCCTTTACTGTAGGAATACTTCTAGCCTGGGATGCAGAGAGACCGCCCTCATCCCATGTCCTGCAGAAATGCAGGGAGGGCCAGGACACACAGGGAAAGTCAAGGCCATTTTCCTCCAGTTTATGAACAACCAAGACCCTGATTGCTCTGCCTTTGGAGAGAAGAGTTTCAGATCCACGTCGGAAGCCCTGACTCGCCCTGTCCACCTGGCTCCCCACGTTCTGCCTTGGAGCCTCAGTTTTTCCTTGGAAAATGGGCTGACAAGCCCCACCGCAGAGGCTTCCTTTGACTGCACGAAAGGAAAATTGCTTAGAAGCTGTTACTGATGGCAGATAATTTGGTTTAGACGATTATCCTGCTTCATTGAGCAAAGACTGACCCGGCACTGATGGCCGGCCCAGCACAGCGCCAGGCAGGCCAGTCAAGACAGGGAGTGGCCGAGCCCTTCCACCCTTGGCGTCCTGGAGGCCCTGGGGAGACTCAGAGCCAGCACGGGTTCTGGAGGCAAAACCCCGCTTGTCTTCGGATTCGCAGCACACACCTGTGGAGTCCAGCTCTGCTGTACTCACCATCGTCCTGACAGGAAGCTGAAGCTTCCAGAAGGTGAGTGAGTGTCCTAAAATCACGTGGCCAAGTGAGAACTCAGCACCCCCAGGGCTCCTCGTGTGTGTGTGCGAGTGTGATCCTGGGGAGCTGCTTTACCCTCTGTAACATGCAATGCAGCGAGGAGCCCCCAGAAACTACCAAGAAGGTCACATGAGGAGGCGTGAGTGTCACTCTTCGCACAAGGCAGGCTTGTGACAGTTTATTCCCAGCCCACACCACCCCTCCCTGATGACCCGGCCTCCCACCACCTGTGACTTGACCGAAAGTGCACAAGCTAGGCTGGCAGATGCCACCCCACCCTCCACCCAAGGAGAAGGCGAGGACTTTCTCACAAAGGGAGGAGTCTCATTCTTCCATCTTGAAGACAGAAGCAGGGAGGAGGGTGGAGGTGAGTGTTGACCATGACAACATGGGTTGCCCTTCCCTTGATCTTCAACTACAGTCAGCTTGATGCCCGTCTGTCTCTCCGTTAGGCTGTCAGCTCTGGGGTTCAAGGCCCTGATGTGAATTATCTTTTATCCCCTCCATATTCCAAGACCAGATTCCTTCCTTCTTGCTTCCTGTTCACTCATCACACAATCAACTCATCTTGTGAGTCCACCTCTGGGCACTAGGGATGCTCATAGAATGATGAGGATGAAGAAGATGGGTATAATCATAATAAGGTGAAGATGGAGGAGGGTGGAGCTCAGGGGTAGAGTGTGTGCTTAGCATGCATGAGGTCCTGGGTTCAATCCCCAGTACCCCCATTTAGGTAAATAAATATATAAACCTAATTACCTCTCCCTTCCAAATAAAAACCACACTATATTCTAAAAAATAAGATGAAGGGAAAAGAGGAGGGGGAGAAGGGAGGAGGAGAGGAAGGAAGAGAGGCAGAATAGTTACCATTTGTTGAGTGCCAGCATCATGCAATATCCGGCCCGTATTTTCCCAGTCGATCCTCCTTGAACTTGGTGACATGCATATTGTTATCTTCATTTGACAGATGAAGAAACTGAGGGTCAGAGACGCCAAGTTTCCATGGTAAATGGCATCTGACTTGAGATTTGAAGGCAGGTGTGTCTGATTCTCAAGACGCACCCTCTTCACCACTAGACTGTAGAAGACAGCAGGAAATAGAGTCTGGTGGTGCCTGAAAAGCACAGTGCCCGGTATTCAGTAGGTGCTCAATTCACGCCTGGAATCAAATTGTAGTGAGTTGGGTTTCACCTGGCCTCCGAGATGGCTGAGTCAGTGGGACTGGTCTCTCCGACCTCCCTCTGGGAGGCCAGGGCTTGCGGAGAGAGGGCCGGGGGCCCGGGCAGCCCCCAGACCCAGTCCAAGGGCAGCTCCCAAAGTCCCGCCTGGACAGAGCGCCCTTTGTTTATTGTGCCTTCGCATCCTACCCAGTAATTAGCATTGGCAGCTTCATATTAAGCTTTTGTTTTCATAACTCATTTGCCTACGATGACATAATAAAAGGAATATTGATTCAATCCCAGCTCCTCCTGGCCAGAGGCCCACATCAACCAATAAAAAAGAATTGCTAATTGCAGAGTGCGTTTGCCCAGCGAAGGCATTAGCACGGGCCGTTTTGATAGCGGGTGGAGGGCAGGCAGCTCAGTTGCTGGACGCCCCCACCCTGGTCCTGGGCACTGGGTGCCTTACTGGTCGCGGGGCCCCATCCTCCTGTGAAGCTAAATCCAGCTTCTTCACAGAATCAGGAAGAAGAGGCAGCAGGGCCGCGGGGGGAGAGCCCTGGGAAGGAAAATCCTCCCCGGGCCTGTTGACAGATGTGGTATCAAATGAATTGTTCTCTGCTTAGACACGACTTTGATATTTATTGGTTCAAATTGCTCGGCTGACTCATTCTTGCATAAGTCCCCAGCGTCCGTTTTAATCTGGACGTTTGGGGAAGCCACACTGATTCGGGTAATGATGGGGTTTACCTGGGATCAAAATGAAAAGGGAGAAGGCGGGGGTCTGGAGTAATTATAGTGGAGCAATGTATATTTTTGTGTAATCTGGAAAGGCGATTTATGAGACCGATAAAAATGATAATGTGCTCTGAGCGGAGCCAAGATGGATTAGCTGCAATAGAGCTTTCTTTGCAGGAAATGAGGGGGCGGCGGGGGCTGGGGGGAGGGCTGTTTATTAGACAAATAGTTGTTCAGGATCCATCTTTTTTTTCCACGTCTCTTCTGAAATTACCGAGATAAGACACATCAGTGTATAGACCGCGGTCCTCCTTGGGTTACTATTCATGAGGATTTCTGTTTCCGGAGGGCGAGATTTGTGTAATTAAGACCAGAAAGGATGGCTGGGGTGGTAAGGGAATCCCCCAACCCCAATCCCTGCTCTATCTTTAGAATCAAAGAACAGCCCCAGCTGATTTAGTTAAACTTGGCCGGAATAAGGATCCTGGGTTCCACACAGAAGCTTATATAACTTCCTGGGAGGTCTCCCCAGGCCAACGCACATTGTGGTGACCCAGCTGTAAATGAATAGAAGCCCGCTCTCCGAACAAGTGGTTCATAATTGCAGAGGCAAATAATAAAAGAAAAGTCACCCAAGTGTTTGCTGAACTCACAATGGGAGGAAAGTTATGCTAGACTATTAGTTGACCTGAACATCTTCGCTTTCTTCCTCAAAATGTTCCTCATCTCCTCAACCTCAAGAGTGCCCACCATGCAATGGGCACATCCCCAGGTCTACCTCTGGCCCCTGGTGGGACACAGAGTATCTGTGACAAAGGAGTCCACAAGCTTCCACGAGATTCATGCAGAACCAGCCCAACCCCACACAGGAGCATCCACCAGCAAGTGCCTTATCTGGGATGGCGTGAACTTAGCATTTGCTCATTCACCCCGTCCACCTTGACAGAGAGATCACGGCCCTCCTTCCTTATGAGCCCAGGTATGGTCCTGGAAGACCTGAGAGAATGTTCCCAGCAGCCACTTTGACCCATCAGAGCTGGCCCTTGAGGAAAACCCATCGCGGCCGGAAGTCATGAGATGCCCCCCTGGCACCTGGTACCCTGGCACCATGTCAGACACTTGAGATCTTTGTTCCATCCAACACCCACCCCACCTCCGAGGGTCAAGATTTATCTTGTTTTGTAGATGAGGAAACTGAAGCACAGAGAGGTAAAATAACTTACTCACGATCACACAGGCAGTAAGTGGTGGAGCCAGAGTTCGTGTATCAGTCTGATGTTGGTTTCCATTTACAGATGCCAACCGTCCCTCCCCTAAGGTGTCTTAGGTGGGCGTGAGTCTGAGTGGGTCCTGTGGGATGAGCAGCCCTCTACAGGGAAGGACTAGGAAGGGATGTTTGGAAAATTATGCCAATTGACCCCTTAAAACACCCTTGTGATGAACGTAATTCATGTATATTTTCATCACTTAGGAACAAATAGCCTTGTGAGTTACCTGGCAAGGGAGAAAAACTGTGGGACTGGGAGCCACCTTCACTGAGGCCATCAACAGGGTTCTGAGGCTTTCTCCCCTAGCCGGAAGATTTCCCAGGCTCCTGATGGATGGCTGGATGGATGGACATGCAGGAGATCTGAGGGGCAGCCCGTCTCTGCTCCCAGAGGGGAAATGAAAGAAGATGCATGCATTTACACCCATGGTTGTAAGACGGCAGCAGGACTATAAAATACAAATCATATAATTTTCCATCCAAGTATAAGAGTAGTATTGCTGACATGGAGACCTTCTATACAATGAAATGCTAAATGCCTTATTTCCTAGGGCCCAAAATAATTTATTTATGTACTTAGTTGCTGTGATGTTGTGAATAAAAACAAGAGAGAGAGAGTGAGACAGAGCAGTTGGGATATCTACGCGTTGAGATAATGCACATGAACGCCCTAGGCGCTGTCTGACACCCCAAGTAAGTGAGGGACTTATGCCCTGAATGGATGTGTATGGAGTGTTTACTACACGCCAGGCTCAGTGCTAGGCTCTGGGGGAGACAGCAGTCACAAGACACTGACCCTGTGCTCTGGGCACAGAAGAGACGGTTGGAGACATGCAGAAGCGCATACACAAAGGCCCAGAGATAGCTGAGGGCAGGTCTTCCCACAGGGCCAGCCCTGCAGGCCTGGCGTGCAAGGAGGCTTGGTAAGAGCTGGTGGGGAGGCAGGGCCAGGTATGACAGCCTTTCAGAACACGGTATGGAGAGGGGGCGGGCATAGCTCAGTGGTAGAGCACATGCTTAGCATGCATGAGGTCCTGGGTTCGGTCCCCAGTACCTCCACTAAAAAAATAAGTAAAGCACACATATGATATACCGGAAAAAAAAAAAAAAAGAAAAGCAAAAGAGAAAAGGATGATGGTTCTGATGCATCATCAATGCTCTTTTAAAAAGAGTTACCAGGACTGGCTTATGACAATAACTTCAGAACAGAGGTTGCCTCTCGTAGGGCAGGTTTTCTGCACAAAAGCATGAGAGAACTTTTTGGTAGTGATGGGACTGTTCTAGACCTTAATTCAGGTGTTGGTTAGCCAGGTGTGCACATTTGTCAAAATTCATCCGTGTGTGCATTTAAGGAATTTGTATTTTGCCCTTTGTAAATCATATTTCAAGAGAATTTAAGACACACACACACAGTATGGAGTTAGATGCTTTCCTGAAGGCCATGGAAGCTTCTGAAGGGTTTTAAGCAGGGCTTTTTAAGCACGCTCAGATCCCGCTGGCCGAAACGGGGACTCTGGACTGGTACAAGGACAGGTGTGGAGGTGGAGGAATGGGCAGAAACGCAGAGAAGAGACGACAGCAGCTTGAACTGGGGCAGAGCGACGAAGGGGGTTCACACCTAACGTACTGACCCCTGAGAGCAACGTATAGTCCCGTCCAGTTCACACTGTGCTTTGAAACAAATTATCTTCTTTTATTTCTGTGTTAACCCTGAAGAGAAAGGACCACTGTGCCTTGTTTGCTGACTAGGTTCATTAAGTTAAGCCCCAGGATTCAGAATTGAGTCAGGTTTCACATCCACGTCGTCTTACTGCCCTTTGAGGTTCATGTAACTAAGCACTGAAGTCACAGCTGTGACAAAGTGGAACCTCCTTGAGTAATCTGCCTGGGACGGAGGGACATTTTACCTTGGAAAGGTGGCTTCACCGGCCTCTGCGTTCTTCACCTATACTCTTTTGCTGGGCATTACAATGATACAAATGGAGGAAAAAAAAAATGGGGTGTGAGAGGATGGCCATGTCCCAGGTCCCGGAGGAGTCCCTGGGACGCACCCCGCCAAGTGTGGGTCCTTGGCTTCATACAGGAAGGAATTCAAGAGCGAGCGTAGCTGAGTAAAAGTAGATTTATTCAGAGATGCACACTCCATAGACAGAGTGAGGGCCTCTTCAGAGGCCAGAGAGGCCACGAGACATGGGGAGGTTAAAGCAAAAGTAGTTTACTCCCTCCATAGACAGAGAAAAGGCCACGAGGAGCGGAGTTGTTAGTTTTCATGGGCTCAGTAACTTCATATGCTGACAACTGGGAGGATTATGAGGATTATTTCAACTCCTTTGGGGAAGGGGCTGGGGTTCCCAGGAGCTGGGCCATCACCCACCCTTTGACATTTTACCGTCAGCCTTGAAACTGTCCTGGCGCCTGTGGGAGGACCATTTAGCACATTCTTCTATTATGATGGGCGTATATTGAAGCTCAAGGTCTACTGGGGGCTGAATCTCCCTCCATCTCGGTGCTAACTGCTCTGTCATTCTTTTAATGGCTGTGCCCTGCCCCCTTCCCTCCTGCTCAATTCCTGGAGCTCCTACTGTCCCCTTCATGCCAGTGAGGAAACTGAGGGCTCAGAGAGGGCAAGGGGCTTGCCCAAGAACACAGAGCAAGGGAGAATCAGACCAGGGACTCAAACCTAGGTCTTTTGACTCCAAGTTCAAGTATACAGCTTTATATGATTCTAGGAATCAAGAATTTGACAGCAAAGAAAGCAAAAAAAAAAAAAAAAAAAGAAGGATATGTTTACAAAACTCACATTACTTTCACTATGATAAATGTGGCACATGTTTATCAACTATCTACTATGCATCAAGCATTGAGTTAAGTGCTGTTACATAAAACAGCTCCATCCAATCAGTCATTAACTCATTAAAAGATAAACATTGATTCCCTGTCATCTGCAGGCCAGATTTACCATTTACTCACCTTCTCTGGGCCAGGGTGTGGTTTGAATTAACTTGCAAAAGGGGTGGGAGTTGGCCAGGTCGAGGGGCACCCCGGGCAGAGGACAGAGCATGAGCAAACGTGCTGCATAAAGAGGTGTGATGGTGTCCTCAGGTAGCGGGGAGCAGAGCAGAAGACAGCCAGAGGGCGGAGGCTTGCCCCGCTTAGGGAGGGTTGGTCCAGGAGGCAAGAAAGCATGACCCAGATCCCTTTGTCCCTGTTTAATCCTGAAGCTATTTCTCTCCCTGCCCTTCTCTTCCCTGCTGTCTGCCATGACCTCCAAACTGAAATGCCTATGGGCTGGTAATATTCAAAAGTGAAGCAGAAGGTAGGGATGGGATTGGCTGGGAAGGGCCACGAAGGAACTCCCTGGGGGGACAAATGTTCTGTACCTCATGGAGCTTTGGGTTCATGGCTGTATGCCTTCGTCAACATTTGCAGAATGGTATGCGTAAAATTTGTGCATTGCACTATATGCATAAATCTTATCTCAACAGAAGGAACTGCCAACAAATATTGAACTCTCGTTCACAGTATGCATGTTGACCTGTTTAGAGGTGAAGTGTACCCATGCCTGCAACTTGTTTTGAAATGTATCAAAAAAAAAAATGGATTAAGGGAGGGACAGAGGGATGGAGAGATGGGAAGAGAAGTGATCAAGCAAGCAGAGTAAAATGTAGTGGTGGAATCTAGGTATTGGGTGTTCACTGTACAATTCTTTGAAGCTTTCTGTATTTCTGAAAGTTTTCTTAATGTTGGGAAAAACAGTGAACGAGGAAGCAAGGGACGAGACAGCAGGGAGCACCGGGCACCATGGGCTCTCCTACTTGGTTGCTCTTGACAGGCATGATTATAGGCTCTGTGATGCCAGATCCTCCCATTTTAATGGGAAGTTTTCTGATTTTTAAGGGAAACAATTCATAGCAAATTGTCCAGCAAAGCATACGTGTGAATTACCGGCGTGAGGACCATCAGCACCCTACTTCTGCCAGGAAACGAGGTCATTTGGAGCACATGCTTTGTGTCAGGCAGTACTGCAGCCCCTCTGCCCACTCCCTGGCCTCACCTCCTGGAGCCTCTTTTTGCTCAACTATAAAATGGGACTAAACACAAAGCCTAGGTCAGCGGGCTGAAGTGAAGCTTAGCATGGTATCCGGCATGCAGTGAGCGCTTAATAAATGGCGGCTCTCGCTGCTATTGGCTGTCTGGAAACACGCTGGAGAAGGAGCTAAAGCAGTCTTGAGCTCCCAGGGCCACAGTGGGCCATAAGGTACGCCTACTCGGTGTGAGAAAAGGCAGCTGCGGCGCTCTGAATCTCCCTGGTCCTCCCAGCTTTCTTCTCCACCTCTTGCAGCCCTGCAGAAGACTCCTCAGGGGCTCAGTGCAGATATTTTGGGTGGTACGGCTTGTTTGCCTGGTGCGAATGCCTTAACCCCCTCTCTCCCTGTTGTTAGCATCATCCACTGGGCCTTTGAGACACTGTGCAACCAAGCACTTTCTGTGTAGGGGGAGGAAGGAGGGTTCAGGGTGTTTGCTTCCAGTAATGTCCTTCCATGCTCAGCCCTTGGGAGCCAGGCTGAGCTGTAGGGAGTGAGGGCTTATACCCCTTAGGTGAGCTGAGCTGAGGTCTCACCTGTCACTCAGGAGCCAGTGTGAGGCCAGACTAGGGAGCACCTAGACTACACTCTGCAGAACTGGGAGGACAGCTTCTGAAGGTTCAAGTCCATGAACAATCTCTTCCTGCGAGACCCGGCCAGTGACGCAGGTTCACGGGTATTAGAGATGGAAACACCAAGGGACCCCTTGGGTGCCTCAGGGAACTGATGTTGACCCACCCCCCCATCTCTGGCATCTTTCCCGAACAGTCCTTGACAAAAAGAAAATCCAGGTAAAATCATTGTGCGTCTCCAACAAACACAAGAGCATTTCCCCAGCCCCTGCTTCCTTCCAACCAGCTGTGCATCTCCAAGCCTCTCCTGTGTAGACATTATAGAGCCACCTCTGTGAAAAACCCTTGCCGGTTTTTGAGACCAGGGTATGAAACCGCCCCCAAACCCAATATTTCCAAGGGCAGGCAGGTGATATTAACAAGAGAAGCCAGTGGGTTCTCACCATTGTTAATGTCACGTTCTCTTTAAGTTACGGCCCATAAAGATGCTCATTTCATCTAGTCACTCACTCATTCATTCATTCATTCCTTTCCACATGTTAAATACACAGAGATGCTCTTTGCTTAAAAAGATGCCCCGAGATTTCTCTTTGAACCTGCTGCCCTCTGGATCTAGCTTTCACTATCCTATTTTGACAGGGAGACAGATACAAGGAATAATTTTGCTTTCCTCTTCATTATAAGAAAACAAGAACACAGGTGTCTTCATACATGACAGATGACAAGCAGAGGCAGCACGAGGGAGACTATGGAGCAGTGAGGACCACGGTGAACAGTGAGCCCGTTGCAGAGATGGCTGCCTCCGACATCTAGATGGTTGTTGCTACCGGAATATTCAGTCCAGTGGTGTCAGAGTTTCTGGTTGTTTCCTTTTCCCCAGGAGAAACCAAAACCAAGAATCTGGATGTCAAATCTTTCTGTTTTAAAATTGGGCAACAATTTTAAATTGAAATTAACAACACTAGCAACACTGTACAGACCAAAATAGACGATGCCCGTAGGCCAGGGGTAGGGCCACCAGTGCGCACCTCTCTTTGTTTTGTAAACTTGACATAATTTGTAACTACAGGTCCCCTGGAATGTTGACTTGCTTAGTGTGAGGGCCCTGTTAGGTTTTAAGGGACCACAAGTCCTAATTTTCATCCCTTCATCAGCAATAGACATTGTGGGGTCTTGAGCATTCTCGTCTGTAGCTGGCACTGTGCACACGGCTCCAACCTCTCAGAGGCAGTGTGGCAATGCCCATCCAAACAACAAAGGTGCAGACTTTTGACTCAGGCCGCCTCTGGGAACGTTTCTAATCGTGTACACATGTGAGATGGTGTATGTATGGAATTAGTTATTTCAGCATTGGTTGCATTGGCAGAAGATCAGAAGCAACCTAAATGCCCATCAAAAGGGGATTGAACTGGGGTGAGGGTATAGCTCAAGTGGTAGAGTGCATGCTTAGTACACACAGGGTCCTGGGTTCAATCCCAGTACCTCCTCTAAAAATAAACAAGCAAAACCTAATGACCTCCCCCCAATAAGACTGTTTTTTAAAAAAAAGAGGATTGATTAAATCCATCATAGTTCATTTAGTTTACTATGTAGCCGCTAAAAAAAAAGGAGGGTGGACTTCATCCAGTGGTGTGCTGGTAAATGTGGAACAACCAGTTCTCCAGCGGGAGGTGGAGACTGGAGTAGCCAGATGGTAGCATTTGTCCATGGGGTAAATCCTACCAGGGCCAATTTCAAGATGCCAACATGAAGTTATTGAAATTGGGCTCAAGAGCGATCCATCCCTGTTGGCTCTAGCACATGACTGCCTTTATTTACTGATATAAAAAGCTCTCTGAGATGTATTAAATAAAAAAAAGGAAGAAGCAGAACAGTGTGTACAGTATGCAGTCATTTATGTAATAAAAAGAAAGAGAAGAGAGGATCATTTATATAAAAAAATAGGAGAGGAGAGAATAAAGTTGTAACGTGTGTATACACACACACTGGCTCGTGCAGCATGGGTTTCTCGGGGAGAACACACACACACACACACACACACATACACACAGAGAACCAGTAACTTTGGTTGTAATTGGGAACCAAGTGGCTTAGGGACACAGTGCATGGAAACTCTCTCCTATCACCCGTTTATACCATGTCAGTTATTCAATGTGGTCAGTGATTCAATGATGTGAGTGTCTCACATATCAAAAAATTAACCTAAAAATATCATGGATCTCCAGGAAGACATATTGATTGTTGATTCCCTGGCCTCTCCAGGGGCGATTCTGATCCGATAGCCTTTGTGTAGAGCTGAGGAAATCTGTTTTTAACAAGTTTCACTATGGTTCTGCAGAGCAGGCAAAGACGCGTGGCACGGCCTAGCCCAACCTCCCACTTGACAGGGGCTGGAAGCCACGGTCCAGAGGAAGGGCCCAGGCCCAGGGCACCTGGGGAGTCAGAGGTCAAGGTAGAGCTGACACCCAGGCCTCACACCCCTAGCCTGGGCTGTGCCCGGTGCAGCCCTCAGAGGCCGGGACTGTGACCCAGGGAGAGATGTGATGTGTCTGGGTGCTCACGGCCACAGCCCAGAAGAATTCTACCCAACGGACATTGGATAGATGTGGATACAAGACCACTGCTCCACACTGTCCTGCCTTCTTGGTCTCCAGCCCACATCCTGAACAACTGGGCTCAAAGCCACTGATCAGTGTCATTCAGGACCTTACTCTGAGATGACATCGCTGACCCAGAGTACAGGTGGCAGGGCACAAGATCCCTTTTTGTTAGCTCTGGCATGTAAAGTATTATCTTCTTGGCACTCATCACCAGCTGCTATGTTACGGAGAGGAGACATGGGGGTGGGGAGGGGGCAGTGAGGAAAGAAAGCAAAGAAAGCAAGAAAGAGAGAGAGGGATGGAGGCAGGCAGGGAGGAAGGAAGGAAGGAAGGAAGGAGGAAAGGCCACATCTCCTCAAGTGTTTTGCCAGTAACATCTGACATGCTTGGCCGCAACTCGGTCCCTCCGTGTCCCCTCTGTCACTGTACCTGCCTGTTACACACACAATTAACTGTGTGTTTTCAAAAAGGGCAAATCATGCCTGCGTTTGAAACCACCAACTCAGTCCCGAGACAAATTGGATCAAGTTCTTCGGGTGTTTTTTTTTTTTTTTTTTCACTTCAATTAACGCGAAGACTGGCGTATATCAGAGGTGCAAATCTCCGTGCGGGATGTGACCACAAACAGGGATGCAGCAGAATGTACGCCCCGAATTATGTCTTTAAGTGCTCATTCGAGACACTTGTAATCATGTTTTATTACTGGTCTCCTCCCCAGCATAATGAACTTTGATGAAATAATGAAACAGCCCTGGCGCCTGAGCAGTCGGGCTGGCGGCCTCGGCAGCTGAGACCTCCCGTGAGTACAATAGCGCGCTGGGCGCCCGGCTCGGCTCCGGGGGCAGCGGGGCGGGAAAGCTGGCACCCCGCCCTCCGCTGCCGCCTCCCGGCTGCTGGGCCCGCCCCCGGAGTCATAGCGATGCCACGGCCAATTGGGAATGGGGAGCGGGCCAGGAACGCTGGGGCTCGCGGAGTCAGAGAGCTTCCACCACCCCCTTCCGTCCAGATGGGGAAACTGAGGCCCGGAGAGGGGAGATGACCCCACCGAGTTCACACGGGGGCAGAGAAGGGCCTAGAAGCCAGATTTCCCATCTCCTAATCCAGTGTGTTTCCTGCACTTCTGTGATTCCCCAGCCCTGCAGAAGCTTTGACATCTGGAGTTCCATCCTCCCCTACTAGGAAGTACCCGTGAGATAATTGATTTGAGAGGTGTATTGGCAAAGCCAGGTGTCTTTGCTGCCCCGGTAATTCTGAAGCTTGGCCAGATGTCGAGGAAAAGTCAGAGGTGACCACACATGGGTGCTGGATTATCATGCTGTGGGAGATATTACTGTCGCCAGCGCTTGAAGTTTGGCGTGGACACGTGACTGGCCCTGGCCAATAAGATGTGAGCAATAAGTGTCGGTCCTAGTCCGCAATGGTTATTGCCAATCTCAAGACTCCACCCCTCCTGCGGGGAGCCCTGAGGCCTGAGCTGAGAAGCCCCCTAAGACGAAGGCACATCCATCAACCTGGATGCCTGACTGATGACCCTGAGTGGAACCCCCTGTCCACCTGTGGTGAACGGGCAGCTTGAGCAAGAAGTAAACCTGTATTGCTTTAAATCACTGGGGTCGGGAACTGCTTGTTCTTGTAGCCTAACCCAGACCATCCTGACAGACCACGAAGGTAAGCAAGCAGGCTCAAGCATGGCTCTGAGACTCATGGAATTGGCAGTGAGGTGGGGAAATCAGGCGATCTCCAGCCCATTAAGAGAAAAAAATAGAGAATCATTAACTGTGATAAAGGCATGGTGACTTCACAGACAAGACAAATATATGATATCATTTACATGTGGAATCTAAAAAAAGATACAAGTTTTTATTTATGATCCAGAGATAGACTCAGGGACATAGAAAACAAACTATGGTTACCAAAGGGGAAGGGGGGGGAATAAACTAGGAGTTTGGGATTAACAGACACATACTACTATGTATAAAACAGATAAACAACAAGGACCTATTGTATAGCACAGGGAACTATATTCAATTTCTTGTAATGGGCTACAATGGAAAATTTTCTGAAAAAAAAGTATATGTATGTGTAACCGAATCACTTCGCTGTACACCTGAAACTAACACTGCAAATCAACTACACTTCAATCAAAAATAAAATTAAAAAAAAACAAAGCATGGTGACTTTGGAATATATCTGGAAGGCTCTGAAGCTTGTTGCGGGGAGTCAGAGTAAAATAAAATTTGAGAAAAAGCTACTCAAAGGAGATTAGGGTGCCCCTTCCTGAGTAACACCAATGTGATGCCCCAGGAGCTCAGAAACCTTGCTGGGTGTTCACTGAAGCTGGCCATGGCCTTGAGAGGCGTGAGACCAGTCACTGCACACTTCTGTCCCCTCCCCACCCCCAGGTGGGAAAACCAAGGCTGCAGGGCTGGATGTGTCCCGCCTGGGGCTGGTGCCTGGAAATTTAGTCGTAAAGGAGACAGGCAGATGGAGTGACCTCAGGAGTGTGGAGACACGCCACCCTCTTTGAGCGTGAGAGGTGGCCCGAGAGGTGGCCCCGAAGCCCTTTCACACCTAATGCCTCCTGGTACTGCCCGTTTACCCGGAGGGAGCCAAAGGCTCAAGCTGTCAATGTGATAGTTTTAACTACAATGGAAAGTTGTTATTCACACATATGATACTAATAGTACTTTGCCTTTGTGCTTTCGAGTTTACAAAACACTTTCTCCATATTAAGCACGCTTTCATGTGTATTAAAAACACTCCAGCAGCTTCTCAGTCTAGTTTAGAATAAAATGCAGATCCTTAGGCAAGAGGGAGGAGGCCCTGGGGGATGCTGGCTCTGGCCACCTCGCCAACCCCAGCTGCCCCCTCTCTCCCATTGCTCCCCGGCCGCCTTGCAGTTTCTCACGCCACTCACATACCCACCAGAGCCTCTGCACGTGCAGCCCTTTCTGCTAAGACACTTCACACACGTGCAGGAGGGCTCTTTCTTTCCTCCTTTAGCTCAAACATCCTTTCTTCAAAGAGAAATTTCTTTCCCACTGGATTTAAGTTGCTGCTCCATCTCCAGTCATATCCAAAGATGCAATTTTTATCATCTTTATCGCAGGGCCCACCATTTAGCGGAAATCATTTACTTCTCAATTGTCTGACTCTCCATGCTAACTGCAAGAGTGGAGATCTATTTCTCTTGTAAACCCAACGCCTGGAGTAGTTCATTGGCTAGCCATCTTTGGAGGGGTACCTTGTTTCCTCGTTTGCTCATGAAGAAGGAGAGGTGAAGTAGTCTGCCCACAGTCCCAGGGCTAATGGTTAGTAGAGGAGAGATGAGATTCCAGATCTTCACCCGCTAGTCTGTGGCTTTTCCCCACCCAACCGAGCCAAGCCTCAGCATCCGGTGTCATGTGTCCTGGGCTTGTTTCATGAAGAACCTCTCTCAAGTGACAGCCACATTGCAACAAGGCTGATGGACTAATTCGCACTAGAAGGTGAGTGGTTGATGGCTGATTTTCTGCAGCTCTTCCCAGAAGGACCTGGATTTTTAATAAAGCAGTGAGAGGAATAGCACGACCCACAGAAGCAAGTGGGTCCTGGCGTGACACTGCCCTCTCTAAGTCTGAATGAAGCCACTTCAAAGTGAAGGTCATTATCACCTGGAAGCCATGTCACAGGGAATTTTCTCATAACAGTTTCCAGGTCAAGGTAGTGGAACGCTGGCCTGTCCCAGGCTAGGCTTAGGTGGTCCTTACATGCAGGCTGCTCATTCACTGAGGGCCTCAATTCAGACTATCAGTAAATAAGGAGATACATCTGTGACATAAGAAAAATATGTTCACAGCTTTAAATTTGTGCCCTATTTCAGGA
This sequence comes from Vicugna pacos, assembly GCF_048564905.1. Taxonomy (NCBI): domain Eukaryota; kingdom Metazoa; phylum Chordata; class Mammalia; order Artiodactyla; family Camelidae; genus Vicugna; species Vicugna pacos. The sequence continues at coordinate 10,058,516 of NC_133008.1, read as the reverse complement.
CCTCATTTAATATTTTAAAAATAAACCTACTCATTATTGTGTGAACACTATAACTGCGTGACATTGTCACATTCCTGGTTAATAGCAAGAATTATCCAATGCAAATCAGTGTCACAGTATTTGTAACTCTGACTTGGCATTTCTGCATTTTTTTCATAATGCCTAGATCTCGCCAAAAAAAAAAAATCACTCCAATTCTTTTCTTTTTTAAATTGAAGTATGAAGGATTGAACCCAGGACCTTGTGCATGCTTTGTATGCACTCTACTACTGAGCTATACGTGCCCCACCCCAAACCAAATCACTCCAATTCTAAGAGGCCTAAAAAAGAAAATGGCAAGGCTGGATATGAAATTATTTGAAATGCCAGCTTCCATCCTTTGTGAGCAGTCTTGGAGAATTTTGAGCTGGAGATGAGCGCTCGTTGTTCGGAGGATGTGCGCGACCCCCTAATGGAACGGGCTTGTCCCAGCTCAGCAGCTTTGCTCTAAGCATTTCAAGGATCCCTGAGATCTCTTTCCTGCAGTTTCTTGAGCCCAGCCAAGGCGGGAGATGAGAACAAAGCTCAGGTGGCTGCCCTCCTCCTGCTATCAGTGGGCGGGATCTGCGCCTTCTCCAGCTGAACTCCGGGTACCTGCCGAACAGTCTGTGTTGTTGTCTGCCGCCCGGGAGAGAACAGCGATAAGAGAGGAGATTAGGTGACTAATCCTGCTCCCGGCCCTTACACAATGCCAGCAGGTAACTCATTGAAGCTTAATGGCTGGATTTAGTCGGAAAGGAGACCTGCAGACGGAGTGATGTCAGGAGCGTGGGGATGGGAGGCGGTATCAGTAGATGGAAAAACACGTTCAGTAAGAGACATAAATGTGTCTGTGTGTAATAATACAACATATAGTGTGCACTCATATGTATGTACGAGAGAAGAGGGAGGAGCGAAAGAGAGAGAGCACACCAAAGAACTAAAGAATTGGGAAAACCTTGGCGATCATCTAGTTCCAGCATCTTATTTTACAGATGGGGAAACTGAGACCCAAATGAAGGAAGGGACTTGCCCAAGAAAGATCTGGCTTCTGAGAGATCTGTTTTTCCTAGTCATGGAAGAAAGTGGAATTTTTCTGGCATCGCTTGTCACTTTTAATTGAGAATTATGGCCACTTCGCTCTCTCCCGGTAGATCTCTGGCCTTCAGGGCTAGCCCCGTGCCTGAAGCATGCTGCTGGGAAAGGAAACATCCCTACCACATGGCTGGCAGGCAGAGTCAGTGCAGGGCCAGGCAGGTGGCTGCACTGGTAAATTCATGCAGCAGGTAGGATGTGCACGTCTGGAACAGGGGCTGGGACAGGGGCTGAGACAGCCTGGGACCTGGGACCTGGGACCCTGTACTGTACTGCTTGCACCTGGACAAACAGCTCAAGCAACAAAATACAAAGAAACTATAAGGGGCTAAAAATAACTGCGTACATGCAGCTCCTGGCAAATTATGAGCAACAAGATACAAAGAGACCAAAACCCAACTGCCACTTCCAAGGTGTCAGAGCAAAAGCAGGGGGCTGCGTGTGACCCCTGCACACAGCACCACCAAGGGAGTGGGCAGACCATCTAAGTCACCCTTCCAGCCTGCCCCTGGACCCACCCCTACCCTCACCCCATTTAAGGGACCAGCTCGCTGCCCCTCCCCTCCACACCTCGGGGAAACTTACTTGTTTTCGCTCCCTTGTGCAGCACTACAAGTCCCAGTAAAGCCTTGCCTCCATTCCTTGTCTGGCCTCTTATCAATTTCCATTGATTAATGAGGCCAAGAGCCTGGGTTGGTGTGAGCGGGGACTGTGGTTTGGAGCTGCAGGGGGCAGGGACCACTCAGCACCAGACAGGTGTGGCCACTAGGAATGCAGGCCCAGGGATGCAAAGCTCAGGAGTCTCAAGAGAATCCAGAAACCTAGTTTGCTTTAAGGCACAATCTCTACTTTTTAAAAATGTAGGCTGCTATTACAAACTTGTTTCTCAACACTCTGACCAAACAGCACATCCGCAGTCCAGCCCTCTGACGGCTTTATTGGTGGGAACGCTGGGGTCCAGAGAGAAAAATTCCAACCTGAACTTGGGGTTCATGCTTCCTTGTACTATATTATTTTTTTCCACTGCATCAGACTCATGTGTGTATGCGTGCGTACAGGTGCACATGACCTGATAGAGAATCAGAGCTCCACATACCAGTACCTACAGCTATTTATGGTAGAGAAAGATCTTTATCCACACCATCTGTACAGCTGTGAGAGGCTATAAATGTTTCCATGTGTTAGCTCACTCTTCACCACAGATTGCACCAGCATCCATTATCCATCACTGCATCGGGCTTCTTTACACATGTTTTCTCATTTGTATCCCCGACTCTGGAACAAAGGAGACTTAAGAACATCATTATCCCCATTGACCAGATAAGGAGATTGAGGTCCAGGGGGGTGCACTGGCCAGCCCAGTGTCACACGGGGAGTGAGGCAGAGGCAGAGGTGAAATTCAAACTCTTCCAGACTCCCAGTCCTGTGTCATTTGTGTTTTTTTCACCTCCTGACATGCAGGGCCAGCTTCTGTTCCTTCCTGGTTTGGATCCCTTCAGACATTCTGAGCACGTGTGAGCCTGGAATCTTCCTCAAACTCCAGGGAGACAGAAACTCCCCTGGAAGCACTAGGAGGCAGTAGGGCTCAGAAGGGGACAATCCAAATCTTTTACTTCCTGTGGCTTCTGCAACTTTTTATCTTTATATGCAAGGAAAAGTGTTATACCCTTAAAGGTCAGAGCCTTAAGAATAGACCATCCTGTCTATTTCAGCCTATAGGCAACATTGTTTTACAAGACGGGCAGAACCAGCCTGATTAAGCACAGGCAACAGAGCACAGGGTTAGAGCTAAAGGAACAGATCTCATATGGAGTCAGATTTGTTCTTCCCAGTTACAGGAGGGGCCAGGGCTCAGGTCAGACAGGCTTGGAAGCACCAAAGGAAGCCACTGGAAGGTTCTAAGCAGAGGAGAGGCATATCTACATGACATAAATGAATGGAAAAAAAACGGACTAAATGGGTGAACGAATGAGTCATTAAGTGAAGCCCAGAGACATGAGTGCATAAATGAGTGACTGCGGTAAAGGGGGTATGTGTGGTGGGGACTGAGATGTGCCATCCACATGCCCCTTCAGGAATAAGGGCCTATCACTCCAGACACTGGCAGTGTTGCCAGCAGACCGTGCTCAGCTTTCAGGGGAAGAAAGCCACCTTGACCTCCATCAAACCCCCTTCCCCAGGGAGCCCACATCTGACGATTGATCAGCCTGGGAGTATAAAAGCCTGGCTGCCTTCACCTGGCTCAGGAGTGCTTTCAAGGCTCATCCCACGTCCAGAACTTCCCCAGGGAGGGCTGAGGGCTCCACGGAGACTGCATCACAGCTACAGTCTCCTTCCATAGGTGTTGACTGTAAGATGCCCCATCGTAAACCTCATATCTGCTTCCCGGGGAACCCAACCTAAGACAATGTGAAAAAGAAAGAGAGAGAGAGGAGGGAAGGAAAGAAAGACAGAAAGAAAGGAAGAAAGGAAGAAAGCAAGCAAGCAAGCAAGCAAAGAAAGCAAGCTCAGTGAATGAATGAACACCTCAAATGTGTGGGATTCAGCCCCCTTCCAATCCACATCCTGCAGGTGTGCACAGTGTCTGCTGAAAGTTCCTGCCAGAAAATGAATCTCCTTAAGTTTCTCCTGAGTGGGAATTTCACTCTCCCTGCAGATCTGCACGTGAACTTGGACTTGACTATGAGAGCTGGGAATGGCTATGGTGGACGGAGGTGTCTGGAGGCCCTGCTGTCCCCCAAGCCCTGATTTCCCAGCCTGCCTGCCCCCAAAAGTCTCCCCTTCTCCTGACAACGTGTGGTGGGACCACAGCACAGGGTGTCCTCTGGGAGACGTCTTTAAAACAAATTTTTGTTTAACCTCCTCTGTGACCCACAGAGTAAATCTGTTCCTGAAAATATTCTCGATTTCTGTTTATTTAAAGAATGGTTGCTTATTTGGTGTTTGCTAGAGTGGAACCACTGTTATTACTGCTCTGTGAGCGTTAACAAGACACGCTTTGCCTGGCATCTTTAATTATCCAGAGATTATTTTTTTCTCATTTTTGTTCTTTTTCATTTTTCGATTTTGGGGGGAGGGTGCCGGGCAGGCAGCAAATACCAGCTTGAAGTTCTGCTCTCGTGTAGTGCTGGTCATTGAGGATCCAGACCACACCATCCAATATGGTAGCCTGCTGTCACACGTGCCTGAGGAGCACTTGAAATGTGGCTTGTCCCCATCAAGATGTGCTGTCGATGTACCAGATTTCAAAGAGTCAGTGCAAAGAAAGTACAGGCATACCAAAGAGATACTGCAAGGTCTGTTCCAGACCATTGCAATTAAGCAAGTCACACGAAATTTTTTGGTTTCCCAGTGCATAGAAGAGTTCTGTGTACACTGTACTGTGGTTAAGTGTGCAACAGCCTTACGTCTTTTTAAAAAATGGACAGGGAGAGGGTATAAGTCAAATGGCATGCACAGGGTCCTGGGTTCAATCCCCAGTACCACCTCTAAAAAAAATAAACAAATAAATAAACCGAATTACCTCCTTCCACACCCCACCCCCCAAAAAAACTCAAAACAATGGACAGACTTTAAAAATTCCTTATTGCTAAAAAAATGGTAACTAACCATCATGTGAGACTTCAGCAAGCAGGAGCAGTAGCAGCAAAGATCACTGATCACAGATCACCACAGGAAATATAATAATAATGAAAAAGTTTGAAATAGTGTGAGAATTATCAGTGTGTGACACAGAGATGTGAAGTGAGCGGATGCTGTTGGAAAAGTGATGCTGATAGACTTGCTCGATGTAGGGTTGCCATCGATTTTCAATTTGTAAAAAAAATGCAGTATCTGCAAAACGCAATAAATCAAAGTGCAAAAAAATGAGATCTGCCTGTAAATGTGAAGTGTTTCATGCGTATGTCTTTATATTGACCGCTGAAATAACAATTTAGGGTATTTTCTGTTAAATAGAGTTTATCATTAAAATTAATTTACCTGTTTTTTTGAATTTTTTTAGTTGAGAGATTCTGTAAGTTCTATAGTGCTTTACAATTTTTGTTTCACACATGCGATTTCATATAATCCCATAATAACTCCTTTTTTTTTTATCCCCTACCCCTATATTGCCTTTCTACTTCCCTCTCCCCACTGGTAATCACTAGTTTCTTTTCTACATCTGTGAGTCTGATTCTTTTTTGTTTTATTCACTAGTTTGTTGTATTTTTTAGATTCTATGTATAAGTGATATCGTACAATATTTGTCTCTCTCTGTCTGACTTATTTCACATATAGCATAATACCCTCCAAGTCCATCCATGTTGCTGCAAATGGCAAATTTCATTCTTGTTTATGGCTGAGTAGTATTCCATTGTATACATACTGCATTTCTTTAGCCATTCATCTGTTGATGGACACTTAGGTTGTTTTCTATATGTTGGCAGTTGTAAATGATGTTGTTGTGAACGTTGCATGTTCATACATGGGGTTCGTGTACCTTTTCGTATTGGTGTTTTTGTTTTTTTCGGATATATATCCAGGAGTGGGATTGCTGGGTTTTTTGACTTTTTTAATACAGCTACTAGAGAATTTAAAATGACATACGTGGCTTGTGTTATATTCACACAATGGGACCCTCGAAGAAGTCTTTCCTCTTCCCCACCAGCCTCCTCTTTTCTTCTCTGGGTTTGCTGCCCTGTCTTCTGCCACAAGCTGTGAAGCACACTTCAGACCAACTGTTTGCCCCATTTACACTTGCAACGGCTGCAAATTCTCTCTTATTATTTTTGTCTAGCACTCCTGCTGACACCCAGCTCGCGCTGGCACTCAAGAGGTGTCAGGGAAGGCAGGGAGGTGTGGAGGCCCGCATTGGTGTTTGTGCGATGCCAGACATCTGGGCCACTGGAAAACTTTTGCACCAACTCTGATTTCTTCCCCTTTTGCGGCTTCCATCCAGCTGTTTGGCAGTGGGGACTGCTGCCTCTGCTTGACTTGAGAGTGTGTGGGGAAAGCTGTGTTTATACAACTGCAGACCCCGAGATTGAAAGTAGGCGGGGCACATTCTTGGAGACTCCAGTGGCTTGCCAGCTTGGACAAACTGTTGGATTCAGATGATCAGGCAGAAATTAATTACTGGAGAGAACACAGCACAAAAGCCTCTGAAGTCCTTTGGGCAAGACTTGCCGTGGCTTTTTGTGTAATGGGGTGCCTATCTGCAAACATCATCTTTACCTATGACCTTAAATCAGAGTCTGGTTCATGGACCAGTAAGATTGACATCTCCCAAGAGCTTGTAGGAAATGTAGACTTTCCTATCACCTGTATTACTCAGGGTTCTCCAGAGAAATAGAACCAATGTATACATACACAAGACATAAATATCTTACATAGACAGTGCATCTCTATATACATATTTGTCTATGTGTGTGTGTGTGTGTATATATACATGTATCTCCATATTCCTAACTTTACTCTCTCCGGCCATCCCTCCCTTTTTGAAAGGAGAGAGAGGGAGAGAGGTGGAGAATACACATATGTGTCTGGGTGTCTGCTGGAGGGTGCACCTGTGCCCAGATGTGTGGGATGCACAAGCGTAAAAATGGGGGCTGGAGGGTGGAGAACGGTTTCATGTAATCCTCAAAAGGCCAGCAGAGCTCTTGGGTGTCCCTCGAAGTCAAGCTTCTTTCCAGGTCATCAAAGTTTACACTTGTGCAGAAACACACGCGTAATTAACTGAACAAATATAATGAATCTATCTACAGTGACATGATAGTTGGTGCTGAATCGTATTAAAGCACATTTAATTAAAAATGCATTAAACCTTCAAGCTTCGGAACACACCCTGCCCTTCTTCAAAGCCTCCCCCTCCATTAAAGTCTTCCCCACTATTAACTATGACTCAGCCGGTGACCCTATGGGCATGACCGGGTGAGGTGAAGTGACTCTTAAATGCCTGAACCAGTACATCACAGGCACTAATGGATTTCAATCAGGGAGATTAATTCCATTCATTTGGCTCCTTGTTCCAGAAACAACTGTCACACTGAGCCTAATTGCTGGAGATGGTTGACGGCCGCAGGGAGGTTGGAGCCTCTTGAAGCTGGTTGGTGGCCAGCCATCAGTTATTTGAGCAACTGTGCAGTGAGGCTGTGAGGATGATGAAAACCCACAGACAACCCAATGGCCCTTGTTTACCATTAGCTTCTGTCTTTTTGGTCAGCCGAGTTTCTCCGGACCCAGGAGATGGGGAGGGGTGGTGGGCATCTGGGTTTAGACCCCGATTCTTCCTCTCTGTGTGCCAGCCTCCTCCAGCCATGGGGCCTTGCAAATGCTCTTTCCCTCCCAGAATGCCTCTCTCCTTCCTCTTTGCCTCCTTCATTCCTGCCCACCCTCCAAGTTCTGCCTGAATGCATGGATAAGTAAGGAGAGAAGAGGAGAGACCAAGAGTCTCCAAGAGGAGAAATGTAAAACCTTACGCTTGTGAAGCAGCGGCCCCTTTGCAAAGGGTTAATCCAGATGTCATGACCCTCATTGGACCCTTAGAACATCCTTTCTCCAGGACAGCCAGTAGGGTCCTTTTCCAAAGGAGGGTTCTCCAGGGCAGGGAGGAAACAGGAAATTGCTCACCATCATTGAGAAGGAAGGGGGCAAAAAGCCAGGATTCGAACCCCCAATCTCTTTCTCCATTTCATGCTGCCTCTGAGTAGTCTCCGGGCATGTTGCTAAATCAGCCGCTGACTCACTGAGAGCTGGCAGAACAGGCTCCTTGCTGAGGCAGAAGGGGAGAAAGCCGGTCTCGGAGCGCTTTCGGGGGAGGGAGGAGGAGATGAAGGTAGGCAAGTGGTTCTCTCGAGGGCCAGGGCTGCTGGTTACAGACCATGCATGGTTCGTACAAAATGTGTGGTCGTTTGGAGGGCCCCATGCCTGATTTAACGCTCTGCTATCATCTTAAAATTCTAAGTCATTTTTGAATCAGGAGCCCCTCATTTTCATTTTGCACTGGGCCCTGCCAATTATGTAACTGGCCCTGGTGCTGAGGGCAAGTCTGTGGAGTGAGACCTGCTCAGTCCCATGAAGTTGCCCCCAGAGTCTTCCTGTAGTAGGAAAGAACAAATCTGACTCCATATTAGATCTGTTCCTTTGGTTTTAACCCTATGCTCTGTTTCCTGGGTTTAGTCATGTCGGTTCCGCACCTTTTGTAAAAGAATGTTGCCTAGAGCCTGAAATAGACAGGACAGCCCATTCTCAAGGCTCTGACCTTTAAGGGTGCAACAAGTTTCCATTCGCAGAGAGATAAAAAGTTGCAGCATAGAAATAGCATTTGTCTTGTTGGAGGTTTACAGGGACACAGTGACCTGACCCACACGAACAGCTGCGAGACCGAAGGATTCCGACAGCAAGAAGTTTGCAACAACCAGCCACACCCCATCCCTTTTTCAGTATGAAGGGAGCCTGAATTCTGACTTGAGGAAGATAGTTCTCCAGGATGTTAGTCTGCCATCTTCTTGGTCTGCTGGCTTTCTGAATAAAGTCGTTATTCCTTGCCCCAACAGCTTGTCTCCCGATTTATTGGCTTGTAGTGTGGCAAACAGAACAAGTTTGGACTCGGTAACCTCCCCACTCCCCCTAGTTCTCCAGATGCCTTCCCAGGAAGATTTCTCCCTGAGAAAGTCTTCATCTCTGTCTTCCTTGGCAAAGCTGTTTTCTTAGGGTAAAGCACCCAGCACATGGCAGATAGTAAACAACAGAAACAAGGGGTGTACGGTAGCTGTGCTGGCCTGGTGCACCCCCGAGTGGTGGCAGACTGCTGAAGCCTTCTGAATTATCAGTCTTTTTTAGCTGCATGGCAAATGCATGATCCAGGAAAGCACTTCTAAAGCTCCGTTCTGCAGAGCCTTTCTCCAAACTAACAGAAAGTGTTCTGTGGTCATGTTAGCTCCAGAAATGTTGCTCAACCTGTCTCCACTAAGAGTCACAGTACACCCCAGCGGAGTCAAGTCTCTGAGAAGTCCAGCAGCAAAGGTAACCTTTTCAATTTGATGATTCCAGCCTTCTTCCAACTTACATGCCCATGGAAGGTTTATTTTTCTGATACACTTATTCGCCTCCAGTGGAACATTGAGAAGGCAGTTATCTGGTCCTGAAAGAGTGGAGATGAAGGTGTGGGTGGAGGGGCAAGAGATGAGAGCAAGGAGAGGAAGATGCCTGCTATCACAGGGGATCTTCAACATCTAAATCTGTGTCCGTAATATGAACAAAACTGGGGCCAAACTGTGTTGCTTTTGTTTTGTTTCTTTCTTTTACCCCAGTCGGATTAAGAATTACAAGCCGGTGACTCACTGATGAGACTATCTTAGCCCCCCTGGGTTATACCAGCAGCAGAGGTCTTAACTCTGTCTGCAGGGTGATTTGCCCAGGAGACAGGAGAGCAGGGACTTCAAGGGGGCTAGGGACTTAACACATGCTCATAAACAAATGAGATCACTTTGAACAAAGTAATCAAAGTATCCAATGATATAAACACCATGGTTAGAGCAAAACGTGAATCATGCTGTGGTTAGACATGCACAGATCAGCTGCAAAGAGCAAGCTGACCCCCCACCCCCCAGCCCAGGACCTCAGCTCCAAGGTTGGGTGTGAAATGCGGACAGAGGAGTGGAAGGAAGTCTGCCTGCTCGGCAACCTTCGGATCTGAGCTCTGACAGGGAAGGCCCTTGGCCATCACAAGTGAGCCCTCTTCATGGGGAAATGAAATCCTAGGTTTTTGGAGCAGAACAGGACTTTAGAGGTGGGTACTCTGAGCACTGGGGAGTTGGAAGTGACTTGCCTTGCTAGTTAGTGACAAAACGAAGTCTCAGGTCCAAGTTTGTACATCCAACTTTGAATCTTTGAGGCCGGTGCTGCCTGTCTCCCTCCTAATCCTCTCTACATTCTGCATCCTGATGGCTTCTTCCTGCAAGTACTGGAGACCCTTTTCTGAAGGGCTTTCTCTGGCTGCAGAAAGAAGCATGCTGTTCTGCACACACACCAGACCAAGAGTGTCAGGATTACATCTCCCAAATGATAGATGAGAAATTGATGTCAATATCACAGCCCCCATGTGACTCAGGGGGACAGCTGTGAAACCTGTTCTTCACAGTCCTACAGAGGTCCACTATGAGGCTGTACTTCGGATGCTCAGTGCAGTCATCTGTTCATTAATGTGAACTGTACTGGATTTTGCCCCTTCCCTGGTTCTCTTCTGTGTCCCCTAACCATGCTTTCCTGGGATCTTCTTCCAAATACACTGCTTGAACCCAGATCCCTGTCCTAGGGTCAGCTTTTGGGGGAGTCCATCTGCAAAACCTTTCTTTGTATTCTACTGAAATGATTTAAAGAATCTCTGGCCTTGAAACTCTTGTTCCCGGGATAAGGAGACAAGAGAGATTGACATCTCAGACTATGGCTCCTTTGAACAGATGAAAAACGGTCTTTCCACTCTTGTCTAGTGGTTACAACAGCTGGCAGGAGATGCTAGACTTTCTCTTCCTTAACCCATGACCTTTATTGAGATTCATGCTGGTCAGACACCAGCTGCAAGGACTAGGACACAAGCCTTTAAGACTAGCAGGAGAATGGTGATACTTGTCTACTCATTCATGTATCTGTATTTTTTCACATAATGTATCTCTACTGAGGGCCTATTTTTTCTAAATGCAGAGGGGACAAAAAGGCATAATTTCTGGCTTCAGCTCACCATCCAGTAAAAGTGAAACACTTGAAAGAGACAAATACAGTACACGGACAAGTACCATGTAAAAAGAAACTCATTGTGTCCAGATCATATAGGAGGAGCCATCCCCAGATTTAAGGGGTCCAAGATGACAGTGGTGTCAGAATTACAATCATAAAACCGAGGATTACAATCACATGACCAAGATGCTTATCCTGTTAATTGTCTGAGATTCAGAACATAAACACAGAGTATGGATGAAACTCCTATGAAATTATGTTGATTTGGGGAAAATGGGAACTATCGTCCAAGTATGAATGTTATACAAAAATGTAAAAGGTTCCCGTTTACTAGCAGTCTAGGCTGCATCATAAAATTCACCCAATGGGACAACAAATCACCACTCACTGAGTAATTCTGGGACAACAAGCAAGGTGTTGGAGTGCTCTGCCCATCATCTTTAATCAGTTGATTGGAAATAGCTGCATTTTACAGAGAAGGACTGTGGTAGACAGGCTTCTAAGATGGTCCAGATCATTCCCTTCTCCTTAAATGATGTAATCCCCTCACCTTAAACATAGGTCAGAACTAGTGACTTGTTTCTAACAAATGGACTATGTCGAAAGTAATGGGATGTTAGTAGATTGAATCAGCAGTCTAAAATCTCCCAACAAAGAAAAGCCCTGGACCAGACAGCCTTACTGGTGGATTCTACCAAAAATTTAAAAAAGAATTAATGCCGATTCTCTTTAAACCCTCCGCCCAAAAAACTGAAGAAGAAATCCTTCTAAACTCATTCCCGATACCAGTGATAGACAAAGATACTACAAGAAAAGAAAACTACAGGTCAATATCCCTGATGAATATTAATGTAAAAATCCTCAACAAATACTAGCAAACAGAATTCAACAACACATTAAAAAAGATTATGTACCATGACCAAATAGGATTTATTTCTGGGATGCAAGGATGGTTCTATATATATATATATAAAATAACATATCATATTAACCAAATGATAATAAGAAAAACAATTGATGCAGAAAAATAATTTAATAATATTCCACACCCTTTCATGAACAAAAACTCAACAGACTAAGAATACAAGGAAATCAGTTCAGCATAATAAAGACAGACAAAAAATCAATAGCTAACATGTTACATTTTGGTGAAAAACTAAAAGATTTTCTTCTGAGGTTAGGATTGAGACAAGGATGCTCACTTTTGCCTCTTCCATTCCACATAGTACAGGAAGTTCTAATCAGAGCAGTCAGGCAAGAAAGAGAAACAAAAGACATTCAAATTGGAAAGGAAAAAGGAAAATTATCTCTTTTCAGAGATGACATGATATAATACATAGAAAATGCTAAAGATTCCACGCACACATAAAACTGTTAGAACAAACACATGAATTTGCACAGTTGCAGGATACAAAATCAACACACAAAAATCAGTTGTGTTTATATACATTAACAATGAACAATTTAAAAAGGAAGAAAACAGTTTCATTCACAATAGTATTGAAAAGAGATAATTAAGAATAAGATTGACCAAAAGGGTGAAATACTGAAAAAGACACTGAAAACTGTAAAGCATTGCTGAAAGAAATTAAAGATGACAATAATAAATGGAAAGACCACCCATGTTCATGGATTGGAAGACTTAATATTGTTAAGATGTCAATACTACCCACAGATTAAATGTAATTTCTACCAAAATTCCAGTTGTAGAAACATAAAATCCAATCCTAAAATTTATATGAAAACTCAAGGAACCCTGAATAGCCAAAACTATCTTAAAAAGCAGAACAAGGTAAGAGATCTCATACTTCCTGGTAACATAAAATAAAATATTTGCAAATGATTTATCTGGTAGGACATTAATATTCAGAATATAAAAAGAATTTCTACAACTCAACGACAAAAAAGAAGCAAATCAATTTTAAACATGGACAAAAAACTTGAATAACCATTTCTATAAATGAGAAAACAAATGGCCAATAAACACATGAAAAGATGCTCAACATCACTAATCATTAGGAAAATGCAAATAAAAACTATAGTGTAATACCACTTCACACCCATTAGGACGGCTGCTCTATTTTTAAAAAAAGAAAGGAAAAAAAAAAAGGAAAATAGCAAGTGCTCTTAGCAAGGATGTGGAAATATTAGAACACTTGTGCTCTATTGCTGGGAATGTAAAATGGTAGAGCTACTGAGGAAAACAAGAAAACCATTTCTCAAAAAATTAAAAATAAAATTATCATATGATCCAGCAATTCTACTTTGAAATATATACTCAAAAGAATTGAAATAGGTTCTCAAAGAGATATTTGCACACCCATGTTCGCAGAAGCAATATTCACAGCAGTCAAAAGGTAGAATCAACCCAAGCATCCACTGATTGATAAACAAATTGTTCTATGTACATGTAATGGGATATTAGCCTAAAAAGGAAGGAATTCTGATACATGCACAACACAAGTGAACCTTGGAGACATTATGGTGAGTGAATTAAGACATTTGTGAAAAAGACAAATACTGTATGATTCCACTTGTATGAGGTACCTAGAACAGAGAAATTCATAAAGTCAGAAAGTAAAATGATGGTTACCAGGGGCTGTGGGAGGTAGGAACGGGGAATTGTTTCACAGATGTGGTTTTAGTTTTGGAAGACAAAAAGAGCTCTAAAGATTGGTTGCTCAACAATGTGAAACTACTTAACACTACTAAACTGTACTCTTAAAAGTGATTAAGATGGCAAATTTCTTGTTATGTGTATTTTACCACAATGTAATTTTTTTTAAGTTTAAATATAAAAAAGACAACAAAACAGGAACAGATTCACAGAAACAGCAACAGTAACAAAAACTAAACAAAACAAAGTGCTGGGATGCAGATATAGATTATAAAAGACTGTGACTTTCACCTTACTCTTGCTTGCTCTGAGAAAGCCTGCTGCCGTGTTGGAGAGGCCATGTGGCAAGGAACTAAAGGTGTCCTCAGCCCAACATCCTGCAAGAAACTGAATCCTGCCAGTGACCACATAGGTGAGCTTGGAAGCAGATTCTTCTCCAGTTGAACCTTGACATGACCATAGCCCTGACCAACACATTGATCACAGCCTGTGACAGACCCTGAAGCAGGGCCCAGCTGAACTATGCCCAGAATTCTGACCCATAGAAACTATAAGGTAATAAATATTGTCATTTTAAGTCACAACATTTTGGGGTAATTTGTTACACAGCAATAGCTAGCTAATACAAGGACATTGAGATTGAAAAAAGAATAAGCATGTAACAAATGAATGATGTCTCAAGCATGTCTGGCTCCTAAGTTCCCTTTTACACCACTGAAATTCTTCCCCTAAAAGCTTCTTCCTGGGTGAGGAAAGCAGTGGAGGGAAGACCATATCACATTTCAACATTTTCAACACATGCAACTCTGCCCAGGGAAGACTCCTGATTCCTTGATGTTCAAGAAGTGAAGTATTCTCCTGGTAAATATATTTAAAAAAAATAGAAATAGGAATATATATATATATGGTTATATTCTTTGTGTGTGTGTGTGTGCACTAAAACCATTTTATTTGATTCAAACAGTTTGGAAACTGCAATCTCTGTAGGGGCTACAACATCAGTCACAGACAAGGGAAGCATTCACTTAAAACCAACTGACTCCAATCTTCCAGAAATGAGGACCATCTGAGAGTGTACAGTTAGGAGGAAGAGCAGTGTCTTCTTGATTCCTGGGATGAGGTTCCACATTTAATAAAGCTACAGATTGGAATCTACATTGCAGAGAAGATCCTGTTACTCAGAGGCATGGCCTTAAACATCTCGGTTCCAAAATTAGAATGAAGGCTGTCCTCTAAGGCCTGAAAAACAGAGCCACGGGTGCTGCTGGCCACCAGCATGCTGGCCAGACATGGGTCCCAGGCCCCTCCCGACAGCAGTGGCAACAAGGCACCTGGTAACATGACCTGTGGGCTGATGATATGATGATAATGGTAAGTGTAGCTCCCCAGTTCTGAGCACCTTAAGCATCCAAGACTCTGTGTCCACCTTGCTGTTGGGAGAAATACGGAGTACTGGCTCAAAAGACGGGCTCTGGAGCCCACAGCTAGAGCTGGAATCCAGGCTCTGCCACTCCCAGCTGTGTGATTTTGGCAGGTTTTTGGGACCCTCTTGGTCTGTTTCCTTGCCGGTAAAATGGGGCCGTAATAGTTACTATCTCATCAGGTAATTATGAGGATTAAATAGCATAAAGCACAGAAGTCATACAAAACAGTGCCTGGAACAGAGCAAGCAGTCCATAAATGTGTGAGTAATAATAATTATTATTATTATAATTAATTATCATCATCATCATCATTATCGCTACCACCTTTGTTACTTCCCAGAATCGGTACAACAATCACATGAGCTCATTGAACTGGGCTTTCGGTTTTCCGGATGAGGAAATGGAGGC
Organism: Vicugna pacos; assembly: GCF_048564905.1. NCBI lineage: Eukaryota > Metazoa > Chordata > Mammalia > Artiodactyla > Camelidae > Vicugna > Vicugna pacos. The sequence continues at coordinate 10,043,240 of NC_133008.1, read as the reverse complement.
TCAGAGGGGTTGCAAGCCTTCTCCAAGGTCGCAGAGCCATGGAGGGGTGAGCTGGGGCTCACCGCCAGCTGTGTCTGACGCCAAGGCCAGGGTACTATTCCCGCTATCCTAGTCTCGGGGGCTGACACACCCCGTTCTCTTCTGATTCACTTGGGTGCTTACCTTCCTGGCTTTCAGGTCTGTCTTGACTTATTTTGACTCTGCAGGTCTGCTGCCTGAGTGGTTTGAGTAGAGGCCAGAATTGGAATGTGTAAAGAAGTAGAAGACTTTAGGAAACTTTGTGGGGAGGGGGAGGAGGAGGGGATAAAGGAGGATGCTTCCTCCTTTGGGGAATATGTAACATGGGAACACCCATTTTATGAATGTGTCACTTTTAAATGAAGTTTCTATTTCCATGGATGGATTTGTGTAAACCTTACAACATCCCAGTGAAATACAAATGATCATTCCTATCTTTAAGATCATTTTTTCTTATTTGAATGAGTGAATGAATGAACTGGCTGAGGCTTAGGGAGAAAATGCATCTATTTTTGTTTGAATGAATGGAAGGATGAATACACTTTTCCTTCCTTCCTTTCTTTTTCTTTCTTTCTTTCTTTCTTTCTCTTTTTCTTTCCTTTTCAGTGGAGGTACTAGGGATTGAACCCAGGGCATACTAAGCATGCACTCTACCACTAAGTTATACCCACCCCACTGAACACATTTTCTTTTTTTAATTTTTAATTTTTGTACAATTTTTAAGTTACTCTCCATTTACAGTTATTACAAAATATTGGCTACATCCTTGAGCCTGTCTTACACCAAATATTTTGTGCCTCCCTCTCCTCATCCCTATATTGTCCCTCGCCCCTCCCCAATGGTCACCAGTAGTTTGTTCTCTATAATGTCTGTGAATCTGCTTCTTTTATGCTATATTTACTAGTTTGTTGTATTTTTTTTAGATTCCACATATAAATGATATATAGTATTTGTCTTTCTCTGTCTGACTTATTTCATTATCAAAATGCCCTCCAAGTCCAAGTCCATCCAAATTGCTGCAAATGGCAAAAATTCACTCTTTTTCATGGCTGAGTAGTATTCCGTTGTGTGTGTGTGTGTGTGTGTGTGTGTGTGTGTATACACACATACCACATCTTCTTTATCCAGTCGTCTGTTGATGGACATTTAGGTTGTTTCCATGTCTTGGCTATCATAAATAGTGCTGCTATGAACACTGGGGTGCATGTAGATGAATACATTTTCTGAGGTTCAGACAAGTCAGGTAGTTGGCCCAAAGTCTCACTTACTTGGATCCAGAAGAACTGGGACTCAAACTGTCTGACTCCAAGCAGTAGCTGTAGTCATTGAACCCCATTTCACAGATGGAGAAACTGAGGTTCCAACAGCTGAAAGGCAATTAGAGACAAGATTTAAGCCCAGAATTCTCTGGCTCTGAAGGCATCATTCTTTATACAACACCAAATGGATGACACCTGCGGAAGCAGAAGCTCCTTTCTCATGGTCTCTCCTGGTTGGTCTTTGGCCCTGATAGATTCCATACCTTGAAGCAGCTCTACCTAAGTACTTCCCAGAACTAGCAAAGCTACTCACTGGAGCTAAAACCCTTCAGCTCTGCCCACCATGAGTTGGCAACTGTCAGTGCCCGTGCACTCTGATTTTGGACTGTTTTCCTTTCTTTGCATTTAATCATTGTCATCTGAAATTATTTTCTTGTTTTCATTTGTTGTCTGCACCTCCTCCCTAAAGAGAAGTTCTCTGGAGGCAGGAACTTTGTTCTGTTCATCACTGTATCCCCAATACCCAAAACTGTCTCTGACACGACAGGTAGGTGTTCAATAAATCCTTCTTGAACAAGTGAATAAATGAATGATTGATGAACATGTGTGAATTTCACGTGAGACTGCAGTTTCATTTGAGAAAGGATGTCATTCTGGCTTGATCAGCGTCGTGGGTTTGTCTCAGCTCTGCTCAGCCCTCTGGCCAGCTGGGCCAGCTCTCCTGTGTCATCCAAAGTGCCCTGTGACCCTGATCAAGCCACTTCACCTCCCGGGCTTCCCAGTTTGCTTCCCCAGGTCATATTGGAAACCCCTTCTCTCTGTAAGAAAGTGATCAGGATCCGGGAATGAAGAGGAGAGTTGGTGGCATCAAAGGTTAGACCCTCAGGGCAGGGAGAGGATGGGGGCTGGCCAACCTGTCTGACCAGCTGAACCAGAGGCCCTGTCTCTGATTTCCTGTGCAGCTTTGTCAAAAGTCCTTTAGCAAAACCGCCTACACTTCACCCCAGACCAATGCACCCAAAGAGTTCACAGCCAGAGTGCGAGCCCTCATCCCTTTATTTCTCATTTAACCAGTGTTTATCATCTGCCTATTATGTGCCAGGCATGGGGGATAGTTTAGTGAATAAAACCTCCCCCATTGTTTCCCTTACAAAGCTCACGGTCTAGTGCGTGGTTCTCAAAGTTAGGGCTCCTGAGCCAGCAGTATCTGAGTTACCCAAGAACTTGTGCAAATTCACCAGTCCCACCTGCGACCCACTAAATCAGGAACTCTGAGGTCCACCCCACAATCTGCACTTCAGTAAGTCTTCCTGATCATTCTGGAGCACACTCCGCTGGCCTGGTGTGGGATTCAGGCATTAGGTACCTCATCAATAGCTCCAGCACTTGATTTAATTCATTAAAACTCCGATCAGGACTGACGTGAGGTACAGGGTGATGTGAAAGTACAAGTCACCAAGGAAGGTGACAGGTCTGGAGTTTCTGCAGAGATTCCCCTTAGGAAATGAGAGTCATTACAAATAAAGAGGCAGATCTGTCTGTTCTGACACCAAACAACCGCCAAGCTATATTGTCAACAAAGGAAAAAAAAAACAAAAACAAAGTGCAGAGGAACATGGAGACTGTGTTCCTCTTTGTGTGTGTTTTAAAGCTATATTTGCCTTTGTACAAACTATCTCTGGAAGGATCCACAAGAAAGTGGTTGAGGGTAGTTGTGTCTAGGAAACAGATGTGGCAGTAGGAAGTGGAAGGGAAGCCAACTTTAGCTTGTGCATCTTTGATGCGTACTTTACCCATTTCAGGACAACAGAGCTGTGTGTGTTAGCGCTTGCCCTGCTAGGCCTGTGGCAATTTCCCCTGGGCAGACAGCTGCCGGGGTGAGCTGTATTTTCAGTGCTGATGCCCAAACCTCTCCCTTCCCTTCTTCCTTTGCGAGGCAATAATTGGCGTCCAGTCTTGTCCAAACCCCCTGCCCTGGAGGAGCTTCTAATTGGCAGGTGAGACAGACAAGGCGAGGAGGCTACAATTACATGAAGGTGGGCTGAGGACTTTATGCACCAGGGCAGGCTCCCCCGAGTGCAGGGTCCAGAGACGGCTTGCAGGAAAGAGCGAAGCATCTTCTTGACAGATGAGGAGGTTGTTAAGGGAGGGAACTGGGCTGTTTTAGAAACTGCAGGTGATTCCAGGCTTGTAATATGTGTGTGTGTGTGGAGCTAGGAGCCGGCAGGAGGGATAGTGTGACCAGTTGTCCCATGTGCTGGGGACTGAGGGCATTCTGGGGTGGGGGCACATTCAGGGATATAGCTGGGAAAGTTGGTCACCTTATGGAAGGTGCAGCTGGTATGTGGCTACAGATGAGGCAGGAAATAGAGGCAGTGTAGGTGGATTTGGGTGGAAATAGTCTGGGAGAGAGACCTTGACCTGGCTTGGCCTCAGATTGTGAGATGGGAGCCTTGTGTTCCCCGGTGGCCTCTTGCCTGAACTGGGTGCAGCTGAGAGCAGGTGATTACGGCTGTTGCCCATCCCACAGGGTTTTAATGATCTACGCGTGAAAGCTTGGTAACCTGATCCCGCTTCCCCTGAGACTGTCTTGCCCAGCCTTGGGTCACACTGGTAATTGGTCTCAAAAGACCAGGTCCTCTCTGACCAATTCAGCCCAGCATTTGGTCATGGAGGTTTGGGGAGTTGTTGGGCCCCCCCCAAAGCAAATCAGAAATACACCCCCCCCCACTGGGGAAATGCACCATTGCCTAGTTCTCTCTGGAAGACAGTTTCCAACCGCATTTACCTGGCTGTATATTGATGCCTCTGTGTCTGTTTCTGCAGCCTTTGGGGGAAAACTGGATCTAGGGGCTGAGATTTATTTGACCTCTATAGGACTTGGGGCTGAGAAACACTTGGAGGGCATACAATTACATATCATTTTGCAAAAGGTAAACTGAGCTCAGAGGCAGGGAGGTACTTGCCCAAGGTCACTATTTAAGTTCCAAATTGCGGTCCCATCCTGCCGTTCCAATTCATCTGTTGGAGTCCTAACTCCCAGGACCTCAGAATGTGACCTTATCTGAAGATAAGGTAATCAAGCGAAAATGATGACATTACGGTGGAGTCAAATCCAGTAGAACTAGTTTCCTTAAAAAAAGGGGAAATTTGGCCAGAGACGTGCATATGGAGAGAATGCCATATGAAGATGACGGCAGAGATTGACGTGATGTTTCTAGAAGCCAAAGGATGCCAGAGATTGGCAGAAAACCACCAAAAGCCAAAGGAGATGCCTGGAGCAGTTTTCCCCCTACGGTCCTCAGAAGAAACCCACCCTGGTGACACCTTGATCGTGGGCATCAGTCCTCCAAGACTGAGACGACACATTTCTGTGTTTAAGCCACCTACTCTGTGGTGCTTCATGTAAGGACAATTGTCCTGTTGGACTTGGGCTCACCTTAATGTCCTCAGTTTATCGTGATCACCTCTGCAAAGACCCTACCTCCAAATAAGGTCACTCTCTGAGGTACAGCTGTAGGGGTGCGGGGGTGGGTAGGACTTCAACATATGAATTTGGTGGAGGACACGGTTCAACCCATGACAGTCCCTTGGCAAATTATTATTGTGGAGAAATCAAGAACCCATCCCAACCCTGACTTCCCTTGATGCCTCTTTATGAAACAGCAAGGAAGGGGGCAAGGCACAGCCATTCAAGGAATGACACAGCAGTTAGCGCCAAGATGGCAGAAAATTCAACTCCCAATAGAACTTGAAGCCCAAGATGGCAGGAGACTTGACCTCCAGTAGACCTTGAGCTTCATTATACACTCATTATAATATATTAGCGTGCTAAGTGGCACTCCCACAGGTGCCATGACAGTTCCAAGGCTGATCATAAAAGGTTTAAAAGTGGGTGGTGGCCCACTTCCTGGGACTCCCCACCCCTTCTCCAAGGTAATTGGAGTAATTCTTCACTTGTTAGCATATGAAGCTATTGAGCCCATAAAAACTCACCACCCTGCACCTCATGGCCGCTCTCCCTCCTGAGTGAGACAGACTGCACTCTGTCTATGGAGTGTGTGTCTACTTTTACTTAACTAAACACGCACCTCCACGCCTTGTGGCCTTTCTCTGGCCTTCTGAGACGGCCCGCATGCAGTCTATGGAGTGTGCATCTCTGAATAAATCTGCTTTTACTCAATCATGGCTGGCTCGTGAATTCTTTCCCGTGCAAATCCAAGGACGCCCATTCGATGGGGCATGTCCCAAGGACTCGCCTGGGCCCTGGGGCACGGGCATCCTCTTGTGCCCCAATGTTCCCGTATCATTTACACCACCTGGTTTTTCGTATGCTCTTCCTGAATGAAGGGCTGTGCTGGACCGGACTTACATCTCTCTCAACTTACTTAAAAAGGTGGCATGGCAACTCTTCGCGCTTCCCCAGAAGCAGCATCTCACTTCCTCTCTATCTGGATAGAGTGACCTGGTACTGGATCTCAGATCTCAGGGCTGCCACCCAACAGCCTGCTCTGCCCCCCACCTCCCGCCCCAGGTTCCTGGCAGGACCCAGGAAGTCCCAACCAGTCGCCAGCTCTCTTCAAAGCATTTTTCTCCTACCTTTGATTTTTACTGGTTTGTGTCTTAAATGCTTTGTCGGTAATTACACAGTTTGCTGCATGTCTTGTCTCATAATGACTCACACGGAGTACATGTCCCAGCAAAGGGAAGCACGTAACCAAGTGGACATTTAATAATTAGTATTCATTACGACAATTATTTTAATAAATTAGACTCAGTTAAATATAACCATTTTGCCCTGATTTCAAAACAAAACATGAAACATCTGCCTAATTTAACATGGCAGCAGGAGAAGAGAAGGGGGTTGAAAGAAGAATTCAAAGACCGGGGCAGAGGCAGGAGGGCCTTGGAGAGAGAGCGGTGCAGACGCAGATAAATGTGTGCAGGGGTCTGGGAAGTCTAACGTATTGGGTGTTTTGCATCAGTAATTAAAGCGAATGTCTATTAAGGGCTCACGCAATACCAAGTCCTTTGCCTGTGTTAACTTACTTCATCCTCATAACAAATCAACGAGGAAGGGCTTTTATTATTACTGCCATTTTAGAGATGAGGAAACTGAGGTTGGCCCTAGGTCATGTAGCTGGTAATAGGGGATGGAACCGGAAGTTGCAGCCAGGCAGCCGCCCTCCAGAACCTGCCCCTGTAACCTCTTGACTCGGAGGCCCTCATGTTACAGGTGTTGGAATGGGGGGAATAAGCCAGCTCCCTTGGAGGGATGGAAGATGGGTGGTCCTTATGCAAATAAGTAGCTTGTTTCTGGTCAAGCTGCGGGTAGTGGTTCAGAGCCTAAACTCCTGACGGAAACTGCCAGGGTTTGAATCCACGGCTACCCTTAATCAGTAGGGCCTCCATTTGCAAAATTCAACAATAATCATACCTTCCTCAGAAGAAAGAAAGAGTGGCTGCTGGGTTGTAAAGGAAGGTCTCAGGGAGCCACCGAATCAGTCCTGATCTTATCAGAGCCACATTGATGACCCAGCCCCACGGAGGACTGGCCTGAGGTCTCTCCATGGCAACCATTGAGACCTGTGCATTTGTCACCTCTGATTTGCCCTCCAGGAAATTGCATTCTCCTGCTGTGCCCCCAAGTGTGGAAAGGAGTGAACTCTGAAAATTTCCAAGAGGGAACAGGCCCCTGGGCCCCTGGTCTGGTTCCTTCCTGACCATGGTACCTGCGGTACGTCAGAGAATGATCAGAATCCTGGCACCTTACAGTCACTAGAAATGACCCAGTGTTGAGGCTCCAGCCCCCAAGGATTTAATTGAGTTCCCGCCTATGTTCTGACATGTGCTTCATGGACATGCAACCTGGGCCATCACACAGGTCCCCACACTCAGAAGGGCCCTGCAGGTGATTTAATGCTCTGTTGTCATTGTCTTGCAATTCTTCACAATTTTTTTAAGTTGAAGAACACTTTTTTTTTAAAATATAATCAGTTTACAATGCTGTATCAATTTCTGTATACAGCATAATGTTTCGGTCGTACATATACATACATAGATTCCTTTTCATATTCTTTTTCATTAAAGGTGACTAAAAATTATTGAATATAATTCTCTGTGCTGTATAGCAGAAACTTGTTGCTTACCTATGTTATATATAGTAGTTAGTATCTGCAAATCTTGAAGTCCTATTTTACCACTTCCCACACTCTTTCCTACCTGGTAACCATATGTTTGTTTTCTATGTCTGTGAGTCTGTTTCTGTTTTGTAAATAAGTTCATTTATGTCATTTTTTTAGATTCTACATGTAAGTGATATCATATTTTTGAGCAAAGACCCCACATTTTCATTTCACAGTGGGTCCTGTAAATTATGTAACCAGTACTAGGAACAAGTTTTGCTGCTGTAACAAAGAACTCCAGAAATACAGTGACTTCAATAAGACTGAAATAAAATCCTCCCTTATGTAACAGCTCAGGGGTAGGCAGTTCAGACAACAGGATGGCTTTTCCATCTTCAGCATGTGGCTTTCGTCTTTGGGTCCAAAGAGACAGTCTCATTCTCACCACCCTTTAGTCACTGGGAAGGAGAAAGAAAATGGGGAAATACACATATGGTCTGTGACAGCCTCACTCGTCCCCCACTGAGATGGGAGAACCACAAATACAGAAGCCTCAGTGCTGAGACAAGTTTCAGGCAAGTAGGAGGACTATATCAAAGCTAAGTCAAAAAAAAAAGGCTGTTTTCTAACTGTATCGGGCGCAGCACACTACAGCACGTTACCTGTTTTTGCAAATAAACTTGTATTGAACTACAGCCCCATTCCTTTGCTTACGCATTGTCTATGGCTGCCTTCCTGCTGCGACGGAAGAATTGAATGGTGGCAACAGCAGAGATCTGCAAAGTCTGGGATATTCACTATCCAGCCCTTTGCAGAAAAAGTTGCCCAGGTCTGGAACTATACATAGCCAGATAGGGGAAGGCTCCTTGCTTCCACCTGGAAACCGGAGGTGCTCTTCCATTTGGAATCTGGCAGTGGAAAGAGGGTGTTCAGAGTTGAAGTCCAGTGGGAAATGAAACGTCCCCCAGATGCTAGTGTTGGTGACGGCAGCTAACGGTTTGGTGAAACACTCACCTATCCACCTAGAATATCGAGATTGGTACGTGAGAAGAACCAGGTGTCATGCAAAGTTGGTCTGACCTGGTGCTGAGTCCCACCTCAATTACTCCCTAACTTGCCAATATTCTTTGTTTTGAATCTCAGTTGCCTGGGCTTTAAAACATGGCTATTAAGTGAAGCTGTGCGGGGTCATAGATGAGAGATGCAGCACAGAGGGTCTGGCACAAGGAGGACCTTTGGGACCATCTTGGAGCTTGCCTAGAGGTGGCCATGTCAAGCCTCAGTAGTCCATTGAGTCTTCTAGGGTTTTCTTCTTGGCCCTTAGTTTTTACCCAATGGCTGTGTCAAGATTGATGGCTTATGTCAAGTGATGGCTTATGTCAAGTGATGGCTTATGTCAGGAGTGTTAGATCTGCTACCAACTCACTGTGTGGCCTTCAGGAAGTGTCTGAACCCTCCTGGGCCTGTCTTCTCCTTGGTGTCATAATGGAGTTGATTAGCTGGTTCCAAACATTGTAATATTCTTTTATTCCTATCCTGTGATCACAGAGGCAGCTTCCTTCTGAACTCTCTCCAAGTTTGCCTCATCCCTCAGGAAGAATTACCTCCTGGGGCCTGGAAAAGGGCCTGGTGAGAGCCATATTTAGAGGGCATGTTACCCCAAGGGTCCCCAGGGCCCTATTCCTGTCCATGATCACAGCAGCGGAGCCAGGGATCTGACTCACGGGGCTGCACCACCCAGACATTAAGGGATTTCAAATTGGAGGATGAGACACTGCTGTGATTTCATAGGATGAAAGAATAATGTGGCCTTGTTAGTAATACAGTAAAACTAAGCTTTCCTAATTCTTCGGGTGCACTGGCTAATTACTCCTAGGTGTCTGAGTGCAAAGCAGAGTGGCTAAGAACACGGACAGTCTGTCAGATGGATTTCTTTCCTCCTCTCGCACTAGCTAGCTTTGAGATGCTGGTCTTCGCTGATCTTCAGTTTTCTCTAAAGTAAATGGGAGCAAGTAATCGTACCTAAATAGTGTTGTTGTCAGAATTCAGTGAAAAAGAATTAAATGTTGCAAGCACAGAATAATCCAAAAGTTCCCAGACCTATTCTGCTCCCAGTGTCTGAGCATCTCAGTAATTTTTTCATGGTGCACCAACAAAAGAACCTCAAAAACCCCCAAGAGTTCCATTTATTAAGCAGTTAGCTCCAAACTATAAATTTAATAAGAATCTATGTCTTAACAACTTAGTCCCCATTTGGAAGGGGAAAAAAAGGACACATAAACTGAAAGAATACTAATAAGTTTCTGCTTTATTCTTAAAGAGCCCAAATTACTTACAAATGGGATGTGCCTGTTGGGTACCACACAATTTCTCAAAGCTCAGAGAGCAGATGGGACATGGTCACCCTCGTATCCTGTTCCACATTGGTTTTCACGCTGTAGATGTCATCTCTTGTTACCGTAACTGCTGAAAAACCAAAGAAATGACATCATCAAAAGGAATATAGCCCAATCTAAGGGTGAACCTGGGAACTACCTCGAGCTGTCAGTCTGCCATGGGGTCCTACAGATATCAAGTACCATAGTCTTTCCCTTGAAATTTCACATAGGCTGGCGCACCCACTGAGTCTGCGGCAGCACCCTGGGGAGCCGGGGCTCGGGGGTTAGGACCTTTCGGAGAAGGAGCTCAAAATGTTTGCTCCTCCTTTGCTATTCCTTGGCCCTCCTCCCTTGCCCTCGTCCTTCACCTGTTCCTCTCACCCTCTCCTCCCCTCTCTACCACCTCTCTCCTCTCCCTTGCTTCCAACTCCTGAAGGCAGCATCAGATTCATCCTATGTTCCCAGCATCCAACACAAGCTAGAGCAAAGATGAGGTATTCTGATTCTGTTTGAAATGAAAGGAAAGGAAAGGAAAGGAAAGCCTTGTTGGTCTCCATCCTTGGGGACCATCCTCAATGTCTCATTCTCCTCCCCAGACCAAATAAACACCTTCCCAAGAGAACCAATCCACACGTCTAAGTCATCATCGGGTGGTCTGACTCCCCAGACTTGACACCATTAATCCCAGTTGTAAGGTGGCTTCCTTGTTTATTCCTCCTGCCTCAACTCCAGGGAGGTTCTGCTTGATGCTATACAGTATTAGCTTTAGCTGGGCTCCAGCAACTAGGACTTTCAAACAGAGCGGTGGTTCTCACCCTGCAGACCTCAGGCTACCTGCATCAGATTCATCTGGGGTGCTGTCCAAATTAGGTCATGGGCATCAGCTTAGATCAACTGACTTTTTTCTCTACATTTCTTTAAAGAATCTCCCCACGTCATTCTTACGCCCAGTACCCTTGACATCCACTGACATTAATTTAGAAAATTAATATCAAGTGTTTGTTGTACAATAAACCAGATACCACTCAACACAGCCCTGAGGGCCCAGTGCTTTCTGAGGATATGCTTATACAATGGTGATTCTGAACACAGAACTTTCTGCTTAGATCCCTTGAGGGTTGACAGCTTTTCCCTAAACATTCTCATTATTGCCAAGAGATTTTTGGAAACTGATTAATAAGAACTTTTTCAGTTGGCTCCGAAAGATCCTAGTTGAAGAACTTCCCGGACGGAGTCCCCCCAAGTCCCCAGTATCTCCCAAGTACTTGTTTGGGGTCTATTGAACTGGGTTTTGCTCTGTAGTCACTTTGTCTCTCTAAATCTCTTCTTGTAAAAAGGCTACAGAAGCCTATACGTGTTTATAAATTGTTCTTTGTAGTCTCTAAACACTTCTTACCATTATCTTAAGATAATGAGGAGGTTTAGGAAAGGCTTGCAGAAAAATTATTTGATTCTTTTTTCTGCTTTTGACTAAGGGAAGGGAATTTTGGTGAATCCTCGAGAGAGATGTGGTGGCTTTAGGCTTCGGCCCAGTTCTGGCATCCTTCTGGTCTTTACTTATTTTAAGGAGACTGGGTAGTCTTTCTAAGTTGCCACATCCAAGTCCAGGATCACTGCACCACCCTGACTCCATCATGGTCTTCTCCCATAATGCTCTGGGCCAATTATGGAAATTAACTATTAACAAAATAAGTTACAACACGAAGATGATTTTTTAACATTCAAGAGGCTTTAAAAAAATTAAAATCAGATGTGATAATGACTCTCAAAGTATTAGACAAATTAAAGTATTGTCTGTCCAATCTACTTCCTAAACAGCTCTCAAAAGCATTCCTTCTTCTGGACTCAAAGAATCTACCTTTAGTGCAAGTCTCACCATTTTCCTTCAGCACCGTGATGACATCCCCTCACCCAGTGGAGACTGCCCGTCTGAGCCTTTCTCCATTTGGCTAGAATCATTCTTCTTAAAAGTAAATCTGACCACATTACTTTCCCTAGAACCTTCCTCAGGCTCCCAGTTGCCTCCAAGAAACATTCCAACAGAGCAGCATGGCGTTCAGGCCGCTCCAACCTGGCCAAGTCTACTGAATCCTCTAGTCTTGCTCCCGCCTTCTTGCACTGAACGCCCACTACATTCCTCTCTGTCCCCTCCACCTACCAGCTCCCCCCCCACCCTCTAGGCCCAGCCATAGGCTGCACCCCCATCAGGGCTCCTCGTCCCTCCCATCCTGCCGCCTCCCACCTGCGCTACCTGAAAACCTGCCAGGGCGACCCTACCCTCACCCTACTAACCCTGTTCAATTCCCACTTGGCCATTGGTGAGACTCGCACATGGATACACCCTCTTGGAAAGGCAGCTTGGAAAGATCTATCAAAATGGGCCGTGCATGTGCACTTTGAATCCACTTCTGGAAGTTGTTATAAATCTACTCTGCACTCCTTACAGAAGGGCTCAAAGATATTCGCTGAATTACTTGTAATAGCAGCAAAAACAAAAAAGGGGGGAGGGAGGAAATAACCATTCTATCAACAGGGAGCTGATTATGTACAATTACTCAATAATAACAATAAAGGAGGTCAACACATCCTGATATAACATGACCTTCAAGATCTGTAATTAGGAGGGAGGGTATAGCTCAAGTGGTAGAGCACTTGCTTAGCCTATGTGAGGTCCTGGGTTCAATTCTCAGCACCTCCTTTTCAATCTATAAATAAATAAACCTAATTACCTCCCCTCCTAACAACAGCAACTACAAAATGCATTGGCCAAAAAAAAAAAAAGATGCATAATGAAGTGAAACTGAGCACAGTGTTGCAGGGGGATGTTTGCATGCGTGATGTCTGTTCTTATATTTGCATGTTGAACCTACAAAAGGTGGGGGCCTCTGAGAGGGAAACTCAGGGACTGGGAGGAAGACTCACTTTCATTCTGAACTATTTTGGAACTGTTTCCACTTTCTCTGTTTGCATGTTTCACTAAGTTAAAAAATATGTGAGTGTGATCTGGTAAACCTTGTACAGGCATTGACTTTTCCGAGAAGATTTCTTTGAATACCCCAGGCTAGAATAAATCGCTTCCTGGTCTGAACCTTAAGCATCCATCTATTGGTAAGTGCTTTACCCTCCCCACCCACCCCCAAGACTATTACCTGGGCTCCTTGCCTCTAATCCCAGGGTCCCCCAGGAATTCTGTGTCTGCCTCACTCCTGTGTGTGTGGCAGGCAGCCTGGGCCCAGAGTGGGCCTCAGTGCTTGGCACTGGAATGAACTGAGTCCTTGAGCTCCTACTGGGTGGGGAGAGAAAGCAGGAGAGACAGACTCAGGTTGCTTGCAGCCTTGACCGAGAGGAAGAATCAGCACCAGTGGACCATTAGGACACACCCCTGGAAGGAAAAATGAAGATAATTCAGGTCCTAGATAATGGGGAATAGGAAATGCCGTGGGCCAAACATAATAATAGAGATAAATGAGCTGACCAATAGCCGTGCCTTGTGTCCTTGGCAAATTATTGGCCCGTTAGAGGGTCATGGGATGAACACTGGGGCTTCTGGAGACTTCTCAGCTGTGTCGTTAAATGTGAAAGCAACAGTAGTCATTAACTTTCAAGCCCTCGTCACATGCCAAACAGTATGAAGAATGCACTTGCACACGCTGTTTAATCCCCAGAACTACCCTAGTGAAGTTACTACCTTCACTTTGCAGATGAGGAAACCGCTTAGAGGTTGCAGAATGGGCGGAGGGTCAGAAATGGCAAGCGGTGGAGGTGGGCGAGGAAGACAGGTCTGTTTGGCTCCAAAGTGTCTCCTCTCAACTGTTCCTAAGACAGGAATGGGTTTTTGTTTGTTTGCCTGTTTGGGGGAGGTGGGTTTCTTGTTTTTGCGTTTTTTTTTTTTTTTTTTTTTGTATTGGGTGCCTTAGGTGCATTGTATTGGTTCTCTTTCAGAATCCTTCTACAAAAAAGCAAAGTTAAAGACCAAGTCCCTGGCAAGAGGGTGACCCTTCCTGTCCCCTGAGACCCCGCCTCACCCCCCCATGCCCCCCAGCGGCGTCACTGCTGCAGTTCGTAGGGGTGGAGCCTTGCTACTTTCACCCCCCATCAAGCCCCCAAAGGGAAAGGACCTACCACCCAGCAGGCCCTGCCCCGCAGCCCCGTCGTCCACTCACCTCATGTGCCTGTGAACACACCAGCTTCGGCAACAGCCTCCTGAGTCACCTTTTCCTGTTTTCCCACTGGACAGATGAGAACAGCAAATTCCACAAGGACAGAGGGACTTGGCCACGTGACACAGGGAGGGTGGCCCATCCCCTGCTCTTTCCATCACCCCACAGCAGGGTCAGCAGGCTGGAGGAAGTGTGAAACTCACTCTTGATTCCCTGTTGCACCTAAGATAAACTCCAACCTCAGCATTGAAAGCCACATCATTCCGTGTCCCAGTATCAAAAACTACTAATTCCGGGCGGACGTTTCTGTCCATGTTTAAGCAATACTGAGCACAAGCAAAGATAACTGAGCCATGTGCTGTGAAAAAGGGCCACCACTGGCAGACAACTCTGTGAGCCGGATAACAATAGCTCACATATGAAGATGAACAGCAAGACTCACTTTAAGTCCCTGTCTTCCCCTGCTCACAAATCCGAGGCATAAACAACTCCACACCGTAAACTCTGCTTAATCCCAGCTAATTCTCTGCGTGGTAAAAGCAGCCTTAAAATTGTCAGGCCCAGGCCCTAAAACTCGTATAAAGAGCCTCCCCTGACCTCCACCTTCTGAAGCATCATTAAACTCTGTCAAGGTCGTGCTCTTGTTTATTGCAGTAGATCTAGTAAACTTGGCTTTGTTTGATCAATGTGCTTTTTGTTTCATTTGTTGCGGTGGTTTTCTGCGGGAATTGATAGCGCCTTGCCGTGGCCTATGAAGTCACGTGCGTTCCAGCCTCTAGTTGGCGTCTCTCCTGGTTGCTCTCTGCGCTCTAGCCGCAGAGGCTCTGGGCCAGTTCTTTGATCGTGCCATGTTTCTTCCAACCACAGGGCCTTTGCACATGCCATTCCTTCTGTCTGAAATATTCCCCCCGACCTTCTTTACCTGGTTAACTCCTATACTTCTTCCAAATCACCTCACTTGTCCTTTCTCCATTTCCTGAGAAAGGACAAGCGAATGATCTTCTTTCCCCATCTCTATGAAGAAGCTAAACCTCCCTGTTATTTGTTCTTACAGCCATTTATCTCTGCTTTATAGCACTTACCCTAGTTGTCATTTTACCTTTAGTTTTTCGTTATTTGATTACTGTGTCTATCCCTCTAAAATGCAAGGTCTTTGAGGGTGGGCACTCTGTTTTGATCACCCATCCAGTTCCTTGCACTTCACCTAGAAAGGTGCTAAGCAGAGAATTCTTGGATGAATGAATGACTGGCTGGCTGCATGAATAATAGCAAGATCTGGCTTTTAATGAAACCTCATGGTTTTATGTATATATCAACGTGTGTGTGTGTGTGTGTGTGTGTGTGTGTGTGTGTCACGTGTTTGTAACATAAAGCTAGAAATGGAGACATGGGCCAGGATGTAGGAATGGTGACACCACTGGCAGCAGGGAGAACGGGGGAGTCTACAGGACCCCTCAGTCTCTCGGTTTGACTCTGAAGCCTGTTTGCATTGAGATACTCAACATCTAACCCAGTTCTTCTACCCAGCAGCCTAGCGAGAGCTGGAGGGGTCTGGGGAGAACCTCAACATGCTTCCCTTCAACTCAGGCTAAATTGGAGAATGGCCAGCCCACATGCCGGTGCCCCGGGCTGCACAGAAAGATAAGAATCCCCAGGCTTGGAAATATTGAGGCATATAAGGAGTTTTTCTTTAATTTAGTTAATTGGCTGGTTTTGTTTTAGGACTTGACTTTCTAGAGCAGTTTTAGTTCCATAGAAAGATTGAGAGGAAAGTACACAGAAGCCCCATAGGCCTCCTGCCCCACAACGGGCAGAGCCCCCCCTCGTTATCAACATCCCCCAGCAGGGTGGGACATTTGTTAAAATCAGTGAACCTTCACCGACACATTATTATCACCTGAAGTCCATCATTTAGCTTCGGGGTCACTCTCGGTGTTGTACATTCTATGGGTTTTGACCAATGTGTAATGATGTGTATCCATCATGAATGTGTCATGCAGAATAGTGTCCCTGCCCTGAAATTCCTCCGTGCTCCACTGACTCATCCTCACCTCTGTCCCCCACAACTGCTACCAATCCCTGGTCTTTAAACTGCCTCCATAGTTTTTGCCTTCTCCAGAACATCACATGGTTGGACTCCTACAGTATGTAGCCTTTTCCGATTGGCTTTTTCCCCTTAGTAATGTGCAACTAAGATCCCACCGTATCTTTTCATGGTTTGATAGCACATCTGTTTTTAGTACTGATTAATATTTCTTTGTCTGCATGTACCACAGTTTTTATCCACTCCCCCCTTCAAGGACATCTTGGCTGCATCCAGGGGTACCTAGGTATTACCCATAATGCCTAGCTGGCTCTTCTTGGCTGAAGACCTGCCTCATACTTCCATCTTTCAAGCTGAGGACACAGAAACCATTTAATTTTTTAAATATATTATTAAAAAGCAAGGGAAGTAATTCATTTTGTTTTTACAACTTTATTGAGGCATAACTGACAACTAATAAACTCATATATAAAGAGAATAATTTGACAAGTTTTGACATAGATCTACACCTGTGAAACCATCAATATCAAGATAATAATCATATCCAACCCCTCCTCAAAGTTTCCTCACGTCCCTTGATAATCCATCCCTTCTCTTCCCGCAGCCACACGCAATCCCTGCTCTGCTTTCTGCCACCATAGATCGGTTTGTATTTTTAAAAATTGCAATTTTTATCTTTCAGTGAATATTTTCTAGAACTTCTCCTCTTTTTCTGCAGTTGCCAAGAATGCAACAGAAAGCAGCAAAGGTAACATAGCTTTTAGCCTGAAGTTGGCCTTCTTTGGGCAGAATAAGGTAATGCACTGGCTTCTCCTGATGGCATCGAAGCCCAGCTAGCATCACAGTGGGGGCAGGGCATGCCAGCAGAACTGTGCTGGTCTCTGTGAGAAAATTCCTACAGAATTTGGTCTGGTTAAATCCCGCACAGCAAATTCCTATAGAAATAAGGACCCAGGAAGCTAAGCCAGACAGTGGACTCAGTCATCTCTCCTTTGCCCAACAGGGCTCTACAGGCTTCCTTAGAAAATTCGGAGTTTGACTCATTTGCTAATTCTGTGTTGATTTGAAGGGATGGAAGGAGGTGGTTCATTTAGAGAATAACCAATAAAGATGAGGTGGAGTAGAACCTTCTTGAACGGGCCTTTCCTAGGCTCATTTTAAATTGAATAACTTTTTTTTAATAATTTCTTCAATTTTCATTTAATAATAGTGACCTTTATGTTTCACTTCAAAAGCTCACTAAGAATTAAGGGAGGGAGGCTGATCCTAAAATTACTCTGCCAACTGACAGCAGAATAATTTGCAGGCAATTTACAGCTGGGTATTTGCGTGATGTTCACATGGAAAAGAAGGTGCTGGATGTTGACACGCTTCCTTGGCAAAGGCTGTTCCAACTCATTCCTTTCCAAGCACCTTCAGGAGCCTTCGGACTCCAAAGCTGAATCACAACCTGCCAAGTGCCCATCGAATTTGTTACTAGGCTCCTCTGGAAAATATACACACTGTTCGTACACGGATATATTCCCCAGTGTTATGTGTAAGGAAACATCTCTCTATGTTTCAGAGGAATAAGCAATTCTTCAGCAAAAGATCAGAGCGCTTGTCGGGCAGAACTTTTTCTGAGGTCTCTGAGGCAGTAGCTTCTCCAGAAGAACCTCTTCTCTCTGCCTCAGTGTCGGGGGAGCTCAGAAGCAGTAGGGGGTCTACGGACAGTCACAGGGAGGTTTAAAGGGTGCAGAACAGCAGGACCATCGTTGGTGGTGGAGGCAGACTCCCGGCTCAGATCTCCGCTCTTGGAGTAAAGAAAGGTTGATGTGCATAGCACTTGCCTCCCGGAGATGGGATGAACGTGAAAATGCATGAACGGCGCTACCCACAGAACTCAAGGAGCCAGCGAGAGGTGTGTTCAGGGATTTCAGTCCAGGAAAGAGTGTTTCCTGTCCCTCCCCTTCTTACCCCCAAACCTCAAGTACTGAACTGAATCAATAAAATCATGACCCCTAAGAGGGACAGAATAATATGGTAGATACCAGTTGACCTCTTTTGCCCCTAACCCCCAACAGCTAATGTCATCAACAGCTGATGAACTCAAGTCAGGGAAAGTCTGAGATGGTCTTTTGACCACAAATAGCCCAGAACCTATTGCCCAGCTGAGAAATGCCTGAGGAGGTGGGAATTCCTGAGATTAATCTGGAAGATCCCAGGAGCTGGGTTGGGGATCCATTGGGATCCTCATGAAGAGTCTGTGTGATCCTCAAGAGAGGACAAAGCCAGAGCCTGTCCAGCTGTGCTCATCCAACCAGCCCAACTCTGCTATCACTGCTGATTCTAGACCACCCTCAGTTGCATCCCATCTTCTCCATCCTCAGCCTCAGTGTGCAAGTGCATTCAAGCGTGATTCACAGCAAGTCTCAGTCACAGGTAAAGTGTCATTCCTTCATGAATTCATTTAACAAACACTTATTCAGTGTCTACTCTGTGCCAATCACTACTCTAGATTCTGGGGATACAGGGTGAACAAGATGGAGCCCACAGTCAAGTGAGACTGCCATGACCCTGCCGTCTTCCCCTCCTGTCTGTGCAGACTCTCGGTACTGCAGCCCTCGTTTTTGGCTGGGCAACCATACTCACCGTTCAAGTACCTGCTCATACATCACTGCTTACTCCTCAGAGTCTCTTCTGGTCATTCCCCTGCTGCCTGGGTCGGGTACCCCTGTCCTCAATTTCTAGAGTCCCTCATTCTTCCCCTTTCATAGTCGTAACGCACGTAGGACGTTCCAGGGATGTGCTTACAGACGGTGCGCTCCTTGAGGGCAGAGATGGTGCCATTCATTCTTTCACTCTTTCCTTCCTCCCTTCATTCTTCAGAGAGCCAGGTGCCATGCTAGATGCTAGGGTTTCCAGTGGTTCCTTGCAGACAAGCTCCCATCCTGTCCTCCCTCAACTCACGTTCCCCTGGGGGAGGTGGGCGAAAGTAACTCATCTTCAGATTTGCACGCTTTGGCAGAGACCCTGATGGGGACTGGCTCCTCATTAAGTCCAAAAAGTGAGTAAGTGAGAAGACTAGGAGTTTCCTCTCTCTCAGCCTGGGGATTGAGTACTATGATGTGATGTTACCGGAGAGTGAAGTGAACTCAAGTAGAAACCTGACCGTTGTCTGACCAAATCCAAAGTTCCCTGGAAGAGTGATGCCTCGTCCATTTGGGCTGTAGAGACGAGAGGTCTGAAACTCACTCACCCACAGGGGCCCGGAAGGTCAAACACACGTGTGACTCATTTCAGGTTCAAGATCATCGTCCCACACTGCCCATTTTTGGAGGCTGTGGTCAACAGGAGAGGGGAAACCAGGTGACATGAAATTCTCCTTGTCAGCTACTTTCTTTGTTTTCCTCTAAGAATGTGGACCAAGTCTTTTCCAATTTCTCAACAGAAGCCCAAAATTCGGAAATCTGCAAAAAAATTTCCAAACTTTTGGCTCCAAATGCAATCTCCAGTCGTTTGAAACTGCTTGACAAATAAAAATAATCTGTAGGTCACCACCAGCAACTTCAAATACTAATCCAGCCCCAAATCAAAATCCCACCCAAACAGACGTCTTTATAGTTCATATCACTTTCTTTTTTTTTTCACTTTCCTGAGCCTTAGCTTTATTATCTTTATTTTGTTTTATTTTATTTTCTTATTGACATATAGTCAGTTTATAATGTGTCAATTTCTGGTGTACAGTGTAATATTTCAGTCATACATATACATACATATATTCGTTTTCATAGTCTTTTCATTATAGGTGACTAGAAGATTTTGAATATAGTTCCCTGTGCTATACAGAAGAAACTTGTTGTTTATTTATTCTATGTATAGTAGTTAATATTTGCCAATCTCAGACTCACAATTTATCTCTTCCCACCCCCTTTCCCCCTGGCTGTTTTCCCCCATGCTTCTTGCCGGAATAAACCTGGAGGGGGAAAGACAAAAAATTAACAGAAAAACAAAAAAGAAAAACCCAGGAGAAACTGGACAAGGCTGAGAAACTGAGTCTCTTAAATAAGACGTTCTTAGCAAGACGTCCCCACCCCTAGCTTATAAACACCCCAGGTTAGGGGCGTGGGGTTGACGTTCAAAGGGAAGAGGCAGGCCTGGCATCAATGATCTCCCCAGATGGCCACTCAAAGCCATGAGAGCAAGGGAGGTCCTTATGTGGCCACTGCAGATCGTTTCAATGAAGAGGAGCCTGTCAGGATGCAACTGGATAGCTTCCTGGTCGGAGGGCTGGACAGTATTAATTTACACAGGTCTCCAAACAAGCCGGGCATTCTCCGCCCTATTGGGTTACATGCAAAGCACAAATAAACTTCCTGGGAGGACTAATAGAGGAAATTGGGACGGAAGGAACAATCTATCAATTATCAATAGGCAACTCACAGGAACTCGACAAATTAAGCAGTTAACACGGGTATTAGAGATGAAAAGGAAACGATAGAATTAAAAAAAAAAATTCCTCATGATGCAGCCGATGGAAGGAACAGCCTGCTTTTCTTGCTCCCCCAATAATGCGCCAGATCAAGTAAGGAGGTGAGGGGAGTAAGGAAGTGTGCACTCAGGATGTTTATGTGGCTGCGAGCATCCTTACGTATCACCCTGGGAAATGGCCCTCCATCCGAGAAGCTGCGGCAGGCAGGAAAGCCGGGCGCATTTCCCAAACTGCAGGGGCGGAGTGATGGCGGGTGATTTTAGGTGGGACTGATTAAAAGACCCTGGACCACCAAGCGAAGACGCGTCCCCTTCTCAATTCTACTTCAAACTGATACGATTGTCTTTTAACACCTGCCTGACACTGAAAACCTTGCTCCCCACCCCACACACACTTAACATTTTATTGAGCGCTCACCTGACAGGGGAGCAGGCCAGAGATTATAATTACATCTTTCACAGTCGCAGACACCCCATGCTCCCCTCTGGATATTAGGCTAGTGCCTAAGGTCCTTGGTGGTTCCCAAACTTTGAATAAAATATTTCAGTCTGAAAATGTACAGAGGATCATTTAATGAATAAACAGAATATTATGAAGGCCTTTGACTCCTTTTTGTGTCGTCTGATGGTAACCAGTAATCTCAAATCGCATCTTATGATTTTCATGCTTTGTTTAAACATTTACTGTAAAAGTGTAAATCTATAAACAATATCTATTTCTGTTTATATGTTTTCAAACTTGATATAAATTATACTATATTGTGCATCTCCTGCAGCTTATTTTTTTTTTAAGGTAAGCAATTTTGTTGTGAAAAAGTTCAAATGCATACAAGCAAGCAGAATACTATTGTGAGCCCCCAGGTACCTATCACCCAGCTCCAATGATCAGCCTCCGCAGACCTTGCTCTTCAACAACAAGGGCGCCCAGGCACGTGGCGCTTTGCAGGCAGCCAGGGCCAGCTAGAGCGCCAGACCTCTGGTTTGTCTTTGTTTTATTTATTTTTCCAGTTACCTTGTTCATGTCCCAAGTGGGCGCTGCGTTCCCACTGAGTAGCCATCTGCAGGCTTTGGAAATAGATTCAGTTACATTTTTAAAAGTGAAGTGATTTTTAGAATTATATTCAGGAAATCACAGCATCTAGTTATGGGGAAGTGATCACAGGAGGCTGAGCCCCTTACCAGTTCATGAAGCTCTTGGGAATGGCTTTGAATTTTCACTGTTTTCACTTCATCATTATATTAAGAGCTGACGTTACTGATCTCCGAGGACCAAGCAGAGGGACCACACTTGAACTAAACGCATTATTTCAATGAGTTCTTCCAATTCCTTTGTGAGATGCATTGTCCTTTGGGGCCCCTTTTTACAAAAGAGGGAACTGGGGTACAGAAAAGTTAACTCATTTGCCCAAGGATACCCAGATATGAAAAGGTAGAGCCTAGACTGTCCCCGAGGCCTGAGAGACTCAGAAGGTAAGAGGCAGTGTAACCCGGGTGCCTTCTGAGTCACTGGGACGTGTTCACCACTCTCAGGGTGCTTCTGAAGATTAAATGAGAGAGAATGGGGAAAGCCCACGGCTCAGTGCCTTGGCATATAGCATGTGCTCAGTTAATTCTCTCCTCCCTTCGCACCGAGATGGGCAGGGCTCTAGGAGGCTCTCAAGGTCATGACTTCAACTTCTGCCTTTTACTGAGGAGCCTGAAGAAGGTTTAGGGACTTCCTAGGGTCTCACAGCAAGTCACAGTGAAGTTGGCACTTTGGCTGGGGTGCCTGACTCCCGCCAGAAGTTCTCCACCACGTCTCCAGGACAGAGGACCCACCAGCCTTCTTGGTGCCTGGCTACATTTCCCAAGGTTTGAAGAACACTCTTGGTGCCCCAGAAGACATACATCTGAGCCCAGCCCCTCTGACTTCATGATTCAACGGCTGTTCATGGAACACCCACCATGTAGGTGCACGGATGGCATAGACTTCCGGTCTAGAAGGGACGGCAGACATTAATAAAATAATTGCCCAAGGAAATATAAATGTACAACAGTTTCAACTACTCTGAAGGAAGAGCTCACCCCACTGGGAGAGTATATGCCTCTTTGGTCTGTTTAACAGCCTACTCATTCGTTTTCTACCTCCCTGTTGCCCTTTCCAGCCAATCTCCACATGACTGCTGGATTGATCTACCTACATCCCCATTCTGACATCACTCCCAGCTTTTGAACCCTCATTGGCTCTCCACTGTCCAGAGAGTGAGAGGTAAATGCCTCAGCCTGCCAATCCAAGCACACAGCTCTCCAGCTTTCCACCTGGCCCCATTCCCCAGGGCCAGAGTCAGGTTTCCCACCGCACCGCCCTTATCTGTGATGCTCTGTGGTAGCCATGATGCCTTCTTAGTGGAAACCCCAACCCACCACCCTTCAAAGCCTGTGCCCGATGCCTCCTCCCCCACGAAGCCTCCCCTTCATCCCCCATCACTTCCAACATTCACCTGCCACACTTTGCTTCATCCTTGCCTGAGATCCTTCATGGCCCTCCTGCATCCCAGCTGTGTAGAGACCCTTCTTGTTTCCAACTTGGGTGCAAGTTCCTTAGAGTAGGGTGGAGCTAGCAACATTCTGCTTGCTCCGTATGTTGCTCATGGTGTTAATAATACAACCTTGTCACTAAGCATGACTTTAATTCAGTTCGCGCTAAAGGGCAGGCTGGAGATATGGGTTATACTCAAACAGTAAAACCTAAATTAATTATCCTTTGCTTGAGTATAACTCACATCTCTAGCCTGCCCTATAGCACCAGCTGAATTCAATTTGTGCCTGTTGAACGGGTAGTGGGAACTAAGAATGAACGTGAACTAGACCTGGCCACACTGTTTGAAGAAACCAAGGCTGGAGGGAGAGGCAGGCACCAAAGCACATACTAACTGGCAGGGTGATGGGTGCAGCACAGGGGTAGTGGGAACGACAGCCTGCACTTACTTGGTGCTGCCCACGAGCCAGGACTGTGCTGGGTTCTTCACACAAGTTATCTCATCCAACCCTCAAAGCAATCTCGGAACTGGAGCTAATAAGGTTATGTTGACTTGCCTAAGGTCCTAGCTGGGGACTGCACTCAGTGTCAGATACTGAAGCCTCCCAAAGCTCCCCAGGATGCACCCTCTGGCAGGGAGTTCAGGGCTGGTGTGTGTGTGTGTGTTTTTATTGAAGAAAGTTGATTTATAATGTTGTCTTAGTTTCTGGTGTAAAGCCTAATGCTTCAGATATATATAGTCTTTTTTTCATTATAGGTTATTACAAGACATTGAATAAGTTCCCTGTGCTAGACAGGAGGACCTTGTTATTTATCTATCTTGTATATAGCAGTTTGTATCTGCTAGTCCTAAGCTCCTAATGTTTCCCTCCCTCACTTCCCCTTTGGTAATCATAAGTTTGTTGTCTATATCTGTAAGTCTTTCTGTTTTGTAAATAAGTTCACTTGTGTCATTTTTGAAGAT
Source organism: Vicugna pacos (assembly GCF_048564905.1). Classification (NCBI taxonomy): domain Eukaryota; kingdom Metazoa; phylum Chordata; class Mammalia; order Artiodactyla; family Camelidae; genus Vicugna; species Vicugna pacos. Next base: position 10,019,304 of record NC_133008.1, on the reverse strand, counting down.
TCCGCATATAAGTGATACTATATGCTATCAGTCTTTCTCTGTCTGACTTACTTCATTTAGTATGATCATCTCTAGGTCCATCCATGTTGCTGCAAATGACATTATTTCATTCTTTTTTAAGGCTGAGTAGTATTCCATTATATATATGTGTGTATGTGTATATATATATATATATATATATACACATACACACATACATATATATACACATACATATATACACATACACACACACCCCACATCTTCTTTATCTAATCATCTGTTGATAGACGTTTAGGCTGCTTCCATGTCTTGGCTGTTGTAAATAGTGCTGCAGTGAACATTATGGTGTATGTATCTTTTCAAATTAGAGTTTTCTATGGATATATGCCCAGGAGAGGGTAAGTCTATTTTCAGTTTTTTAAGTAATTTCCATAGTGGCTACACCAAATTACATTCCCACCAACAGTGTAGGAAGGTTCACTTTCCTCCACACCCTCTCCAGTACTTATTGCTTGTGGACTTTTGGATAATGGCCATTCTGACTGATGTGAGGTGAGACCTCATTGTAGGTTTGATTTGCATTTCTCTGATAATTAGCGATACTGAACATCTTTTCATGTACCTATTGGCCATCTGAATGTCTTCGTTGGAGAAATGTCTATTTAGGTCTTCTGCTCATTTTTTGATTGGGTTGTTTGGGTTTTTTTTGGTTACTGAGTTGTATAAGCTGTTTGTATACTCTGGAAATTAAGCAGGGCTGATGTACTGACACCTTGATGCCAACAGAGACAAGGTGCCGCCTGTCTTTTAGCTCAGCCATTCTCAGTGTGTGACCTTCATCCTCTAGCTGGTCATCTGGTGGTGGAGAGATGTTGGATCCACACCCAGTCTAGCATCTATGATCTGAACAGGGGGTAGGGAAAGGGCAGAGAGCAAAAGTCACAGGCCAGTTAGTTTGCCCCCATTTAAAGAGTTTCTGGGAAGCACTGCCAGTAAACTCCATCTACATACCATTGGCCAGAGTCATGTCATTTGAGTACTCTTAACTGCAAGAGTGGCAGGAAATGCAGTTATATAAATGGACTCACTGCCAGGCTAAACAGAACTAGAATTCCTTGAGTATGAAGCAAGGGAGAGAATGGATACGGGATGAGCAGCAAGTGGTGTCTGCTATCCCACTTGAATTAGTGAGGTACCAGTAGGTACTTAACTGGTTGTTGGTGCAGGTGAGGGGACAGGAGACCTCGGATCTGTGCTATTTGCCAATTTCTGCAGCATGAATTCTCTCATCATGGGTCATGTCAAGCTCCAAACGTGACTGACTAAAAATGGTTCACAGATTTCCTGAAGACCAGACAATCGGCTCTCAGGAGCTAGTGCATGCCAACTGCAGAACATCACTGACTTGCACGTGCTGAACTCCAGGTGAACATTCTTTACCATTATACTTTACCAAATGCCCCGGGACACAGAAAAGGGAGCATAAAGTGTGTGCCCAGGGACCAGGCGATTCCTGAACTTTGGAAATCTGTCGAGGCAGAGGCTCCCACGAGATCAGATGCATCACGTGATTAATTAAGCTATCAGAAGTACTGAGATCTGCCCCTTTCCAGGCAGATGTCTGAAGTCCCTGGGAGCAGAGGGAGGGATAAGGAGGTGACACAACCAAGGTTCTTCCCTGGGGACTCCTAAGGAACTGTCAGATGATGACTCGGCGCCCCCAAGCAGAAGGCCCTGTTCAGGACAACCAGTGTCTGAAATTGAGAGAAAAGAAAGAAAAATTTCCTTTCATAATCTTTATTTTATTTTATTTTGGCGAGGGGAGGGGCGGTAGTTAGCTTTACTTAATTATTTATTTTTAGAGGAGGTGTTGGGGATTGAACCCACGACCTTGTGCATGCTGAGCATGCGCTCTATCACTTGAGCTATACCTCCCCCCACTCCTCTCATAATCTTCCTCTCTAACTTTATGACAGTGGTTCTCAACTGGGGGCCATCCTGCCCCCACCCTGGGACGTTTGGCAACATCTGGAGACAATTGTGATCGTCACGACTGGAGTGGAGGAGGGGGTGGTGCTATTAGCATCTACTGGGTAGAAGCCAGGTGTTCTTGGAAACATCCTACCTTGTAAAGGATAGCGCCCCCCCCACCCATCTTCATAAGGAAGAACTATCTGGTTCCAATGTCAGTGCCAAGGTTGAGAAATTGGCCAACAAATGTTGCCTTCATGAGTTTTGTGAACCACAGAGAAGATTTACTATCTTATGTTTTTTTTTTCTTATTCTTTTCTTTTCTTTTTTCTTTCTTCTTCTTTTTTTTTTTTTTTTCTTTTTGGTACTGGTGATGGGGAAAGGCCTGAGCAGAGAAGGGAAGACTCTGTTTATTATTCAACTCTCGCTTCCCCAGCAGGGAAAACACTGTTTATACAAAACATCAAAGGTCGCTGTCACAGATATCAATTCCATATTGCGTGAGTCTTTGCCAAATCAAATTAGCTTATTTTCCTTGATATTAAGTTTGACAAGCAAAGAGATTGTGGAAACCAGAATTCCAACTGGGTGTGCCCCTGTAATTGGATGCATTTTTTTTTTTAGCATGGAGATTCCAACAGTAGCCTTATTCTTCATGTAAGGATTATATTACTGTCTGTATTTATCTTGTCTGGAAGTTTACCTCATTGTATCCTCAATTCCTTCTTAGATTCCGATTCTTCAGGAATGTGACGGAGGCAGCAGGCGCTGTTTGGACTGGCCGTGGACGCCCACGGCGGTCGGCCGGGGTGGTACCCCAGGAAGACAGGGGCCCCAGCTCGGCGTGAAACCCACTATTAAGATGATTTGGTGCGGGGCAGTGGTGTGTCAGCATTTGTGTCAGTCAAAAGGAAAAAGAAAGAAAGAAAATATCCCCGGGCCAGTTCCTCTTAATGGTTTTTTGGTTCCAGATAGCTTTGAAAATCTGATGAAAGCTACGATCCCCTTCGTGCAGACGTGTGCATGCATCCCCACATTTTGCATAGATTTCCCAAACGTTCACTCACGTCTCCCTGGCGCTCCACTGTGGAGTCCCCCGGCCCAGATTAAGGACCTCTGCTGTCGGTCAAAGCGTGCTGGAAAAAGAGGCCGAATGTGACACCAGACAGACGCAGTCATGTCCTGGTTCTTCCGTGGTGTGACCTTACATCCCTGATCTTAGCCTCACCTCCTGGAGGTTGAGCCTCCTCCGCTGTAAAATGGACACTAACGTCTCCTTCACCAGGTGGCCGCATCTGTTAGCACAGGATCACTCCAAGCCCAGGTGGAAACGGGACCAGATGGGGAAGGAGACAGAGGCCGGTGAAGCACTTATTCATTGAACTCATGTTTATGGGGCACCTGTTACACTCAGACCCCGTGGAGGGTGCAGGGAATTCAGAGACAGATAGAACCAAGTCCCTGCTCACCACGATCTCATTTCAGATTCACAGGAGAGAGCTGGGGAGGCCCCAGCTGGTCCGGTGGCAAAGGGGTGGACTCACAGGATTGAGTCCAGAAGCTGTCAAGGAGCGAGGGTTTGGTGAATGGAATGAGCTCTGGGGCTGAGAGAGGGGACGGGAGGGCTGAACCCGAGTGTAATTTTCCTTCTGCACCAAAGACCTGACCTCGGGGTCGTGCATTTCTAGACAAGCCCTGAACCAGACAGCTTCTCGGGCTGGTAACAGCGTCCAGAATCCCTGGCAGAGGGTTGAATCTCAAATGTCATCTTCCATCAGTCACTGTTTGGTGACTGGCCATCCCTGCTTTCTGGTTGGAGCGGTGGAATCCGGGATGCACCCTCTGAGCTCCGTGAAGCCGTGCCTGGTCACCGCTCCATTCCCAGCACCCAGAACGGGCCCTGACCCAGGAGTCACTCACTTGACATTCACTGGAAGAAATGAATGAATGGACCCATCTGGTGGGGGGCGCCGGGGTGGGGACACAGACCTAGCTGGTGCAGTAAGAGAAATGGGACCACTGAGAACGCAAGAGCCCGGGGAGGCCGCCTTGGTAGGAGACCTCGGGGTGTGGCCTTGGGGTAAGACTTAACAAGAGTTAACAAGGCGGAGACGGAAGACCGAGGAAACAGCCAGTGGGAAGACTGGCTGGCAGACAGGAGCCAGGCAAGTTCAAGAAACTGAGAAGATCAGCGTGGCTGGAGCCTGAGTATACGAGGAAGGGGACTCGGGGCGGCTGGAGGGGCAGATCACACAGGACCTCCCTAGTAGGTTGTGGACAAGACTTCCTCCTGGCCCCAGAGAGGTGGGAAATCATCAAAGGGCCGCAAACATCTTGGACAAATGCCTTCCCTTCTGGGTATTTCCATCCAGAAGATGGCAGCGTGAGGGAGCACACTGTATATGTGTCATATGCTTTCCCGCACGCATCTCTTTCTTTTTTCCTGGAAACAGTGCCCCGAATTCCCTTTGGCAGTCTACCCCTCCCTGCTCCTCAGCCATGATGTTGGAGAGGGATTGGCCTCACTTAAGCCCTAAAAATCCTTCCTTTGGCCATGAGAACTGGTTTGATGAGACTCATAAAACACAGTCAACACAAAGGAGGTGAGAGGAGATGTTGGCTGTGAGCTTCCAGGATACAGAGATTCTCTCTTCCATGGGAGCTACTAAAAGGATCTCTCCTTTTTCTCCTGGATAGTTTGGGAAGAAGTTCTCCTCCTGTATCAGAAGTTGCAGCCGGAGAGGAGCCTGTACCTGCTGGAGGCTAGCATGTGGGACTTAAAAGTGAAGCTGACATCTTGAAAGACAGAGCCAAGAAATGGAGCTAAACTGAACCTTGATGATACTCTGTGAGCACCTGGATCAAGCTTCCCCTGATACCAACAACTTCTGGAACTTTCAGCTTCCTGAGCCAATAATCCCTCTTTGTTTTTAAAGCCATTTTCCAGTTGGGACTTGGACACAGAGGTACTTAATTGATGCAGGCTGTTGAACCAGTGATCTAATGTTGCTGATTCTGCAGAACGATTTTAACAAACACTTGTCGAAAGACAGGGACATCTGGGAATAGAAGGTTTGTGGAAACCGTAATCTGAAAGCATGAAATTTCATATTTTACCAAAGTATTATGATGGGCCATCAGTCCAAAACTTCACACCACGGTACAACCGAAGTCACAGTGAGTGGTCTGAAATGCTTACGGACACGGTTGCAAAGATTCGAGAGTCAGTTTCCATTTGGAGGAGAGCCTAGAATTTTTGGATGTTTCCCCAAAGATTCAAGCTGGTGGATCTGAAAAGCCAGCAGGGGGATCTCCTGAGAGGCGCTTTCACAGCTCTCCGGGGTACTTCCTCCCCGAGGATAAGAAGGCACTTTTCTTCTGGGCCTCGGGCACTTCCATGGTGGAAAGTTGGCTGGAAACCAGAAAGGATGAGTAATGAGGAAAAGTTTGCAGGCTTCAAAGAGCAGCGTTTGGTTTGGGCTAGGCTTAAATAATCAGGGAGGGTGGGTTCACATTTGCCGAAGCCCATTCGTTCCTCCCTGGTGCCGGGCATGCTTAGCCATCACTTTCTTTTGAACTGAAGTCCAAAGATAAAGGGCAAGTGACAAGGCTGCTGGGTTGAAGCCGGAGTCACCGCGGGCAGAATCCACCCTGAAGACTCAGCGTGGCCTCTGCTCTATCCAGATATCTCAAGCCTCGGGGCACTTTCTCCTGAGCAGAGATTTTTTTTCCAGAAAAGAGATGAAGAGGGACCTTGGTGCAGGGAAGAGGTATAGAAATAGAAGAAGAGAAATAACATCCCATTCGCCCTTATAGATGACATGATTTGTTAGAATTTACTTTTTATAGCCAATATTTCCTGAGCTCATCTGTGAGTTGAACAATTACCTTGTTTCTCTGAACGTCTGTTTCGTCTTTGGTTCAACGAGGACCATGTCACCTATTCCAATAAATTTGCTCTGACAATGACCTGAAATAGCATATGGAAATGGCCCGGCACCGTCCAACACGTTAATGAGCTCAGTAAATATTGGCTGTAACAGGCAAATTCCAACATGAGAATGCTACCCAAAAGAGCAGACTGTAGCCCGGTGTCAGGAAATGTCATGTTGCCACGAGAAGGAAAACTAAAAATCTAACTAAATAAGAGCTAACTGCTTCCGCATGCTTGTTTGCATGAAAACACCATGATATACTTTCATTTTGGCAGCACAGGGGTCACACAGTTCAGCCCACGCGGCGGCATGTGAACCTGTGGTTTCTGCCCAATGAATCAGTCCGTGATGGGAAAATCAACTTATTGGAGCAGAGGGACGTCAGTGTCACTCTACAGAAGGTGCCACTACAATGTACAGTCACTACAAACGGCTGACGTCAGGAGACTAAATAATGTTGTCTAGGGACTTGCTGGCATGCCGTTCGCATTTAAAACCCTGATGTTAATCTAAAACATTTCGGTTTGACACTGGGGGAAGGGAGAGGGCAGGCGGTGGGAGACTCTCATGTTCCCGTGGATAACGAGTAAGCAGGGACTGACTGTCGCCCATGCTGGACTCCTGGGGCAGCCGTTTAGGGGTGAGTCACGCCTCCAACTGCGCAGCGGCTGTGTGAGCTGGACAAAGCGAGCTCAGGGTCCCTTCTCTCCAAGTTGGTCCGGTTTGCTTGTGAGCGCTGGCCCATCCGCCAGTCTCAGAGCCAATGGACCAGAAAGCTGTTTGGACGTGGATTGTTCTCTTGCTGGCTTCTAATGGGAAACTTCCTGTCCCAGAGGAGATCTCTCTGGCGACTTCTGCTTAGTTCTCATTGCAGAGTTGTCTGCAGCAGAGAAGCAAGTGCGACTTGAAAACAGGCAAAGCCAGCCAGGCTTCTCAGTATCCAACAGCCTAGATTGACTTCAGCGGTTTGGAGGAAGTTCGCATTTTTCCAAACCAGCTCCTCCATCACCATAACAGCCAGAGTGTCCGGGAAAACTGCCTGTCTTTTTGCAGGGACCACTATGTTAAGAGACAGGTTACAAATAAGAGAAAAAGATGTGAAGTGCTCTTGCTCTGTGACAAGAGATGAAAGGGTGAGAGGTGAGTGATCAAGATCTGAGGAGGACGTGGGAGGGAAGGCTGCAGTGGACCAATGGAGCTGTTCCCATCCCAGAAGGGGAGACCTGGTGCAGAGATCCATTGAGGCCCCTTAGAGACTTCTTGGCAGAAGCAAATTGCAATGTTAGAAAAAGATTCTTCTTGCTTTTCCATTCTGAGACTCACACTCCTGGCAAGAGATCCTTCAACGAGGTCTGAACGGGAAGAGGGGGTTACAGCAGGGAAGGAAAATCTCGCCACAAGGACTATTTACAAGCTATAAATCCGGTTGTTAATTTCAGGCCATCAAAACCATCCTTCTGTCCCTAGCCTGAAACAAGCACTGATGGCCATCACCGCGCAGGTAATCCGCCAAAGGAACGCTGAGCGGAGCTGTAGAGCCCCAGCCACGCCAGCCATGCCAGCCACTGACTTTCCCGGCCGATAAAATATGACCTTAATTATAAGTCAACTCGTTCTCATTAGGAGAGGGGGAGAGGGAGGCTGGAGGAGGCTGGTTGAGAAATGGAGGCTGGTGGCAGGGAGCAGAAATGTGCATGCAATTTGCAACAGGAAGAAAGCAAGGCTGACTTTTATAAAAGATGTGCCAAGAACACCTCAGGCTCCAGAAGAGACATGAGCCTGGTGATTACAGAGAGTTAAGATCTAGCCACCATTCCTACCAAGGGCTTCCTTTCTCCTGCATGAAAAGTTTACTGTAAGACAGAAATTTCTCCCAACTGTTCTATTAATTGTGGGAGGAGGTATGGTTTCACTCCTCACCCTCAAGGAGGAATGATTAATAATGGTAACTTCACAAGGTCATTATCACATCTGTTGCCTCTTTTCCTTGTATGGCTCACATTACTGTGCATTTATTATGTGCTAGATACAAGGTTAATTACAATAAGGTAAATATTATTATTATCCCCACTTCATGGATGAGGAAATGGAAGTATAAAAAATTGCACAAAGATACATAGCTAGTGTACATTTTGATCAGGATTTGAACCCAGGATTCTGTAGCTCTGATAGCTTTGCTTGTATCCATTCCATTCTAGTGGTTTTGCATTTCACAGCTATTTTCCCCAAACCCCAAGAGGTCTCCCATTTAACATATAAGGAAACGGAGACTAAAAGAAGTGAAGTGTGTTGCCCAAAGTGACTCAAGCCTTCAAAGGCTGAGGCTGGGGTTCTGCAAGATTCCCCCCACAAAGGGCTGGGCAACAGGAAGAAAATAAGGCTGACTTTCAGGAAGCCAGAGATGGATCTGCCTTGATGCAGACCCCGAACAACTAAGGAAGAGTCAAAGTGTGAAGATGGTTAGCATCTCCTAGAGACACTGCCCACTAACTGCTGTGCCCTTGATCCTCAGAGGTGCCCTGGTTCTCTCCCTGTACAGAATTGGGTTTTTCTGCTTCTCATTCAATTTTGCAAGCTCCCCTAATCCTTCCACTAAGTCTCTTTTTTTGGTTGCTGTTTTAGTAGCCCGAATTGGGTTTCTGTTGCTTGCAATCACAGAATCCTAATTATTGCAGTGGATGTACTGAGTATGAAAGATCAAAGCTGGGAAACCAAATTCTAAAGTCAAGACCAAGGGGCACACAAGGAGAGAGAGGGGCAAGCCCGAGGGTTTGACTTTGTGAAGGTATAAAAGGCAAATGCTAGTGGAGAAGGAGGCTTTAGGACAATGGAGGAAGTAGGCTGGACTGGTGGATGCTGGGTTTTTATTGACTTCTGGTCTTGTGGTGTTGCAATGGGTTGGCATGGCTTAAAGCACTCCCATGGCATTGTCTGTTTGATCACAACAGTCTTCCACAAATTGTGATTAGCATGCCACTGGTGGTACAATGGCAAATCTTTATTCAAAAAAAATATATTTTTTAAAATTTTACTTATATTTATGCTGAGATACTGCTATTTATTTATAAGGAAAACTGAGTCAATTCACAGGAAAAAAATCTGAAATAACTATGTCAAAAATCATAAATGTGGCAGAAAAAAATAAATGAATTCGTGTATAGGCAGGAATTAAAGTTAAAATAATTTCATGTGTGATGGGCTGATCAGTGACCCCTCAAAGATGTCCACCTTATCATCCCAGAACATGTGATTATGTCACCTTCCGTGGCAATTGGGATTTGACAGATGTGATTAAGTTGAGGATCTTGAGATGATCTTGTATTATTTGGATGGGTCTGATGTAATCACGGGGAAGTAGGAGGTCAGAGAGATGAAAAGACTCTTAGCTGCTGGCTTTGAATATTGAAAGAAGCAGCCAAAAAATGCAGGTGGCCTCTGGGAGCTGGAAAAGGCAAGAAAACATATTCTCCCCTAAAGATTTCAGAAGGAATGAAGACTCGCAACACTTTGATTGTAGACTTCTAACTTCTAGAACTGTAAGAGAATAAACTTGTTTTCTTAAGCCACTGAATTTATGGTAACTTGTTACAGTGGCAGTATGAAAGTAACACACATTACAACTTGGCACGTATTTTCCTCTCTGCTTTAGGAATTTGAAATAAAAATTATTCAGTGTGACTCTCAAAGTGTCAAAGTCCATTGGGGATCTTAGAAATTAAATGTAAGCCATCCTCCAAAAACAGTTCAATCACTAATGACATTAGACACTTTGGAAATAGCACCATGTTAGCATTTACATCGATAGTTTAAGTCGAGTGGTTCTGTAGACTCATGTAATTTGTGACATGACTAAAGTTACAAGTATCAATCCTTTTTATGAAGACATTGGCTGTTATAGTTCAATCTAACTGAACATGTAGATTTATATGTTTGCAATTTGAAACATCCACGGAAGTCATGTTAGCTTAAGACAAGCATGGGAAACTGAGAAGATTCTGATTAAATAACCTTTCCAGCATAACCTAGAATGTTAACATTATTTTTATACTTTGGTTAAAATCAGAGAGAAGTCATTATCAAAATAGGCTCATTTTTAAAGATTCACCTTGATTATAAATATTTCTCTTACTTTATAGCAGGTAACAATTAACACTTTAAATTGTTTAAAAGCCCTAAATGAATTGCATTCCTTTTTAGTGGGTAACCTAGAAACCAACACCATCAGCTCACAGCTGAATCTTTCTCTTTTGCAGAGCTTCCGTCTCAACAGGAAAACATCCCTTTGAAAGAATGAAAATATTTAAAGCATTAGCAGTTAAGTTATTTTTGCCTTTTGGGAACTCTTGAGTTCTCTTATTTTAAAATAATGTAAGTGTTTTTAAGTCTTTATAAACTAGTTACCGTAAGGGCTCCTGTGGAACTTGAGAACTTATAATCTGATTCATTAGTTTTCTTCTATCTGGACCAGATATCTTAGGGCACAACATAAGAACAGAGTTTACAGCCAATTAAAAGACTGACATTGGAGAACTGAAATAGTTTATATTGGAGTAAAAGGGTGTGGTATTACCTGATTTGAAATTTGGCAGTCCCTATGTTTAACCAAAAAAAAAAGAAAAGAAAAGAAAAGAAAAGAAAAAAAGGCATAGAAAAGATTCCTTCCTTAGGCAAAATGACAGACTTAAGTAAGCTCAAGGAAAGGCAGTATTTGTTCCCCTTCTTCAGACAAACCATAGACATATAAACACAACAAAGCAAGACTGAAGTGTTGCTGAAAAAAAACCCCATGTTAAAACCAGGGCTTGCAGGAGATTGCTGGCCAGAATGACAAAAGAGGTCAAAAGTATGACAACCTAGTCAAAGTAAACTCAGCCACGATGTCACAAACACAATCACACATCAGTGCCTGATCACTGCCGCAGGACTGCGGGACCCACGCACAGTACAGGGAGACCAAACTGGAGCACAAAAGGGCTCACATGTTCTAGTTCAGGAATCAGGGATACCCATGAGCGAGGCCAGCCCAGGCAGGGTTAGTGGAACCTCCATCCTTTACGCCCAAGAGTGGAACAAAGACCACCAGAGCAGCAAAGTAACTTGAAATCAAACAAAAACAGTAAGAACAATAACAAACAAGCAAAAATGGGTCTATTAACTTACCAAGCAAGGGAATGTGGCCATTGAAGAAATTCGCTGAGTTGTTCTCCAAGGAGGAAGAAGTCTGTGAAACTTCTTTAAGGGCTGAAAAAAGGGAGTTGTTGGTTGTTGTGGTAATTAAGCTTTGCAAACTAGCCCTTTGGATAGGCTAGTACGTAGGTCTATACACAGTTGGTTAGGTAAATTCTGTTGATTATTGGTTAGGAGAGAGTTTCTGGTTAGGTCATGTAAGGGTCTAGGGTCCTGGGTGACTCAAAAGTTCATGGTTCCTTAACACCTTCAACCGTTGAAAATTAGTCTTAATGAAACACAACATTTAGCTTTGATGGCCCCCAGGCAAGCGCTGCTGTAAACACAGTTGTTCTTTTAGAGATGGTGTTCAAAAGAAGGGAACTTGACCTGTACTCTCACATTTATCCAAATTATGAAGTGGTCCACAGGGTTTCTAGTGACCCAGGGACTCTACCATCCTTCAAAATTGGAGAGCAAGAGATGACAAAGTAACCGGGAGACAACAGAGGGCACTCTTGCTGGTATGTAGTCTCAGACTGTCAACCAGGACCCAGGAAGAAGGAAGTAGTATTTTTCCTGGCATCTGCACTTGTTTTTTTTTTTTTTGTTTGTTTGGTCCTTTGTTTCTGTGTTGTTGAACATACAGCAGCTACCAGAGGAACAGCTCTTTTTAATTAACCAAGTTATTTTTATTTGGATTGAACACAGTCTTAATTGGGGCATGCTGAAGGGTTAATATGAATAAACCCAATAATAATCAAGCTTCTTAGAAACCTTTTATTATGAACATTTGGAATGAAATCATCAACATAAACTCAGTTGCTCTAAACAATGCTTGATGCTAATAAATCTATTCCTGGGTTATGTTCTAGGCGATCAAACACATTAGGTTTCCAAGGCATAATAAACTGTGATTAAGGAGGCCACGAAAAGAGGCTATTTCCTCTTGTTCTATGTGAAGGTCAATATAGACAGTAAAAACTTTGTATATTTATTCATCTATTTAGTCCTGGGATACACGCTTTTTAAAGTTGAAAAAGGAACTGAAAAACTGTCAAAAGAATTTTTGGTTTGTCAAAACCCAGAACTGCTCTCTAAAAAGGGTTAATTTTACTCTCCATAAATCTTACCCTCATAAACTTCATGTACAAAAAAGGAATTTGGATTATTTCCCTTGACAAAGCGAGAACTAAGAAGTTAACTTCAAGATAACTTTCAATAGCTGTGGATGAAATATCTGAAATGTGCTGCAACATACACCAAGTTTGTGATGGATGTTAACTAGACTTAACGTGATCATCATTTTGCAATATGTTCATATAGTGAATCATTATGTTGTACATCTAAAACAAACATAATGTTATATGTCAATTTTATCTCAGTTTTTTAAATTAATTAAATACATACAGCAAAGTTAGGGAGTAGGGAAGAGATAAAAATGAAACAAAAGTGGCCAATGAATTGACACATGTTGGAGCTGGGAGGTGGTCAGAGGAGAATTCATTATACTACTCTCTCTCATTCTTTATATGTTTGAAAATTTCCATAAAAAAGTTGAACAAATGACTTTTGAGTTTGGGAAGGGCTTTTACCCACAGAATCCTGAACTAATGTTCTAGTGCCAGACACAATGCTCAAAATATTAAATGCCAGATAATGAATGTTTACCACGTGCCACGTTCTGAGCTGCGTGCTTTTCGTGTGTTAACTCACTCTTAACAGCCCTGCAAAGTAGCTGTCAGTATTCTCATTCTATAAAGAAGGACACTGAGGCAAGAGAGATTAAGAGACTTGCTTCAAGTCTCACAGCTTGGAAACAAAGAAGCCAGGATCCAAATCAGGGCTTGTCTGACTCCAAAGGCTAGTTTTTGTTTTGATTTGGGTTTTGGTTGCGTGTATGCGTGTGTGTATGTGTGTGCTTGTGTGTGTTTACAAGGCTTTACTATTAAGAACTATTTTCTCACATTGTTGCTGTTCATCTTTGAAAAAATTAACCAAGGAAGGGAGCTCAGATTTTTCTTCCCTATGCAAGATGTCGTATGTGTACATTTTTCTGGCATGCTTAAAAATCCTGTTAGCTCCTGTGAGAGCAGGTTGATCAGGAAATGGTGTTACTGTGCTGAGTTCTTGCTCACCGCCTTGGGGATCCTTTCCTGATCACACAGCCCCAGCGGACACTCCTTCCTGATTCCTGCAGCCTTTAAAGCTTCAGTCCACCAATGAACACTGAGCATGAGGTTCTGTGAGATGCCCTCTTTCTGTGGCTCCCTGGACAACCCAGCCAGATTGCAATTTGTTCTACTCCATCAAAGATCACAGAGGGGAGGGTACAGCTCAGGGGTAGAGCACATGCTTAGCATGAAGGAGGTCCTGGGTACAACCCCCAGTACCTCCATTAAGACAAAGAAAGAAAGACCTAATTACCACCCCCGTCGGAAAAAAAAAAAAGATCACAGCTCAGAGTCTCCCTTCTGATATTTATCCACCTACAGCTCTAAGAAAAGCCACTTACAAGATTTAACTATATTAGTGAGGAAACTGAGATTAGTGAATAGACTGAAGAGACAGGGAACCTCTCTGTCTTGAGCCACCTACTGTGTGCTTTACTCCTGATAACGTAATGAACGTAGTGATACTGGTTTTTTCCGTTGGAATAGCCCTGACATAAAGCGATTATTATTCCCATTTTACAAAATTTGGAGCTCACAATGTTTGAGGGTGTCTAGGACGAATGACCCAACATCTATGCTTTTTCTAGTTTATGGTTTTATTATTTTCTAGCAAAGTGTCTTTTTTTAATGCTCATTTAGTGCTTAATTTTTTTTCTTGTCATATTCTTTTTCATTCGAGGTTGCTACAAGAGACTGACTATAATTCCCTGTGCTCTACAGTATAAACTTGCTGTTTATTTTATGTATAGTAGTTAGCATCTGCAAATCTCAAACTCCCAGTTTATCCCTTCCCACCCCCTTACCCCCCAGTAGCCATAAGTCAGTTTTCTATGTCTATGAGTCTGTTTCTGTTTTGTGAATAAGTTCATTTGTGTCTTTTTTTTTTTTTTTAGTTTTCACATATAAGTGATAGCGTATGGTATTTGGGGTGACTATCTAGCTTCCTCCTCCCTGAACCTCAGTTTCTTCATTTGAGAATGGTGGTAGTCATGCTAACTGGAAGGACTGCAGTGAGGGTAAAATCAAAATGCTCAGTATCTTCACTTGGGTGAGGGTTTATTGCCCCAGAAATGGTGGCACAAGAATCATTTCTCAGAAGCATTCAGAGCAGCCACCCTTTTCCAATTAGTGATTATATCACATGGCACTGAGGTTCTCAGCCATGCCATGCCTCGGTCCTCCTGGCTCCACAACACCCTGTCAACTCTAGATTTACCCCTACCTTCATCATAATCCTTGGAGGAACTATATGTAGGAAGGAAGTGCCTCATTCTGTCCTCACCTTGGCCAAGACAGTGGCCCTCAGAATATTGCAGTTGAAGACCCCACTGCTGACTAAGGTGCTGAGTTCTGATTTCATCTTTGCAGTTTCCTGAAATTGTCACCTGGCTATGCCAAGCGCTCCGGTCCAGATGCCCTGGTAGTCCTCATCCTTCCCCTTGTCGTCTGGATCGTCACTGAAATCAGATAATTAAACCTACAACTAGTTGTTAAAATATACTCTGCTGGACTATGAGGGCAAGGGCCATGTCTTGTTAATCACTGGATCCCAGCATCTTGTAGCATCCGAGGCACAGAGTAGAAAATTCATAGTTTTTGTTGAATGTTAGAAGAATAGAACATTTTAAATGTAGGAGCTTCCTCTCAACAAAGCCAGACTCTTTAGTCCCACTATTCTGAAGCACTGGTTTGACCACAGGTGAGTCGATACTGTTTTGACTGTGCTACTGGCTCTTTGCACTGTCAATGATGTGGCCAGTTAGTAGACAAAGTCATGACACGTTTATGGCACAGTCAGGTTAGTAATGTGATGAGCAATAAAATCCCAGAATCACTGATGACAACTGCACATGGTTGTATCATGTAGCCAAGAAATAATTACATATTGTTTTTTAATCCCATTTATGATGCATATTACCAGTAGAACGTATCTCTACAAGTTAAAGTTAACACAATTTACACTCTGCAAAGTTGAGACTTAACAAAATATAGGCATACCTCTTTTTACATTTCTTCAAAGTACTGTGTTTCATAGATATTACGTTTTATACAAATTAAAGGTTTGTGGCAACCCCACAACCAGTAAGTCTATCAGCCTCATTTTCCCAGTATTTGCTCACTTCATGTGTCGCATTCTCTGTATCACATTTTTGGTAATTCTTGCAATATTTCACTTTTTCATTAGTCTTATATTTATTATTGTGATTTGTGATCAGTAATCTTTTCTGTTCCTATTACAATTGTTTTGGCTTTTATTTTTTTTTAGCAATACAGTATTTTTTATTTAAGATATGTGCTTTTTTTAGACATAATCCTATTGCACACCTAATAGACTACCGTACAGCGTAAGCATAAATTTTTATGCACGGGGAAACAAAGCAATTCATGTGACTCACTTTGTTGAGATATTTGCTTTTTTGCAGTGGTCTGGTATGGAACCTGCACTGTCTCTGAGGTCTGACCGTATGAGGAGAAGAATTAGATTTAGTGAAGAAAACTCAACAGTATGGTTAATACAATGATATGAACAAAATGCCTATAAGTGAACCAAGTGCTTGTTGTAAAATATATTCAGAAAATAATTAAGGTGAGCAACTCACCCCGGTTTGCTGGGGACATCCCTGCCTTTAGCACTGAAAGTCCCACATCTGGGAAAACTTCTCAGTCCCAGGCAAACCTGGAAAGAACCGGCTCTACCATTTGCAAGGATATCTCCTTGGGTTCTTGTCTTAGTTTCCTCATTTATTAATTGGGGCTACTGATGTACTTACTTGACAGGTTCTTGCAAGGATAAACTGAGATAATGCAAAGAAAGTATCTCTTGCAAAGAAAATGCTCAAAACATTTAATATTATTATTATTATTTGTTCAAAGTCATAAACAAGTTAGTGGCAGAAGTAAAATTTCCGAATGAGAACTTTCTCTCCCCCAGTCTTCAATTTACAATCCTCTTACACTTTGCATGTTTATGCATTACGCACTGTGCGTATTCACGCACCGAATTTAACAGGCGCGCAAAACCTGGCCGCCATTTTGGTTGTAGTCGCAGCTGCCCTGCCTCGGGCGGATTCCAACCAGGATAAACAAGAGACACTCGTTTGAAAGGCGAACTCTTGTTAAAACAAATAAGCAGCCAATCAAGGTGTCAAGAACTCTCAGATCCTGTTGTGTCATCATTTGGGCTTGAGTCACAAAGCTGCCTTTTGCATCTGGTGCCATGACTTAATTAATCCCTTTCATTTTGATCATAGCTACACCATCCCTTCCTTTGGTGCCTGAGAGAGAAGGTTCTAGGGCCAAACTTGTTCTAGAACTAGGGAAGAAGGTGGAGGGTTGGAGTGGATGGAGCAGATGGAAATGGATGTCAAGAGGGGTCTTTGCCCCCTGTGTGGTCCTTGACAATTTTTTATCCCCTGCTCTCACTCATTTCAGTTTATCGCCTCCATCTGCTCTGGCTGGGCTGCCTTTTTTTTTTTTTTTTTTGTCAGTAGAGATATGGGGCCCCTATCTCTGAAATTCCCATCTTTCCTCCTTACCTCTCAGATGCTCCATGCACACCCACCACTAATCCGTGGGCAGACCTCTGAGTCAGGCAGCTTTAGAACCACTTCTGAGGCTAGACTAGGGGAGGGGCCTGCTGCAGTCTGAGTTAAGCAGCACAAAGTCAGAGAGGCAATCAGGGTGGCCCCGAAAGGCAATTCCAAGGCTAACTAAGCCTTCAGAACAAAGGCCGATTGACCTGACTTAACCAAGAAAGCTTGACTCAGTCTACCTGGAAACCTGCAGGGCATCCAAAAGGTCCGTATATTGAAGCACATCCCATCCCTCTGGCCCCTTTCCTGCCAGCAATCTCCCTTCTGCCTCAGGTGGGAGAGCATGCTCCGAGTTTCAGCTATGAATGAGAACTCTAGAAGAGACATGTTTGTAGAAGGGACTTTGTGAGCAATGATTCTGGAATATCATTAAGGAAATTGGGATGCACAGGCTGAAGAGGGAAGGGGGTGTTTTAAAACTGACCAATGAGAAATCAGGGCATTCCAACTTCTGTGGTTTGTTCAAAAGAATGGGAACACATCCCCACGGGGCCTCACTGGGAGGGCAGGTGGACCTGGGGGACGATGCTGGTGTTTAAGTGGTGAAAATACTCAGCTGCGACCCAGGGGTGGCAGTGTCAGATGGCACAGCCCTTTGGGAAATCAGTTGACCGATTTACAGGAAAAATGTAAACAATAGGACGAGTCACTTGAATATTGCAAAAACTGTGAAGGTGTTTATAAATGGTGGAAATGAGAGAAAGATTGTCTTTAGAGATTGTCTCCCTGCTCCATCCTGCCTAATGGGATTTGAGGTTCTCCTGGATCTAGACTAGATAAAGACTCTATTCTAAGAATGCACTGAACTTGATTTTCACTTGATTTTCAAATCACCCTAGGCTTGCTCTCCACCTGCCTTCCCCTCCCGTAGGCTGTGAGGACAATCTCTCTCCCCTCTCCCTCCTTCTCTGGCGTCATGAGCCTCAGAGCTTTGACGGGGTCCCAGAAAGTCTGGGTAAATGTTCTCTACCGTATCCTGATGGAATGTTCCATGTGAGCTGCTGTTTTTAGTCGTGTTCTCTCTGTGACTTCTCAAAATCAATTAAAATAACACAAGGTTAATTTTGAAATGAGCCCAGCCCTCCCCCTGCCTTCCCAATCCGACTTGTGTGTCTGCATTTAATTAATTGGGCTTGTTGCTGATAGAGCATCTGATTTGCCCCAACAATTAAGTGCAATTAGTTGGGTACACCCATAAGGGCTCCTAATCTATTATGCTTGGCAAATTTGGGCAAACAACATTAGAGATGTCATTTCCCAATCCGGTTCTTCCGTGCCCACTGCGCTCGCTCTCAGTAATAAATATGCAATGCAGAGTTGATTTACAGGTTCAGCCTTTTGTGAGGCTCTGATGTCTTGTCATGGCTTCCAGGGCTAGATGTCCTTGTTTTGAGAAACACCCAAATCTCCTTTCATTCAGTTCAGTTCATTTCAACATATCTACAGGGTACCTTTGCGGATCATGCTTCGTTTGTTTCAAAACTCCTTTCCCAACATTTACTGCATACAGGACTCTGCAAGATGTGTCATGCTCATCATCTTGTTCTAGCTTGATTGCGTCTGGATGTTTATTGCCCAGGAAATCATTTACAGCTCTATGGTTTTTTGAAATGAGTATATAGACACTTTTGAAGTTGAGTCTTTGGTAGTTAGTGTTCTTTAATTTTACATGTTCTGCTTGCCTTCCCAGTGAATTCTTCGCAATTTTTTTAGAGTGTGCAAGAATCATAAAAACACAGAAGACCCTTGGGGGAAGGTTATAGCTCAGTGGTAGATAGAGCACGTGCTTAGCATGTATGAGGTCTTGGATTCAATCTCCAGTACCTCCGTTTAAAAAAAAAATTTTTTTTTTTAAATAGAAGACCTTGCTCCCCAGAGATAATGCCTGATCAGACTTGTGTCTAGGAGACTGGTCTTGCCTACCTGTGTGGTGACTGGGTTGGGGTTTATGGTAAAGCTGAGAACTTGGGGGAAAAAAGTGGATAATCTAGAGTTCTAGGCTGGATAGCTCAAGAATATTGCAAGCTGGGGGCAATGCTAATTTTTAAGTTCCTCTTGTAAAGTTGCAGCTGATGTCAGGACCGAAGATGTAAGTTCGTAGGAAGCAGATAAAAGGGAGAAGGGGAGGTGGTTGCCCTCAGGGAAAGAGGAATCTGCCAGGTCTCCATCATCTTAAGGAAGGGAGTCTTGAAACGGAGGACAAAAGCCTTTATTTAAAAAAAAAAAAAAAGATCAATGTAGATCAGAGTCAGGCATATTGGGTCAGGCAGGAATGGCCACATCGAACCTGGTGGCAGAGGACGGCATCTTCTTGTCTCATCGTCCACTCAGGGGCCTCTCCACAGTTAGCACAAAGCACCTGTGTGCCAGTCGACCTCAGACCCTAAGCAAGTTACTTAACCTCTGCCAGTCTCAATCAAGTCACCCATACAATGGGAACGATTGTACTTGGCTACACGAAATGATGTTCCAAAGCCTGTAATTTCTCTCTGCCTCCCAGTTCTGCTCACCTTGGTTGCTGTTGCCTTATGCTATTTTTTTTTAATTTGCATTGAATAGTGTTATGTTTCTAAGTTATTATGAAGTTGCACAAATTATGTATATATATTTTCTCCACGAGGCTGTCTCCCTTGATCACTGCCATTCATTGTGTGTGGCCATTTGATTCTTTTTGTGCATGTTAAATATAAATGTTCATTTTTCAGATCTAATCGGTATCAATAGGCACATAGTTTGCAAGAAGCTTTTGTTCACACATCATATCCTGGAGATCTTTCTTGGGCACTAATTCTATATTTATCTCCTTTTCTTTAAAAGCTGCTACATAGAACTTTGCAGTGTGATGGTGATGTAGTTTTTTTTTTTTTTTTATTCCTGCAGGTGGACTTTCAGATTGTTTGCCACTGAATTGGATGATGCTACAATGAAGACTCGTGTCAGTGTGTCGACCTGGGGTCATCTGTCCCCTCCACAAGACTGCAAGCTTATTGCCAGGAATTGCGTCCTAAGCATATTTATTTCCCTGGCAGTCACTTTAGGGACTGGCACTCAGGCTGTTCTCAATGTTCATTGAGTAAAACAAAGGTGACTTTGAGTACTTGGGAAGTCTGAGTGGTCCTGCCTTCAGGAAGCGTGGGGTTTAAGATCTAAGAAGCCATGAAAGCAATGCTGCGTTAAACACCTTTAGATCCTCAGAATAAACAAAGGAGACAAAGCTGCGAAATGATTCATTTGCTCCTAGGACAGATCCTAGTAAATTAAGGCAGGTGGAGGCAGCGGGTTAAGTGGGGAGAGGCTCTGCCTTCAGACAGCACACCATCTAATGAAGGGGCAACTCAAAGAGATAAGATGTGCAGACAAAGGAACATGCAAAGTCCGCTCGGAGCACCAGACAGCAAACTTGCAAAGGAAAGAAACTCTAAGGCAAGTTAGAAAGCTAGGGGGAAAGAATGAAAGACGTGGGGAGCTGGAGGAGAGATTCCAGAAAAGAAGGCGGTGATGGAAGATGGCACTTCTCCAACTTGCCCTCATACTGGTCACCAGAGGGTCTTGTTCTCAGGCATATTTTTACTCCATCAGGCTGGGGTGGGATCCAAAACTCTGCATCTCTGCAAGCTCTCAAGGGAGGATACTCTGCAGGTCACATTGGAAAATCAGGATCTAAGGTAGAGAAGGAGGAAGTCCCAGACATATTTGGAGGTCTTAAGCCAGAACTAAAAATGACAGGAATTTGGCATTAAAACCATGATCAAATTCCAGAGGGACTGAAACAGCAGCATGATTTGATAACATTGCTTGTTTTGAGCATTTCCAAAAAATTTAGCACTCCGGGGTGGTTTGTTTACAGTGGCAACAAACAGGGTTTTTTGTTGAGCTATTCTTAAGTCCAGGCACTTTTCTCGGTGACCCAGACAGATCAAAAGCCCTGGCTGTGGTGGAGATGATGTTCTAGTGAGGTGAGAAAGACAATAACAAAGAAAATAATCAGTAAGTGAATGACATGTTAGGTGGTGGTCAGTACCAGGAGGAAAACAGAGCTAGGGAAAAGGGAATGGGGTGGAGAAGGTCATTTTCAATGTTAAGAAATCTTAGGTAGGGCTCAGTAATTTTGCATAAATGTATGAGGGATATTAAGGGGTTAACTATCGGGGTGTCGGGGAAAAGCATTTGCAGGCAGAGAGGACAGCCAGTGCAAAAGCCTTGAAGTTTTGCAAATAAGGAAACTAAGACCCAGACTGGTTAGATGACTTACCCAAGATCTCTGACTCAGGTTGGAAACCCTGGTCTTACTCGAGTTCAAGATCTTAATCGCTATTCTGCCTTTGTCAGTCTAGCTGCTTGTGGCCCCCCGTGGTATTGCGGATAAGCTTCTGGCAGTAAGAATGGTTGTCACTCCTTTGCCAGGCCCCAGTCACTTCTGCATTGCACAATGAGCAGTGACCCCTCTGTTTACACACTGCAGGGAGTTGGGGGCAAGTCTACACAGCCAGGCCAGGTCAAAGGCGCTCTATGTCACCTAGGTCAGCTCTCACCTCCAGTGTAACCAGGAAAGCCTCTCCATTGGTTCCTACCTGGACTTCCTCACCGGCTAGCTGTGTGACCTTGGATAACTTAGTTAGCCACTCTGAACCTCAGTTTCCTCATCTACAAATGAAGAGATCTCACAGAGCTGGGAAGACTAGATGAGAAAATGTATGAAATAGTAACACCTACTATTTTTCGGCCATCTGCATGTGCCAGACACTGGGCTGAGCACTCGATGTATATTCTCTTTGTTAGTCCTTATAACAATCATGTGAGGTAGTACTGTCAGTGGTGTCCCGTTTTGATGAACATGAAACTGACACTTAGAAGTGACTTATCCAAAGTCAACAGTTAAGAAGTAGTGAAGCTCAGAGAGGAACCTGGGAAGGGCCAGCCCGATGGCCTGTGTCCCTCATCACTGGTCTTGCCTCACTAGCTCTGCACTCTGTTCTTATGGGCAGACAGCTAAGAACCGCACGGAGCTTGAAACTTCTTGGCGTTCATACAGAATAATTTTTTTGTACATATATATTTTAATTGAAGTATAGTCAGTTTACAATGTTGTGTCAATTTCAGGTGCACAGCACAATGCTCCAGTCATACATGTACATGCATACGTTCATTTTCATATTCTTTTTCACCATGAATTACTACAAGATATCAAATATTGTTCCCTGTGCCACACAGTATAAACTTGTTTATCTATTTTATATATATTAGTTAGTCAAAGGATAAATTGGGAGTTCAAAATTTGCAGAATGCTCCTTGCTCATTCCAGAAATAGATTTCGAAGACTTCTCTTGTCCAATTCGTACCTGAGCATTTAAGTGCTAAGAATCTTGGTAGAGAGAGAAGAGCTTATCTTCTGATGGCAGGGGGGAGACACATAATAAACATTTAAATAAATAAACGTGCAAATTAAGGTAAATCTGGAACATCTTATTGTGCTAGAAAGTAAGAAAATCTCAAAGATTGGCAGAAGCACATAAAAGAATATAGAGACCAGCTTAAGGGACTTCCCACTGGCCTGAACTGGATCAATTTTAGTATCAAAATGGATAATGACAGTAATGGATTATAATACAGCAAATGAAATCCACAAGTTCATACTGAGTCAAACAAATATGCAAATATAAAAAGGGAAAGGAAAGATTTTCTTTTTATAGTAGAATGCCAAATAATAGATACAGAAGGAAATAAAGAGGAAAAAATCATTTCACAACTCCACAGCAATAATTGATTCAGGCATAATTATCAATGAATGTTAAAACCATTGAATAAAAATTTGATGAGAAACAGAATATTCACATAGTCCCAAAGGATCTCCCGACAAATTAGTTATAAATTGCCAAGGGAAGGGGGGATAAGTACCTTGACGCTGGAGAGCTCTGGCGAATACCACCTTTACCAAGTGATCAAAATGCGTCCCCAATAACGGAACAAATTGACATCATGTGCCTCCTGATACCACGCACTGAAGAGGACATATCACTAAGTGGCACTCCTGCCAAAATGCATAACCTGAATCCAACCATAAGGAAACAAGCAAACAAATCCAAATCCAGGGACATTTCTCAGTACAACTGCCCTCTGCTCTT
Organism: Vicugna pacos; assembly: GCF_048564905.1. Taxonomy (NCBI): domain Eukaryota; kingdom Metazoa; phylum Chordata; class Mammalia; order Artiodactyla; family Camelidae; genus Vicugna; species Vicugna pacos. Next base: position 9,996,361 of record NC_133008.1, on the reverse strand, counting down.
TAAAAATGCCAAGGTCATGAAAGACCAAGAAAAGCTAAGAACCATTCCAGATTAAAGGAGAAAAAGGAAGTAAGGCAAACACCACACATGACCCTGTATATGATCCTAGTTAAAAAAGAAAAAGTGCTACAGAAGACACTTTGGGGACAATTTATGAAAGCTGAACACATAGTACATATTAGACAATGGTATTAGATTGACATTAGATGACAATATTATGTCCATGTTAAATTTCTTCAGTGTGATGATGACATTGTGGTTCTTTAGGAGAATGTCCTTGCTCTTAGGAGTGTTTAGGGATGAAATGCTATGATGTCAGCAACTAGCTCTCAAGTGGCTCAGCCATCTCCCGCCAAAAATGATACATACTCATGTGGAAGATAAAGCACATTTGGCAAGACATTCACAATTAATGAATCTGGGTGAAGGGTTCGTTCCACGATGCTTGCAATTTTCTATGGAGTTGAATTTGTCATAATAAAAAGTTGAAAACATAAAAAGAAACAATTTTGAGTGGTGATAACTGCTAGGAAGAAAACAGAGTGACTTAACAGGCAGAGCTGAGCTCACCAGGGTGGTAGCGACTAGCTCTTGGCAGCTATTTAAATTTTGGGTTTATTAAGATCAAGCACACATTGAAATCCAAAGTTGCAGTCAGAGTTGCCAGATTTCAAGGACTGAATATATTTCCATGTGTGGTGGCTACCATATTGGACGGAGAAGGTAAAGAATAATTCCATGAAGGCAGAAAGTTCTATCAAAGAGTGCTGGCAAGCTTTGCAAGGGTGGGAAGCGAGGAACATCAGAGAGGAACGCTTCTCTGGGGTGATGACATTTGGCTGAGACCTGAGGGATGGGAACAAGGCGATCTGGTACAGATCTGTGGGGCATATGGAAGTGTTTCAGGCAGCGGAAAGAGCAGGTGCAAACACACTGGAAAAGGAACAGGGTAAAGTTTTAGAGGAATTAAAAGACCAGCATGGCTGGAAGAGAATGAACAAGAGGAGGGACCTTTAAGGGTGGTCAGTAGACACTTTGTGGACACTTTGTGATGTCTGAGGCTAGATTATAAAAGAGGATGCAGCTTCTGCCTTGTTCTCTTTAACACTCACTCTTAGAACCCAGTTATGATGCTGTAAGTAAGCCCTAAAGAACATCCATGGACAGATGAGGCTCCGCCTACAACTATGCCAGAGCCCCCAGGAGGTAGCCAGCATCCAGGTGGCTCGGAAGTGAATCCTTCAGCCTCAAAGGAGCACCCCAGCTGACTGTGCCCATGTGAAGTAGAGGCTAGCCGTCCCCACCAAGCCCTGACCAAATTACCGAGAGATGAGCAGTTGTTCTAAGCTACAATGTCTTAGAGTGGCTTGGACACACAGCAGCAGATAACTGATAGAGAGAGGCGTGTGCAGGAGGTCATCCAGCCAGCTAGTGATGGAGAGGAGATTTGCGCCTTCCCTTGTAATTTTCAGCTCCCCTGAGAGTCAACCCTCCCATCTTGTCACCTCCCAGCGGGGGCTACATCAGGCTTGGGAGAGCCCGTGGCACAAGCTAGAGCAGTTAGACAATGCAAACGCTACTACTGGGCTATTAAAACTCAGGCTCCACTTTGAAATGTGAACACACCTTCCTTTATCCACCTTCAAAATTACACTTGTCACACCTGATTACAATGGTGGGGGGGGTCCTCTTCAGTAAGTCTCCCACCTTATAAGAATCATCTGAGAAGCTCGTCGGACTACAAGTCCAGCCGCTCTCTCAGTTCTCCCTTCACTGAGCTTGGGATCAAGCCCAGAAGTTTGCCCTTTTAAAAATATTTTTCAACTTTATTGAGATATAATTGAAGTATGTGAAACGACACATATTTAAAGTGCATGGTTTGATCAGTTTTGACATGTGTATATACCCGTGAACCCATCTCCATAACCAGGATTACAAACATTTCCTTGACCATCAGAGATTACCTTGTGGCCATTGTAATCCATCCTTCCTTCCACCCCCTCACTAGGCAACTACTGATGTGTTTTCTGTCACTATGGATTGGGTTGCATTTTTTTTAAATCCTTATATATTGAAGCAGGCAGCCTGTACTCTCTTTCTTTTCAGTCTTCTTTCACTCGGTATAATAATTTTGAGATACATCCATATGGTTTGCGTATCCACACTTCATTCCTTTCTAGTGCTGATTAATATTCCACTGAATGAATATGCCACAGCATGTCGTCTGCTGGTGGGTGTTTGGTTTGTTTCCAATTTGGGGCTATTACAAACGAAGCTACTGTGCACTTGGGTATGTCCAGATGTTCGTGACCGAGTTATACGGCAGATGATGTTTAACTTTTTGAAAACCTGCAAAACTCTTTTTTCCCAGTGCTTTTACCATCTTACATCCTCAGCACAGTTCCAGCTGCCCCACATCTTCGCCAATGGAAGAGGGGCGGTCAGTTTTAAAAACACGTTAGCTACTAGTGTGCTGGAGCTAGCTCGCGGCCAGCACACCACTGATTTTAGCCTTTCTAGTGGGGCGTGCAGTGGTATCTCCTTGTCATTAAATTTGCATTTCCCTGAAGACTAATGGTGTTGAGTACCTCTCTCATATCTTCTTTGGAGAAGTATCTGTTCAAATTTTTGCCCATTTTCTCATTGAACGTTTGTCTTTTTACTATCGAGTTATCAGAATGCTTTTTATTCTGAATGCAGACCCTTTTTCTGATATGTGTGCTGCAGGCATCTCCCCCAATCTGTGAATTGCCTCTATATTTAATGATACCCTTCAAAGAACAAAAGGCTGCTATTGAAAGAAGTTTAATTTATTGTTTTTTCTTAATGGTTCTTGCTTGCTGTGTTCGATCTAAGAAAACTTTGCCTAGCCCAGAGTGGCAAAAATATTCTCCTGAGCTTACTTTGGGAAGCTTTACAGTTTATTAAGTTTTCCATTTGGGTCTATAATCTATTTAGAATCAAATTTTTATATATGGTATGAGTTAATCATCAACATTCACTTTTTCCTCAGATGAACGTCTAGGACCGTTTGTTGAAAAGACTTTTCTTTTCTCACAAAATTGCCTTGGCACTTGTGTCAAAACAATTGACGAAATACATGTGGATCTATTTATGGACCCTCTAATCTGTCCCATTGATCTACACGTTTGTATTTTCACTAATACCCAAACTGTCTTGATTGCTGTGACTTGAGAGTAAATCTTGGACACAAGTTGGTTCAGTTATCCAACTCCCTTTTTAAAAATTGCCTGTGTTCTTCTACACCCTTTGTATTTCCCCGTAACTATTATAATCCATTTGTCAGTTTCCACTATGGGATCTATGGTGACAATCCCTTTTTCATTTTTGATATTGGTGATTGATAATCCTTTTTTTTTCTTGGATTAATCTTGTTAGAAATTTGCCAGTTTTGTCGATCATTTTTAGAGAACCAAATTCAGACTTTGCGAATTATTTGTACGGTCTCTGTCTTGTATCTCATCAGTTTCTGCTCTTATCATTTCCATCTCCTTTGTATCTATTTTTTATTTACTTTGCTCTTGTTTCCTATACTCTTAAGGTAGATGCTTAGGTCATTGACTTTAGACTTTTTTTTCTTGTCTAATATAAGCATTTAAAGCTATACTTTTCTTTCTAAACACTGCTTTAGCTGCATTCCACAGATTTTAACATATCGTGTTTTTGTTGTTTTTTAGTTCAAAATGTTTTCTAATCCTCCTTGTGATTTTTCAGTCCATGAATTACTTAGCAATGCCCCAATTAATTTCCAGATATTTAGGGTTATCCTAGACGTCATCTTCATCTTCTTATTGGTTTCTCATTTAATGCCACTGTGGTCAGCAAACACACTTTGCATGACTTTGATTCTTTTAAATTTATTGAGACCTGTTTTATGGCCCAAGATATGGTCTATCTTGACAAATGTACCATGGGGACTTAACCGACTGGATGATGACTTAGTCTCTCTCTGGTCCCAGATTTCTCATCTACAAAAGTGGGATGATAATGATGGGACTTACCTCAAAGGTTGCTATGAGAGTTAAAATAGGTAACATATGAAAAAAGCACAGTGGCTGGCAAATAGTGCCCATTCAACAAATGTTTACTCATTATCATTACTGTTCTTATTCAGAAGGCCAACACCTTACCAAAGACTGGCTTGGTTTTATTCTGGGCTCTGCTAGAGTTTCCTTAGGATTCCAGTAAAACAGCTCCTCTGGCCCCAGTGTTTCCCCACTGCATCTGGACAAACCCAGAATCTCTACCCTTGAGTCTCTGTGTGCCCCTGCCCCTCCCTAACTCACTGCCAGCCTCTCCCTGACTCTCCCCCGTGCTCACCACTCACCAGCCGCCCTGATCCTCCATCCAGTCCTTGAACATCAGAAGCAGAAACTTTCCTGCTCTGGGCCTTTGCACGTGCTGCTCCCTCTGCCTGGAACCTGCTCACGCTCACATTCTTACCTTGCTAACTCCTGCTTCTCTTTTGTATCTGCCTTAGTCCATTTGGGCTGCTACAACAAAATCCCATTCAGTGGGGGCTTAGAAACAAGAGCAATTTATTTCATACCGTTCTGGAGGCTGCACAGCTCAGATCAAAGCTCTGGCAGGTTTGATGTCTGGCGAGGGCCCACCTGCTGACCCCTACATGGCCATCTTCACGTGGCATCCTCACATGGCAGAAGGGGCAAAGGAGCTCTTTCTTTTGGGTCTCTCTTATAAGGGTACTAACCCCTAATCACCTCCCCGCTTCCAAATACCATCACATTCAGCGTAAGGTTTCATTGTTCATATGAATGCTGGGTTAGGCATTAAAACATTCAACTTATGTCAGCATCTCAGCTTAAATATGGCCGTCTCTGACTGTGCAATCCATATTCATTCCACTTGTCATTCTTCTATGTACCATAGTGTTTCCTTCAAAGCATTTGGCACAACTTGTGTGTGTGAGTGTGTGTGTGTGTGTGTGTATGTACATAAGTTCCCCCACTAGACTGTAAACACCAGGAGGGCAGGACTTGAGCCATTTGCTTATCCAGTGTCTAACACAACACCTGGAAAGGACAATGGTCACATTCAGTAAGCATCCGTGGAATGAATGATTGTTCCATATGCCAGAAATGTGACCCAGGGCAAATCACTTTACTTGTCTGGGCTTTTATTTACCTCATCTGTAAAATGGGTACCATCATCCCTCCCTGAGAGTGTTAGTGAGAACATTTTTTGTCTACACTTAGCACAAGTTTTGAAAGACACCAGAGGCATCCTCACTCGAGCCAACCGCTACAGAGTACACAGATGCCCGTCACCACTCGATTATAAAAGTGAAAAACTAGAAGCAGTCACAAAGACCATCCACAGAGAGCTGATTCATGAGTCACGGCGCATCCATGCACTAGAAATAATGTGGCTCCTCCCGATGGAGGGATGTGTTAAAGGGAAATGAAGTTAAAGAAGAGGCTACATAGTAAGTGCTCATTTAACAAATACAGGCTTTCTAGAGGAGAAACTTTCATTTATTTCTTGGGAATGAGATTGGAAATGAGGAGAGATTTACTTCTCATTTTAAGCCTGTTTGAAATGTTTACCATGGGCACTTATTCCTTTTATAAATAATTACATCATGAATATTTGAAACTGGGTGGCGAGCAGTCACCCCGTGAGCAGAGGCAGTGCCAGCCTCCTCCTCGGTGTAGACGCCCAGGGCTGAGCCTTGAGATCAGGTTGACAGCAGCGTGCAGGCCCAGAGCCGAGTGCCAACACATCACTAAACACGCGTCCCGGAGCTGGGCCATCCCCCCACGCCTTTGCTAGACCTCTGCTCCCCAGCCTGTGCCTGCTTTGAAAAACAAAACAAACAAACAAAAGCAGCCCTTTCTGGGCCAGGAGGGCAGGGGCTGGCAGCTGGCAGCTGGGAGCTTGATTTCCTACCTCGCGTTCCCTGATGCCCGCTGGGAAGACTCTCCAGACAGCCCGGCTACAGCTGGTGCCACGGGTGCCAGGTCTAAGGGCCCAGCAATAAATCATTAGCAGATCGGCCCACAGATCACTTCCCCTTTTGGGGCACTGCCTGGTGCTTCCCAAGAGGAAGAGATTTATCAGCTTTTGGCTGGCTGCCCTGCCCTCACGCAATCGCGGGCTCCCGGCAGGTCAAACCAAGTCGTTCCTCCTCCTCTGACGCAGGGCTGCACCTGACGAGGCCCAAGAAAACCAAAGAAAAGGCCAAGTGCTCAGGAGGCCCAGTGAACTCAACACAGTTCCCACCAGTAAGACCCAGAGGGAGGTTCCTGGCTCCACCGAGAGGGGGACAGGTGGGGAGAGTCAGACGGCCCTCTGATCCTGGACTCTGGGCAGCCCCCAGGGCCAGGCTCACACCCTCCACTCTGCACAGAGCAGACCCTGCCCATCGCTTTCCCTGCAACCAAAGGCTGGCCCCACTTTGATCTCCTTGTCCGTGCACGCTTTTCACACTGGGAAGGCGCCTTCAAGAAGCTATCCCAGGGCAACTTCCACCTTTGAAGTCCCCAGAAAGCCCTGCCAAGAGCTGTTCTGGTGTGAGGCGGCTGCTGGGGCCGCAGAACTGGAACATCAAGACATCAAAGGAGAAGGTGGCAGCGGAGCGATGAGTAAGCTGGGCTCTGGCTTCGCCTGCTCCTGGCCCTCCAGCTGGTGCTAAAGCCGGATCAGGGAGGAAGCCTGCAGATGCTCCAGGGTGTTACCCTGCCTCTCTGCTCCTGGAAAAGGGCACCGGTCGTGCTGATCACTCTGCAGAAGCAGAATCCAGCCCTGGCTCCCAGAACCCCAAGGCTGCACAGGCTTTGGCAAATCCCCTCCCCTCTCTGTTCCCCCTTTTCTTCATCTGTCAAATGAGAAGATGGGAAAAGCCCCAAAGATAATCCATTGGCAGCCCACGGGCCACTTGAAGCCCACAAACATGTTTTGTTTGGCCTACGTGAATGTAAAAAGAAAATCAAATAAAATAATTGCAAAGTATGTCCAACTTTCAAAAATGAAGAGATTTGGTGATAATTCATACATTTTTGGAATCTCTTGCAAAAAATGGAAAACGCTGCCCAACGTGACAGCCCTGGGCAGACGGGTGATAGCTGCTGCTTCTGCAAGAAACCGAGGTCCCAGCACTGACAGTCCCACCCAGCCTTTGTGTCATGTGATCATTTGAATCTGGGCCCCTGGACTAGAGGATTTCATTTTATTTCAAGGGGGGATGAGCCACATGAGCCCTTATCATGGGCCATGAACTCCCCTAGGAAGACAAGGAGGAGGCAGGCAGACACGGCGTGGTCCCCTCCCTCTGAATAACCACAGATTCGCTGTACACAGAGGTTTCTCAAAGCGAGTTTCATGGACGCTTGTGGACAGGATCACGTGGGGATGCTGGTTAAAATGCAGAAATGCCTGGGTCCCGACCCAAATCTGCTAAATCAGACAGTCTGGGGGTGGAATCCGGAAATCTACATTTTTAGCAAACTCCCCGGGGGGACCTCTTCGCCACATTAAAGCATCTGAAGCGCCGGTGGAAAAGAGACTCCGTGGTGATTTGCAGCTGTGAGACCCCGAAGCCACCACACTCACTGAGGCCTCAAGGATGGGAATCGGCTCTGAGCCGCCCCCATCCTCCAAACTCGGAACTAAGCCCTCTCTATCCATCATCTCACTTCACCCGCACAACAAGCCCGTGAGCTCATCACCGCCATTTAACAGGTAGGGACCCCTAAGCGAAGAGATGAAGAGATGCGTGTTAGGTTGCTAGCGGTGGCAGGGCTGGAATTCATACCTGGGCCTGACTCCAAAGTTATTGCATAAGAACGCAGCTGCTAATGTCTTCCCTTTGCAGCTGAGACCAAGAGGGAGATTGTTATTAAAGTCAAACCACGGGAGAGGAGCCATCTTTGCACTGACATGGAATGGGTAGATTTGTGCAACAGCATGTCAGGATGGCTTGGTGAGCCTGGAACAAACACACTGGCATCTGGAATCGTGTCCCCTAAGCCTGTGTCCTTCCTGCAGCCAGCCAGGGGCGCGTGGCGCTGGGGACGGCTCTTCAGCGCCGTGTGACACTAAGGTTTGGCAAAATAATCTGTAATGAGAGCACTGCAGTGGCTGAACCCTCCCTGCTGGCCCGTGGGTGGGTCTGAGCAGCTCCTCTCCGGGTTCACAGAGCCTGAACCACTTGTCCGAAGAATCTGAAATCAGAAACTGAGAACCAGCCGCTTGCGCATCCAACTCAACGGTTTTTTGTTGCTGTTGTTTGCTGCTCTTGTGATTGTTGTGTGATGAACCTCCTGGCCACTGGCCCTTTCCTGCCTTTAGTCTGGTTGCTGCCCCCTTGGGAAGGCGTCTTGATTCCAATGAGATTGACAAGCAACAAACACACAAAGCTAGAGTCTCAAAAAACGGGGACAGAAGCCAGTCTACTAGTGAGATCATCATTTAGGGGGATGGTGAGGTGCGGGTGGGCGGAGAACAGCTTCCGTAGCTCTTCTCGAGAGCAGAAACCAAAGTGGGTCATCTCATCCCCAAATACAGAGGATGACACAGGACAGGCAGGAAGTAACCCCAGGGCCTGGATCTGAGTCAACTGTGTTATTCCTCAAATCCTCATTTCTTTGGATGGGTTGTTTCAACTTCTCTGAGCCTCAGTTTCCCTATCTGGAAATCATGTTGGATAGTCTCCAAGACCATTCCATAGCTCAAATATTCTGTAAATCCAGTGTTTGTCATATACCCAGTGGAAAGGTGGGAGGGAGGGAGGGAGGAAAGGATGGAGACAGTGATGGAATGAGGAAGAACTCAATCTATATAGAAGTTACCTTTCACAGAACAAGAATGAGTGCATTTTCCACCATTCCCCTTTCTCTCTCCAAGGACACTGCATCTTTTTAATCAGAATATGCTCTGAATTAAATTGTTGAACATCTAATAAGTCCTGCCTCGCTCCCCCATTGAAGTACCACTTTCTAGCCTGTCTTGTCCCAGAAGAAAATGAGTCAATTAGAGGACCTTAACAAGAGCGCTTTTTAAAAGAACACGTAGACTCTTAATTGCAGTCAATTAGATCTGTTCGCTTTGTGGCTAGATTTCCAGATAGAAGATTCAGGAAACTCCTGCAGGCTCCTCATCTCAGAGAAGAAAGCCTTCAACAGTGACACCCAGGAAGTGGCCCAGCATCCAGCTTTGTCTCCAGGCAAGCTGGCGCGTTCAGCCCTGACCTTGTCTGCAAGATTCTTTGCCCCACCAAAGGGAGCACTTTTCAGACGCCTTTCTCCTTGCCACTGGATCGCAGGAACGCAAGTCAGAGTGAAACCGTGGCATTGCAGGGCCATGAAATAACAGGAGACACCATTCTCGAAGAAGTGGGAGCTGGGTATTTTGCAGAACGTTTTGGAGGAAGCAACCTCTCCTCGGAACAGGCCATGTGATGCTTCAGCCACTGCAGACAGACCCTGGGGATTTCTTCACACGGTACGTCACTTGCGGGCCTACCAACTTTTTCAAATAGAGCTAAAAGTATGCTGGTATGCACCCAGTCCCACAACTGATGAAAATTCTAGTTCAAGCTCAGAATTCTATGAACCCCTGTGAGTTATGTCCCCCACGAATTCATTTGGTGACATCTTAGTCTACAGCATCTTCGAAAGTGACCTTCTTTGGGGGTGGGGCTTTGCAAAGGCAATGAGGTCCCACTGGAGTATGGTGGACCCCTAACCCAATACGATAATCCAACGTGACTGGTGGGGTGTTTTTTTAAGAGGAAATTTGGAGACAGATGCATACACATAAGAGGATGCCACGTGAAGATGCAACTGGAGACTGAGGTGATGCTCCTAGGAGCCAAAGAAGACCAAAGATGGTCGGCAAAGCAGCAGGAGCCGGGCTTGGGGAGGGGAGCAGACTCTCCCTCACAGCTCTCACAAGGAACCAACCCTGCTGACACCCTGATCTCGAACTTCTGCCTCCAGAACTGAGCGACAGCACATCCCCTAGTTTAAGCCACTTGGTTTGTGGTACTGTGCCATGGTGGCTCTCACAGGCTACTACGCCCCACTGTGCCCCTACGAGGAGATGGGGCTAAGGGAGCTCTTGTTCTCTGGGACCCCCTGCCACCAGGCACTCTCCTCCTTCACCCTCTCAGCTCCCAGGGGGCCCTGGAAGTCCCCAGATTCTTTTCCCCGCTTGCCAAGAGCACCTTCTCATGTTGTCTGAGGACTTGGCACCCGATATCACCCAGGTCCCTGGGAACGTCTCCTCTTCCCAAGCTCTTTTAAACATAATTTTCCAGGCAAAGCTATTCCTTCCCTCACTGGCACAAACTATTAAGAAAATTAGATTGTTTTCAATCGCATTAAAACCAGAAAGCTACCATTTTTGTCTTCCGTTGCTGTACAACAAACGGCCACAAATTTAGCAGCTTAAAAATAGCACCGACATGGACTTCAGCTGGTCCTCTGTTTAGAGTCTCGCAAGATGGCAATCAGAATGTTGGCCAGGCTGTGTTCTCCTTTGCAGACTTCCTGGGGAAGAATCCACTTCCAAACTCACTTGAGTTGCTAGCAGAATTCATTTCCTCATGGTTGGACAACTGAGGGTCCAGGCTCCTTGCTGCCTATTGGCAGTCAGCTGGGGGCCACCCTCAGCTGCTAGCGGCCCCCTGAAGTTCCCGGCCACCTGAGCTTTCCGGCATGACTGCATTCCTCATTAAGCCAGCAAGGAGAGTCTCAAGAGAGAGTCTGCTAGCAAGATGGGATTTTACACAGTGTAGTGTAATCACAGAAGTGATGTCCCATCACCTTCGTCATATTCTTTCGGTTAGAAGTAAGTCTCAGTTCCCGTCCACACTCAAGGAGAAGGGATTACATCAAGATGGAAGGGACGAAGGGACCAGGGGAGTCACCTTAAGGTTCGTCCGCACATGACCAGGACACCATTGGTCGTTCCCCAGCATCCTTCCAAGCCCCCAGCTCGGGGGGTGAGCCTGATGTGTCCAAAGATAAGACTTGGCCATGACTGGTTTAGGAGAGAGTATATGACCCACCTCCAGCCACTGTGATGTGAGAGGCTTACTGAGGAACTCCTGCAGAGAATTCCATTTCTCCCAAGGTGGAACTAGGGAAGGTCATGGTCTCTCTTCTTCCTTGGGATGTTTCAGCATTTAGATGGAAATCTGGATCTCCAGCAACCATCGAGCTACCAGCTTGAGAGTGAAGGTAACTCTATGGATGGCAGGCTGGAGGGATGGAAAGAACCTGGTCCTCTGATGTCACCATTTGTCTGCTGAATCAACCATCCCTAAAGCCCATTCAATATCCGTTAAATCTTGAATTAGATTCGCTGTTACTTGCAGCCAAATGCATTTTAATACATGACTTTCCCAAAGGAAAACAACATGGGACCCACAGGACCGCTGAAATGGAAAACCCTCAGTTCCACCAACGAGATACAGGTCAACCTGAGTGTTTATTGGATGGATTTGATTGGATTATATGGGCAGGAACTGGAAAACAATGTCAGCACTCTACAGCGTATAATTCACAGCTGCTGCACATAGTCAGGCTTGGCCATCCGTTTCCAGGGAGAGTGAACTCTCTTGTTTTGAATGGAGCAGGTCTTTCTCCATTAGTCCAGAGGCAGGATAGTCATTGTAATTGCACTGGAAATTTATCATATTGCATGAGACGTGAAGGCAAATGCCATTGGCCCAGAATAATTTACCTTTTCTCAATTCTTAAGAGGAAAGGAGAGAAACAAATGCTTACTGAATGCCCACAAAGCTCCTACTATGTGCTGGGCTCCTTAGATACATTGTCAATGACTCCTGGCAACACCGCACAAAGGTTATTTTGTCAGTTTTGCCGATGAGGGAACCGAGGCTCCAAGCATGATGCCACACACAGTAGTGGATGTTGTCATTCATCACACATTCTTTGCTCCTTTCAGAAGGCTGTTGCTCTGTTCCAGGACGTGGCTAGCCCAGGATAGCTTCTCTGGTTAGCACTACCAAGATCTGCAGTGGAGCAAGATTGTCCTACCTTACCAAGGGCAAGGGGAACCTGAGCCTTCTTCTTGAGTATTTAAAGGCCATTTAAAGTAGTCATGTCAGTTGCCTGATCCCATCTGCTGTCATTAGCTTCATGTCACAGGTTAGATGACTGAGACTCAGTAATGTTACGCTGTGATGGGGAAGAACAAATCTGACTCCATATTTGCTCTGCTCCTTCAGCTCTAACCCTGTGCTCTGTTTCCTGTGCTGAGTCAGGCTGGTTCTGCCCCTTTTGTAAAAGAATATTGCCTAGAGCCTGAAATGGACAGGAGAGCCCATTCTGAAGGCTCTGGCCTGTAAGGGTGTAACACCTCTCCATTCACAGAGAGATAAACATGTGTCATGTTGGAGGTTACAGGAACAGCGTGACCTGACCTGTGTGGACAGCTACAGGAACAAAGAATTCCAACATCAAGAAGTTTGCAACAACCAACCACACCACACCCCCTTTTTAGTATAAAAGGAGCCTGAATTCTGACTTGGGGAAGATGGTTCTGCAGGACATTAGTCTGCCATTTTCTCCATCTGCTGGCTTTCCGAATAAAGTCACTATTCCTGCCCTAAAATCTAATCTACTGATTTATTGGCCTGTCGGGTGGCGAGCAAAACAAGTTTGGACTTGGTAACAATGCCACCTGTTCAAAACCACTCAGCTACTAGACGTGGGTACATCCAAGGATGGATTCAAACCCTGGTCTCTTGTTCCAGTGCCCACTTCACCACCAAAGTGTCCCTTTCTCCTTTCTGAAAGGCTGCAATACAGCATCTTGGCCAAAGTCCCCTAAAAGTGGCAACAGGGCACGTGCCCACAGGGCCGTGTTTCCACCTGGAGCGGAGTAAGCATGGTGTGCTAGATCGAGGTACTGCAGATTCTCGGGGAGGGTCCCAGAGAGCGCGGTGCTGGAGTGGTGGTGGTGGGGCGGACTGCTAATTGCTTGTTTGTTCAGGAGACATGTTATCTCTGAAGACTAATGTAAGGCCTTTCTGATGTCAGAAAATGCAAACTATGTAGTACAACCTGCTTGCCATTTCGCCTTTGCATCAGCACGCTGTCAGCAAAAGACGTTGCGCAAGTCTTATAAAACGGTTCAGCTCAGGTACCAGAAAACATTTACTCTGCTTTCTTCCTGCGATAATCCCGATCTATTTATTTCTTTTCATGTTTATTGAGGGTCTGGCGGGGCAAATTGCTGTGCTAGTTCTGCGGCGAATCTCAGCCAGGTCCTCTGTGGGTTGAGTGTGTGTGTGTGTGTGTGTGTGGTGGTGGTTGATGTTTTCCTGTTTATTTTTTATTGTGAGGGGGAGTCTTTAGATCTTTGGATCTTTTTTTTTTTTAACAAGTCATACATGGATATAACAAAAAAAAAAAGTGTTGTTATGAGTAAATCCTTCAGCTCGGAGCCCCCAAGCATCCAGTTCCCCTCCCCAGAGGCAATGATTGTGATCAGTTTCAAGCTAGTTTGTGAGTATACAAATCTGCCTCTATCCTTTGCGTCTGCACCCGGAGGGGCACACTATACACGTGGTTCTGCCCTAGAATGTGCTGTCTCTCAAGAGCTACAACAGAAGTTATTTAACCTGTTCCCTATTAATGGCATTTAGATATCTTCCATATTTCCCCCAACATATAACCCTGCATTCAGTATCCTTGTTTTAATGCCTTTGCTCAACGGGGGTAAGTAATAAGTAAGGGATAAAAGCCTAGAATTGCTGGGTCAAAGGACAAGCACACTTTAATTTCTAACAACTCGAACCCCAAGGCCTTCCTGAGCTGATGCACATGTTTTTGTGCCTCTGACCGTGGTGAGCATGTCTGTTTCCCCACAGAGGCACCTCCGCAGAGCATTATCAGGCTTCAGATCTCCGCCAATCTGATCGGTGCGCAGGGCATCTCCCGTAGTTTCGACTGCATTTTTCTCATTAGGAGACTGAGCAGCAGATGATCTCTTGAAAGGTCTTCTTTTGCCCTAGGTTTTAATCTTAAAATACTCTAAATCCTCTTAGAAGTAGGTAGGGTCGGATCTCAAATCTGGATGGATTTATGTAATGGATCGATGAAAGGGATATGAAGTTAAGTCAAAATGAGGAATCGCGCTAAGTCAGAGGCTCCTCCCGCAGGGGCCCCCAGCCCCTGCCTGGTCCCTTACCGTTTGCAGGGTGTGCCTGAAGCTGCTGCTGCCCCATGCATCCACCTCGCGTCCCTGAGCCACACCCCGGTCTGCACAGTCAGGCCTCAGGACTTCCTCAGGGATCAGACAAACAGTCGGTGGTGAGTGAGGCCTGGAGCACCACCATCCTGAGTAAATGGGTCAGAGGGGCCCCATCAACCCTCCTAAATGCAGTACCGGGTGGATGTTTCCAGCATTCCCTGCTCAGGTCTAACAACGTGGCCCTTCCACTGTGAGGGATCATGGGCCCAATTTGTCAAGAAGAGGAGTAACACCTTGCTTTGCTGACTTTTCTAATTTCTCATTTCCTATTTCATTTGACCCCTGGCAACCAGCCAATGAAGTGGGGATTGTTAGCAGACCCTTTACAGATGAGGAAACTGAAGCCCAGAGAGGTTTGGCAACCTGCCAAACATCACACAGCCTGTGAGTGAGAGAGCTGAATTCAAATTCAGGCCTATTTGACTCCTGGGCAGGGCCCCGTGGATGTCCGCTGAGGGCATGTCCAGGGAGCTAGCTGGTCTCCATCCTGGAGCTCAGATGCTCGGGGGCCTTCCTGGACCACATGGAGAATTCTGACCAAGGGAGGGACCGAAATTGTGCCAGCCCAGGTCTTTCCACACCCAGTGTACCCCCGAACCTTCACAGCACCCTGGAACAGTTTCATGCTGACATTTTACTGCAGTGTTGAGCTGGGCTTGGAATCCGGGTTGATCTGACTCCAAAGCTAGGGCTCCTTCTCTACCCATCCACCCATCGGCCCCAGGAAAGCAA